>NC_057797.1:118290081-118621031 GCF_018294505.1 Triticum aestivum | reverse complement strand
TGTGTTGAGTTTTGTGTTGTGAAGTTTTCAAGTTTTTGGGTAAAGATTTGATGGATTTTGGAACAAGGAGTGGCACGAGCCTAAGCTTGGTGATTCCAATGGCACCCCAAGGTAAAATTCAAGTACAACCAAAAGCCTAAGCTTGGGGATGCCCCGGAAGGCATCCCCTCTTTCGTCTTCATCTATCGGTTTTACTTGAGGCTATATTTTTATTCACCACATGATCTTGTATGATTTGAGTCTTTGCATTTTAGTTTACCACAATCATCCTTGCTGTACACACCTTTTGGGAGAGACACACATGAATCGGAATTTATTAGAATACTCTATGTGCTTCACTTATATCTTTTGAGCTAGATAATTTTGCTCTAGTGCTTCACTTATATCTTTTTAGAGCACGGTGGTGGTTTTATTTTATAGAAATTATTGATATATCATGCTTCACTTATATTATTTTGAGAGTCTTTTAGAACAGCATGGTAATTTGCTTGGGTTATGAAATTAGTCCTACTATGATAGGCATCCAAGATGGGTATAATAAAATTTTCATATATAGTGCATTGAATACTATGAGAAGTTTGATACTTGATGATTGTTTTGAGATATGAAGATGGTGATATTAGAGTCATGCTAGTTGAGTATTTGTGAATTTGAGAAATACTTGTGTTGAGGTTTGCAAGTCCCGTAGCATGCACGTATGGTAACCGTTGTGTAACAAATTTGAAGCATGATGTGTTTCTTTGATTGTCCTCCTTATGAGTGGTGGTCGGGGACAAGCGATGGTCTTTCCTACCAATCTATCCCCCCCAGGAGCATGCGCATAATGCTTGGTTTTTGACGACTTGTAGATTTTTGCAATAAGTATGTGAGTTCTTTATGACTGATGTTGAGTCCATGGATTATACGCACTCTCACCCTTCCATCATTGCTAGCCTCTTCGGTACCGTGCATTGCCCTTTCTCACCTCGAGAGTTGGTGCAAACTTCGCCGGTGCATCCAAACCCCGTGATATGATACGCTCTATCACACATAAGCCTCCTTATATCTTCCTCAAAGCAGCCACCATACCTACCTATTATGGCATTTCCATGGCCATTCCGAGATATATTGCCATGCAACTTTCCACCGTTCCGTTTATTATGACACGCTTCATCATTGTCATATTGCTTTGCATGATCATGTAGTTGACATCGTATTTGTGGCAAAGCCACCGCTCATAATTTTTTATACATGTCACTCTTGAATCATTGCACATCCCGGTACACTGCCAGAGGCATTCATATAGAGTCATATTTTGTTCTAGTATCAAGTTGTAAATAAATAGAAGTGTGATGATCAACATTATTAGAGCATTGTCCCATGTGATGAAATAAAAAAGAGAGAAAAGGAGAGAAGGGGCAATGTTACTATCCTTTTTTCCACACTTGTGCTTCAAAGTAGCACCTTGATCTTCATGATAGAGTGTCTCTTATTTTGTCACTTTCATATACTAGTGGGAATTTTCATTATAGAACTTGGCTTGTATATTCCAACAATGGGCTTCCTCAAAATGCCCTAGGTCTTCGTGAGCAAGGAAGTTGGATGCACACCCACTTAGTTTCTTTTGTTGAGCTTTCATACATTTATAGCTCTAGTGCATCCGTTGCATGGCAATCCCTACTCCTCGCATTAACATCAATTGATGGGCATCTCCATAGCCCGTTGATTAGCCGCGTCAATGTGAGACTTTCTCCTTTTGTCTTCTCCACACAATCTCCATCATCATATTCTATTCCACCTATAGTGCTATGTCCATGGCTCGCACTCATGTATTTGCGTTGAAGAAGTTTGAAAATACTAAAGTGTGAAATAATTGCTTGGCTTGTCATCGGGGTTGTGCATGATGGGAGCATTTTGTGTGACGAAAATGAAGCATGGCCAAACTATATGATTTTGTAGGGATGAGCTTTCTTTGGCTATGTTATTTTGAGAAGACATAATTGCTTGGTTAGTATGCTTGAAGTATTATTATTTTTATGTCAATATTAAAGTTTTGTCTTGAATCTTTCGAATCTGAATATTCATGCCACAATAAAGAAAATTACACTAAAAATTATGTTAGGAAGCATTCCACATCAAAAATTCTATTTCTAACATTTACCTACTCGAGGACGAGCAGGAATTAAGCTTGGGGATGGTGATACATCTCCAATGTATCTATAATTTTTGATTGTTCCATTCTATTATATTATCTATTTTGGATGTTTAATGGGCTTTAATATGCACTTTTATATTATTTTTGGGACTAACCTATTAACTGGAGGCCCAGTGCCAGTTTCTGTTTTTTGCCTATTTCAGTGTTTCGCAGAAAAGGAATATCAAACGGAATCCAAACAGAACGAAACCTTTGTGAGGATCTTTCTTGGAACAAACGTCAACTAGGAGACTTGGAGTTGAAGTCTGGAACTCCGTGAAGCTTCCACGAGGCAAGAGGGCGCGCCCAGGGGGTAGGCGCGCCCCCACCCTCGTGGGCCCCACGGAGCTCCACCGACATACTTCTTTCGCCTATATATACTCTTATACCCTAAAACATCCAGGAGAGCCACGAAACCACTTTTCCACCGCCGCAACCTTCTGTACCCGTGAGATCCCATCTGGGGACCTTTTCCAGCGATCTGCCGGAGGGGGAATCGATCACGAAGGGCTTCTACATCAATACCATAGCCTCTCCGATGATGTGTGAGTAGTTTACCACAGACCTTCGGGTCCATAGTTATTAGCTAGATGGATTCTTCTCTCTCTTTGGTTCTCAATACAAAGTTCTCCTCGATGTTCTTGGAGATCTATTCAATGTAACATTCTTTTGCGGTGTGTTTGCCGAGATCCAATGAATTGTGGATTTATGATCAAGTTTATCTATGAACAATATTTGGTTCTTCGCTTAATTCTTATATGCATGATTTGATATCTTTGCAAGTCTCTTCGAATTACCGGTTTAGTTTGGCCTACTAGATTGATCTTTCTTGCAATGGGAGAAATGCTTAGCTTTGGGTTCAATCTTGCAGTGTCCTTTACCAATGACAGGAGGGGCAGCAAGGCACATATTGTATTGTTGCCATCGAGGATAAAAAGATGGGGTTTATATCATATTGCTTGAGTTTATCCCTCTACATCATGTCATCTTGCCTAAAGCATTACTCTGTTCTTATGAACTTAATACTCTAGATGCATGCTGGATAGCGGTCGATGTGTGGAGTGATAGTAGTAGATGCAGAATCATTTTGGTCTACTTAATACGGACGTGATGCCTATGTTCATGATCATGCCTAGATATTCTCATAACTATGCGCTTTTCTATCAATTGCCCGGCACTAATTTGTTCACCCACCGTAATACATGCTATCACGAGAGAAGCCACTAGTGAAACCTATGGCCCCCGGGTCTATTTTATATCATATAAGTTTCCGATCTACAATTCTAGTTTACTATTTATTTTATTTTGTAATCTTTACTTTTCAATCTATACAAAAAAAATACCAAACATAATATCTTATTATCTTTATCAGATCTCACTTTTACAAATGGTCGTGAAGGGATTGACAACCCCTTTATCGCGTTGGTTGCAAGGTTCTTAATTGTTTGTGCAGGTACTAGGCGACTTACGTGTAATCTCCTATTGGATTGATACCTTGGTTCTCAAAAACTAAGGGAAATACTTACGCTACTTTGCTGCATCACCCTTTCCTCTTCAAGGGAAAATGAACGCATGCTCAAGAGGTAGAAATGGGCTTGGCGGCCCTACTTAAGATCAAGCGTCGTCAACAGAGCCGTGTGATTTGGCTCAAGGCCGGAGACGCCAATACAAAATTCTTCCAACGGAAAGTGAATGATCGGCATAAGAGGAACATGATCCACGTCCTCCATGGCCCATGGGCCATGGTGTCCTCTGCTAAAGGAATGTTGTAGCTAGCCCATGGCTATTTCACTGATGTCTTTGGGACGACCCAAACGACCACGACCACATTTAATTGGGACGAGTTGGACCTTGATCAGGTTGATATGCATGACATAGAAGGGGAATTCATCCTCGAAGATGTCAAGGCTGCAATTAATGACACACCTGCGGGTAAGGTGCCCGGCCCGGATGGCTTTTTGGGAGGTTTCTTCAGGACATTGTGGGGGATAATTAAGCTTGACCTACTCGCGGCGCTCAACCAGCTGTATCACATGGACAACACCAGTCTAGCTAGCTAGGATTAACAAAGCTTTGATTGTCCTTTTGCCTAAGAAACAAGGTGCGGATAGACTACATGACTTCCGGTCGATTTCTCTCGTACACAGCCTGATCAAAATATTCACTAAGATCTTAGCCAGAAGACTTGCGCCGAAATTGAGTCAGCTTGTTGACCCATGCCAGGATGCATTCATCAAGCATCGCAGCATCCAGGAAAATTTCTTATACGTCCAGAACACTGCAAAGTTCTTCCACAAAAGCAAGAAAGCGACTGTCTTGCTAAAGCTCAATATCGCTAAAGCCTTTGACTCTGTGTCTTGGACCTATCTGTTGGATATGCTCAGAGCAAGGGGGTTTAGCGTCAGATGGAGGGAGTGGATTGCCATGCTCCTTCAAACCTCTTCATCACGTGTCTTGATCAACAGAGCCTTATCAGAGTCAATTTTGCATTGGCAAGGGCTGAGGCAGGGTGACCCCATCTATCCATTCCTCTTTGTGTTTGCCATGGACCCTTTGCAGTGAATCATGAACCTAGCCACTGAACGAGGTCTCCTTTCGAAGCTCCGCGGGCGTCGTCCGGTGATGCGCTGCTCCTTCTACGTCGATGATGTTGTCCTGTTTCTGGAGCCGTCGACGTTGGATGCTAATATGATAAAGCTGATGCTCACGACTTTGGGAGCGTCACTGGCCTGCACACAAACATATCCAAGAGCTCGGCCATGCCCATTCGATGTGGAAACCTAGACCTACAGCAGCTACAGCAGCCGCTTGGGGTGTCGGTGAAGCACTTCCCATGCACATACCTTGGCATGCCGCGCTCCTTACAAGCTCTCAGAAAAGTGGACCTTGAGCCTTGGCTGCTGAAATTTGGCAACAAAGCTGCTAGCTGGAAGGGCGGCGTGATGGCCAAGATTGGAAGACTAGTTCTACTAAAATCAATGTTGATCTCCCTTTCTATCTACTTGATGACTGTGCTCAAGCTGCCCGCGTGGATTCGGAAACGGGTCGTCCAGCTCTGCACAGCGTGGCTGTGGAGCGGTGAGAAGTCGTGCAGTGGAGGGAAATGCAAAGTCAGTTGGACACTACTGGCATGGCCGAAGCACCTAGGGGGCCTGGGTGTCTTTGACCTACAGAGATTCGGGCGGGCGCTTCGCCTACGATGGCTCTGGATGTCCTCGAAACAACCGGAGAGGCCTTGGGTCGGTCTGGACTTGCCTTGCGACGACTCTGACAAGGTGCTATTCTCCATGGAGACATCGATCACAGTAAACGATGGCAAACTAGCCAGCTTTTGGCATGACCAATGGTTACAAGGCCTCTGTCCAAAGACAGTAGCTCCAAACCTATTCAGGATCTCCATCAGAAAGAATCGCTCGGTTCGAGAAGCATTGCATGAGGATAGGTGGATGTTAGATCTAGCGGACGGCCTCACGATACATGACACGACTAGCCGGTTTGCTTGACTCGGTGCTACTGGTCGATGGTGCCCCTGATAAGATTGCATGGAGGTTGAACTCAAGCCAGGAATACACTGCCAAATCAGCCTATTAACTCCAGTTCCTGGGATCGGTGCGACCGGATGCGACTGTGCTGATTTGGAAGGGTTGGGCGCCTGCTAAGTGTCATTTCTTCCTCTTGACGGCAACTCTAGGTCGTATCCTAACAGTCGACCTGCTTCTTCGCTGCAGCTGGGAAAACAACTACTTTTGTGCACTCTGCGAGTGCAACCTGGAAACGGCCTTTTAGTCGCTGGTCAAATGCCCATGGGCGGAGCAGAGCTGGGAGGGCTTGGTTGGGCTTGCCAACATGCCTTCGATGCAGCCTACGGGCTGGGCACATGTAACTAGCATCAGCGAGTGGATGCTCACCTACTGCACGAATGCCGGATCAACAAAACGCAAAGGGGCACTGTCTCTAGTGCACCTAGTCTCGTGGGAGCTTTGGGGTGAACGTAACAGACGCATTTTCAGGATAAAAGGTTGGATGTGCACTCATTTTCTACAGCGCGTGAAGGAAGAGATCATTCTTTGGAATATGGCAGGAGCTAGGATCCCTTTTTCCATTCGCCTGTTTTCGCTTGCCTCTTGTGTGCTTGTGTGTTAGATCATTTATTTGCCCTCATGGCTAGTTCTCCTATCATTGTTAACACTCCCAATAATGAAGTTCTTAATTTTAAACAAAAGGAGGGAGAAAACCTTAAAGATTCTTGGTATAGAATTTGCAATGCTCAAAATAGATCTAATAAGAAGCAATCTACTTCTCTTCTTCTTCGCAATTTTTACGTAGGCATCACTCCTTGGTATAGATATGTTCTTGACACCATTATCGGAGGGAATTTCTTGGGTAGCCATACTTTTGATTCTTATAATGCTATGATAGATTTGTTAGGCCCACCACCTCTTTTGGTCAATGGAACTATTTTAATCTTGGAACATGTGATGCAAAGGCTTGATATTATAGAAAATAAAATTGCCACTGTAGAGTTAATTGAAAATTTGGATAAAAAGATCCACAACCAAATTACCCAATATGGTTGAATTGAAGAGTCGCATACCAAAGATGACAATACCTAGATCTCTTCTTGCTTTTATGCCTAGCTAGGGCGTTAAACGATAGCGCTTGTTGGGAGGCAACCCAATTTTATTTTTGTTCCTGTTCACTAATAAATAAATCATCTATGCTCTGTTATGATTGTGTATTTTATGTTTTAATTAGTGTTTGTGCCAAGTAAAGCCTTTAGGATCTTCTTGGGTGATTGTTGTTTGATCTTGCTGATAAAAACAGAAAGTATGCGCAAACAAGAATAATTTTAGTTTTTTACTAGAGAGCGATAAAATACCAATTCCAACTGCAGTAGATCAATATACATATTATTTAGGCCATCCTAATTTTTCAAAAAAATTGGAGTTAGAGAAGTATTTGAAACCTCCAGATTCCTACAGACTGTTCTGTTTTTGACAGATTCTGTTTTTCGTGTGTTGTTTGCTTATTTTGATGAATCTATGGCTAGTATCAGGGGGTATGAACCATAGAGAAGTTGGAATACAGTAGGTTTAACACCAATATAAATAAATAATGAGTTCATTACAATACCTTAAAGTGGTGGTTTGTTTTCTTATACTAACGGAGCTCATAAGATTTTGTGTTGAGTTTTGTGTTGTGAAGTTTTCAAGTTTTTGGGTAAAGATTTGATGGATTTTGGAACAAGGAGTGGCACGAGCCTAAGATTGGTGATTCCAATGGCACCCCAAGGTAAAATTCAAGTACAACCAAAAGCCTAAGCTTGGGGATGCCCCGGAAGGCATCCCCTCTTTCGTCTTCATCTATCGGTTTTACTTGAGGCTATATTTTTATTCACCACATGATCTTGTATGATTTGAGTCTTTGCTTTTTAGTTTACCACAATCATCCTTGCTGTACACACCTTTTGGGAGAGACACACATGAATCGGAATTTATTAGAATACTCTATGTGCTTCACTTATATCTTTTGAGCTAGATAATTTTGCTCTAGTGCTTCACTTATATCTTTTTAGAGCATGGTGGTGGTTTTATTTTATAGAAATTATTGATATCTCATGCTTCACTTATATTATTTTGAGAGTCTTTTAGAACAGCATGGTAATTTGCTTGGGTTATGAAATTAGTCCTACTATGATAGGCATCCAAGATGGGTATAATAAAAATTTCATATATAGTGCATTGAATACTATGAGAAGTTTGATACTTGATGATTGTTTTGAGATATGAAGATGGTGATATTAGAGTCATGCTAGTTGAGTATTTGTGACTTTGAGAAATACTTGTGTTGAGGTTTGCAAGTCCCGTAGCATGCACGTATGGTAACCGTTGTGTAACAAATTTGAAGCATGATGTGTTTCTTTGATTGTCCTCCTTATGAGTGGTGGTCGGGGACAAGCGATGGTCTTTCCTACCAATCTATCCCCCCCAGGAACATGCGCATAATGCTTGGTTTTTGACGACTTGTAGATTTTTGCAATAAGTATGTGAGTTCTTTATGACTGATGTTGAGTCCATGGATTATACGCACTCTCACCCTTCCATCATTGCTAGCCTCTTCGGTACCGTGCATTGCCCTTTCTCACCTCGAGAGTTGGTGCAAACTTCGCCGGTGCATCCAAACCCCGTGATATGATACGCTCTATCACACATAAGCCTCCTTATATCTTCCTCAAAGCAGCCACCATACCTACCTATTATGGCATTTCCATAGCCATTCCGAGATATATTTCCATGCAACTTTCCACCGTTCCGTTTATTATGACACGCTTCATCATTGTCATATTGCTTTGCATGATCATGTAGTTGACATCGTATTTGTGGCAAAGCCACCGCTCATAATTTTTTATACATGTCACTCTTGAATCATTGCACATCCCGGTACACTGCCAGAGGCATTCATATAGAGTCATATTTTGTTCTAGTATCAAGTTGTAAATAAATAGAAGTGTGATGATCAACATTATTAGAGCATTGTCCCGTGTGATGAAATAAAAAAGAGAGAAAAAGAGAGAAGGGGCAATGTTACTATCCTTTTTCTACACTTGTGCTTCAAAGTAGCACCTTGATCTTCATGATAGAGTGTCTCTTATTTTGTCACTTTCATATACTAGTGGGAATTTTCATTATAGAACTTGGCTTGTATATTCCAACAATGGGCTTCCTCAAAATGCCCTAGGTCTTCGTGAGCAAGCAAGTTGGATGCACACCCACTTAGTTTCTTTTGTTGAGCTTTCATACATTTATAGCTCTAGTGCATCCGTTGCATGGCAATCCCTACTCCTCGCATTAACATCAATTGATGGGCATCTCCATAGCCCATTGATTAGCCGCGTCAATGTGAGACTTTCTCCTTTTGTCTTCTCCACACAATCTCCATCATCATATTCTATTCCACCTATAGTGCTATGTCCATGGCTCGCGCTCATGTATTTGCGTGAAAGTTGAAAAAGTTTGAAAATACTAAAGTGTGAAATAATTGCTTGGCTTGTCATCGGGGTTGTGCATGATGGGAGCATTTTGTGTGACGAAAATGAAGCATGGCCAAACTATATGATTTTGTAGGGATGAGCTTTCTTTGGCTATGTTATTTTGAGAAGACATAATTGCTTGGTTAATATGCTTGAAGTATTATTATTTTTATGAAAGAAGAACTCGTCTTCTCTCTTTTTTGATTACCTTCCTCGCGTATGTATAAGACCGAATCCATTCTTTTTCGAAATCGATTTCGAAAAAGAACTACTAATCCTTAACTTTTCGAGGAATCCTTCATCAGTGGTTGTGAATGACTGACTTTTTCAATCCTTTCGACCTTGGTTCCCCCTGTAATATGAGTTACCACCCCTTGATCACTTATAGTACCCCAAACATCCGACTGCATTTTCCAGGAAGAGTTTACTTTTTTTTGCAGAATTTCTGTAAATTTGAAGTTGAACTTAATTAAACAAGCCAAGAACAAAGTTTTTCGATCACTTACTTCGCTCGCCCTTTTTTGATCGGTTTTTTTAATGCAAATAGATTCAATCTAGTAATTTCTTTTAGATTAAGTCTTACGTCTTGTTTGACTAGCTAGCTAGCGTTTTTAAGCTGGCTGCCTTTTCTAGCACGCGTACTCTTCTGTGGAGTCGCACGGAACGAGCCTTGTCTTCCCTCCAACGTGTTGTAATGTACCCCCATAGGAAGCAACAATAGAAACACGTGACATATTTGCAGAAATAGAGATTTTAGGTGCAATAGAAAGGAATGTTGTCACCGGGGACAAACTGATTTCGGAATTGCTTAACTGCTGAGAGCTAATATCGGGGAGTAGTAAGCCAGCCCACCACAAGATGAATGAGTGCTCCTCTCCTATGCCGATGTTATTTGTCTAGCCTTCAATCAGAATAGCCTCTCCACCGGTTTCGAAGATTCTTTCGGCATCAATGTGCTTTTGGAATCTTCCTATGACTATTTTTGCTTATTTTGACGATCCCCGATACAGAAAAGATAAAAAGGGTTCAGGAATTGTTAAATTTAGATATAGGACCCTAGAAGAAGAATATAGGACTCGAGCGGAAGACTCAGAAGAGGAATATGAGACCCTAGAAGACGAATACAGGACCCGACGGTTCCCTTTCCCCCGGATCAATGAAGAAGGGAGAAGTCAGTTGATTCCTCCGAAGAACCGGAAGCGAAGCGCTATGCCGGGGCGAGGGGACGGGAAAAGAAACTGCTCCGAAGAAAGATATTGGGGTTCCCAATGCTTCTCCACGCCCAACGAGATGCGCCAACCTCGGGATGCTTTACTCCTAACCCCACGGCGGTTCCAGGTTCTTTTTAAAGCACTTCTTTTTGCATAAAAATATTTAATATCACTAAAGAGAAATGTTTTATTTAAAACATTTTTTTTCTTTTTAGAAAAGAAATGGAAATTATTTCGAAATCTGAAACTTGGAATACCAACTCCAATGCTTGGCTTGCTGAATCAGCATATGGATTACTTCATTGAATTTCTCGGCCAACGGCATAGCAACACCTACTCTTCCTTCTGATGCAGCCTTCCTGGATCCATAATTTGGCTTCCTCGTTTATTGATTGCTTGCAATCGCCAAACAATTAGGAATTCGTCTGAAAGTAAAATAAACAAAGAAAAATCTTCGAATTCAAGAACGATTACTGATTACTAAATTTTGATTTTGTCTTTTTGTTATAAAAATCTAATAATTCGGTGCTATAAAGCAATCATGTACTGAGTACAAAGCTATTCCATTATAGTGAGCAGTATCAAATACGTAACAAGCATTGACGTTGGTTTCGGTTCGATCAACTATCCTTTTTGAAGCGGATAGTTCACAGTGCTCATTCTCAAAAAAAGCGGGTTTTCCTCTTCTTCAATCTCGAATCCCGAAGGGGAGGCTCTAGTTGCCAAGTAAGAAAAGATCTCGGTAGTTCAATTCATGCATGTGAAAGCTTATCTGCCAGATACAGATGATACTTGCCACTACTTGACCGACTAGAAATTGCGCTCGCTATAAAATAAAAGTTTTAACTTGGGCTTTCGAAAAGGTGTAGCTGCATGGAACAAAATCCACATTACCAGTTCTCAATTATGAGTAACTTGCAGGATGAAAGATTCTTATTATTGTTAGCACCTCTGCTCTACCTTTTCAGGGTAGAGCCAATTCCTTTGAAGAATTGTTTACTTTCTTGTCTTTCCTCCAGTGAACAGAGTAAGTTTTGTCTTGAATCTTTCGGATCTGAATATTCATGCCACAATAAAGAAAATTACACTAAAAATTATGTTAGGAAGCATTCCACATCAAAAATTCTATTTCTAACATTTACCTACTCGAGGACGAGCAGGAATTAAGCTCGGGGATGGTGATACATCTCCAACGTATCTATAATTTTTGATTGTTCCATTCTATTATATTATCTATTTTGGATGTTTAATGGGCTTTAATATGCACTTTTATATTATTTTTGGGACTAACCTTTTAACCGGAGGCCCAGTGCCAGTTTCTGTTTTTTGCCTATTTCAGTGTTTCGCAGAAAAGGAATATCAAACGGAATCCAAACAGAAGGAAACCTTTGTGAGGATCTTTCTTGGAACAAACGTCAACTAGGAGACTTGGAGTTGAAGTTTGGAACTCCGTGAAGCTTCCACGAGGCAAGAGGGCGCGCCCAGGGGGTAGGCGCGCCCCCACCCTCGTGGACCCCACGGAGCTCCATCGACATACTTCTTTCACCTATATATACTCTTATACCCTAAAACATCCAGGAGAACCACGAAACCACTTTTCCACCGCCGCAACCTTCTGTACCCGTGAGATCCCATCTGGGGACATTTTCCAGCGATCTGCCGGAGGGGGAATCGATCACGAAGGGCTTCTACATCAACACCATAGCCTCTCCGATGATGTGTGAGTAGTTTACCACAGACCTTCGGTCCATAGTTATTAGCTAGATGGATTCTTCTCTCTCTTTGGTTCTCAATACAAAGTTCTCCTCGATGTTCTTGGAGATCTATTCAATGTAACATTCTTTTGCGGTGTGTTTGCCGAGATCCAATGAATTGTGGATTTATGATCAAGTTTATCTATGAACAATATTTGGTTCTTCGCTTAATTCTTATATGCATGATTTGATATCTTTGCAAGTCTCTTCGAATTACCGGTTTAGTTTGGCCTACTAGATTGATCTTTCTTGCAATGGGAGAAATGCTTAGCTTTGGGTTCAATCTTGCAGTGTCCTTTCCCAATGACAGGAGGGGCAGCAAGGCACATATTGTATTGTTGCCATCGAGGATAAAAAGATGGGGTTTATATCATATTGCTTGAGTTTATCCCTCTACATCATGTCATCTTGCCTAAAGCATTACTCTGTTCTTATGAACTTAATACTCTAGATGCATGCTGGATAGCGGTCGATGTGTGGAGTGATACTAGTAGATGCAGAATCATTTTGGTCTATTGAATACGGACGTGATGCCTATGTTCATGATCATGCCTAGATATTCTCATAACTATGCGCTTTTCTATCAATTGCTCGGCACTAATTTGTTCACCCATCGTAATACATGCTATCACGAGAGAAGCCACTAGTGAAACCTATGGCCCCCGGGTCTATTTTATATCATATAAGTTTCCGATCTACAATTCTAGTTTACTATTTATTTTATTTTGCAATCTTTACTTTTCAATCTATACAACAAAAATACCAAAAATAGTTATCTTATTATCTTTATCAGATCTCACTTTTACAAATGGTCGTGAAGGGATTGGCAACCCCTTTATCGCGTTGGTTGCAAGGTTCTTAATTGTTTGTGCAGGTACTAGGCGACTTACGTGTAATCTCCTATTGGATTGATACCTTGGTTCTCAAAAACTAAGGGAAATACTTACGCTACTTTGCTGCATCACCCTTTCCTCTTCAAGGGAAAATGAACGCATGCTCAAGAGGTAGAAATGGGCTTGGCGGCCCTACTTAAGATCAAGCGTCGTCAACGGAGCCGTGTGCTTTGGCTCAAGGCCGGAGACGCCAATACAAAATTCTTCCAACGGAAAGTGAATGCTCGCAATAAGAGGAACATGATCCATGTCCTCCATGGCCCATGGGCCATGGTGTCCTCTGCTGAAGGAATGTTGTAGCTAGCCCATGGCTATTTCACTGATGTCTTTGGGATGACCCAAACGACCACGACCACATTTAATTGGGACGAGTTGGACCTTGATCAGGTTGATATGCATGACATAGAAGGGGAATTCATCCTCGAAGATGTCAAGGCTGCAATTAATGACACACCTGCCGGTAAGGTGCCCGGCCCGGATGGCTTTTTGGGAGGTTTCTTCAGGACATGCTGGGAGATAATTAAGCTTGACCTACTCGCGGCGCTCAACCAGCTGTATCACATGGACAACACCAGTCTAGCTAGGATTAACAAAGCTTTGATTGTCCTTTTGCCTAAGAAACAAGGTGCGGATAGACTACATGACTTCCGGTCGATTTCTCTCATACACAGCCTGATCAAAATATTCACTAAGATCTTAGCCAGAAGACTTGCGCTGAAATTGAGTCAGCTTGTTGACCCATGCCAGGATGCATTCATCAAGCATCGCAGCATCCAGGAAAATTTCTTATACATCTAGAACACTGTAAAGTTCTTCCACAAAAGCAAGAAAGCGACTGTCTTGCTAAAGCGCGATATCGCTAAAGCCTTTGACTCTGTGTCTTGGACCTATCTGTTGGATATGCTCAGAGCAAGGGGGTTTAGCGTCAGATGGAGGGAGTGGATTGCCATGCTCCTTCAAACCTCTTCATCACGTGTCTTGATCAACAGAGCCTTATCAGAGTCAATTTTGCATTGGCAAGGGCTGAGGCAGGGTGACCCCATCTATCCATTCCTCTTTGTGTTTGCCATGGACCCTTTGCAGTGAATCATGAACCTAGCCACTGAACGAGGTCTCCTTTCGAAGCTCCCCGGGCGTCGTCCGGTGATGCGCTGCTCCTTCTACGTTGACGATGTTGTCCTGTTTCTGGAGCCGTCGACGTTGGATGCTAATATGATAAAGCTGATGCTCACGACTTTGGGAGCGTCACTGGCCTGCACACAAACATATCCAAGAGCTCGGCCATGCCCATTCGATGTGGAAACCTAGACCTACAGCAGCTACAGCAGCCGCTTGGGGTGTCGGTGAAGCACTTCCCATGCACATACCTTGGCATGCCGCGCTCCTTACAAGCTCTCAGAAAAGTGGACCTTGAGCCTTGGCTGCTGAAATTTGGCAACAAAGCTGCTAGCTGGAAGGGCGGCGTGATGGCCAAGATTGGAAGACTAGTTCTACTAAAATCAATGTTGATCTCCCTTTCTATCTACTTGATGACTGTGCTCAAGCTGCCCGCGTGGATTCGGAAACGGGTCGTCCAGCTCTGCACAGCGTGGCTGTGGAGCGGTGAGAAGTCGTGCAGTGGAGGGAAATGCAAAGTCAGTTGGACACTACTGGCACGGCCGAAGCACCTAGGGGGCCTGGGTGTCTTTGACCTACAGAGATTCGGGCGGGCGCTTCGCCTACGATGGCTCTGGATGTCCTCGAAACAACCGGAGAGGCCTTGGGTCGGTCTGGACTTGCCTTGCGACGACTCTGACAGGGTGCTATTCTCCATGGCGACATCGATCACAGTAAACGATGGCAAACTAGCCAGCTTTTGGCATGACCAATGGTTACAAGGCCTCTGTGCAAAGACAGTAGCTCCAAACCTATTCAGGATCTCCATCAGAAAGAATCGCTCGGTTCGAGAAGCATTGCATGAGGATAGGTGGATGTTAGATCTAGCGCACGGCCTGACGATACATGACACGACTAGCCGGTTTGCTTGACTCGGTGCTACTGGTCGATGGTGCCCCTGATAAGATTGCATGGAGGTTGAACTCAAGCCAGGAATACACTGCCAAATCAGCCTATTAACTCTAGTTCCTGGGATCGGTGCGACCGGATGCGACTGTGCTGATTTGGAAGGGTTGGGCGCCTGCTAAGTGTCATTTCTTCCTCTGGACGGCAACTCTGGGTCGTATCCTAACAGTCGACCTGCTTCTTCGCTGTAGCTGGGAAAACAACTACTTTTGTGCGCTCTGCGAGTGCAACCTGGAAATGGCCTTTTAGTCGCTGGTCGAATGCCCATGGGCGGAGCAGAGCTGGGAGGGCTTGGTTGGGCTTGCCAACATGCCTTCGATGTAGCCTATGGGCTGGGCACATGTAACTAGCATCAGCGAGTGGATGCTCACCTACTGCACGAATGCCGGATCAACAAAACGCAAAGGGGCACTGTCTCTAGTGCACCTAGTCTCGTGGGAGCTTTGGGGTGAACGTAACAGACGCATTTTCAGGATAAAAGGTTGGATGTGCACTCATTTTCTACAGCGCGTGAAGGAAGAGATCATTCTTTGGAATATGGCAGGAGCTAGGATCCCTTTCGACCCAGGCTGAGGGGTTTCCTTGTGTAATCTTTTTCCTTTTGGTATCTCTCCTCTAGATGCTTTGCTCCTTGGGCCTCCCCTGTACTGGTTTTTTCCTCTGATCAATGAATTTGGTAGATCAACTACCAAAATTCAAAAACAAGCACCAGCAGCGCAGTGGCAAGGCAATAGCCGTGAGCAGCAACAAAGGGGGGGTAGCAGTACTGCTAGGAGTAGCAGCCCGCGGCAGAAGTAAATGGAGCAACAGCGCAGTGGCAAGATGCACACACGTAGGCGTACGCGTACGTGGGAGCTCGGACGAGCTCAGGGACGGAGGCTATGGCAACGGGTGGAGGGGGAATGGGGGGAGAGCTCACGGTGCGTCCTTTGGCGTGCTCGGGGAGGGTTGGGGTGGACCGGAGCGACCGCAACAACGGTGAGGTGGTGACGGTCGGATGAAGAAGATGAAGACGACGTCAGCTCGAGAGCGTCCCAGCTTGAGATGGTCCCTGAGACGAATGAAGTTGGACGCGGCGGACCTCCTGGACGTGCTCCTGCACGTCGGAGACATCGATGGCTGCGACAACGATGGCAAGGCCGCGGTGACCGCGACTGGTTCGAGCTCGATTCCGAGAAGAAGTGGAAGGGGCGAAGGGGGAACCAAGGGGGAATGAGCGAGACGGATGCTAGGGTTTCGGTGGACGCCTTTGTAGGTCGGGGGGCACGTGGAGGCCATCCATGGCCATGGTGCCATGGATGCACGCCACGCCAGGCCTCTGGGGGAGCTCCTAGCCACCGCATTATGCGGCAAAGAGACCTCCCTTCGCATAGGGCGCGCCCGACTGGGCCGGCCCATTTTGAGTTGAACAAACCAAGCTGTCCGGCAAAAAAATAGCTAAACAATGCGTCGCGCGTGCTCGGATTCAAACTAGAGACCTACTGCCAGTGAATGAGTCCGGCTAACCAGTCCACCTATTGAACATTGTTGACGAAACAAGCAGAGTGAACCATAAAAGTATTATATTTAGTGGCGTAAACGAAACGTTACTTAAAACCTTGCAAGCGATGTTTGAAATTTAGAACACTTTAATTAAGTTAGGAATATTTTTTAACAAACGCGAACGCATTTAGAAATTTCTCATCATCTTTTGAAAGCTATGAAGAAATTTTCAATTTCTTGAACATTTTTCATAAATGTGAACATTTTTGGAATTTGTAAACAAAACACGAAAATTGGAACTTAGTTTGAAATTATAAAAAATTTATTTAAAACATGAAATTTTTTAAATTTTCAAAACATTTTTGAAAACATGAACATTTTTCAAAATTCTAGAACATGCTTTGAAAACATGAACATTTTTGAATTGGTGAACAAAATTTGAAAACAGGGACAACATTTTAGATTTGGAACGAAATTTATAAAATGAGAATCCTGATTTGTTTTGGAAATGAGAACAATTTGAAAAAGCATGCACGTTTTCTGAAATTCCCAAACGATGTTTTTGAATGTGTAAACCAAAATAAAAAATGTGAATATTTTTTCATATTTGCAAACAGATTTTGAATTTGCAAACAAAATTTCATGAACATGAACATTTATGAAATTTGCGAACAAATTTTCAATATAGGGATATTTTTTGAAAATCGTAAACATTTTCTGAATTTGTGAAAAAATATAACATGCAAACGTTTTTAAAATTTAAAATTCTATTAGTTTTAGATTTTGAAACATTTTTTGTAAAATAAACGAACAATATTTGAACCTCCAAACATTTCTATAAAAGACGAACAAAATTTGGAATTTCAAACATTTTTCAAAAAGACGAACAAAAATTAGAAACCACAAAAGTATTTTGAATTTGTGAACAATTTAAAAAAATGGAACATGTTTGAAATTCCAAACATTATTTGAAACTCCCCAAACATTTTTTGAATTTGTGAATAAATTTTGAAAACGATAATATTTTTAAAATTGTGAAGAAAATTTTGAAACCACAAACATTTTTGAAAGCACAAAACACGAACATTTTCAAAATAAGGAATATTTTTAGATTTAAGAACAAAATTTGAAAACTGAAACATTTCTCAAAATTTGAACTTTTTTTAGAATATTGGACATTTCTGGAAATAGAAAAAATAAAATTAAGAAATGAAAAAGAAGAACCCGACCAGAGAGAAAAGGAAAAAAAGAAACACAAAACCAGAGAAAAAGAAAAAAAGTTCAGAGAACCTTCTGGAAGGTTCCCAAAACCGGAGGGTTAGTGCCAATGCGATCTACTCAAATGTGCGTTTCTCCGGCAACTTGCCGCAACGAGTGGCAACTAGGAAATTCCGGCCTCTGCCTCCCCACTGAGGTGGGGGAAAGGCTGTGGTGGGCTGGGCTTCGGGGCACTGTAGACACTAGAGCCTATATGCACATGAGCTTTGGTCCTTTTCCTTTTACTCTTTTATGTAATTTAGTTTTGTCACTATTTCCTATTTCTTTTAGTTACCAAATGATTTTGTAAATGGTGAAATGTGTCATATAAATACAAGGCGATATTTTGGGCTACCACAAAAAATTGGGGGCTATTGACTTCATTTGAATTTTACTTAAATATAAATAAATTAAATAGGTTGTTTTGGTCACTGTTTTAAATAGGTTAGGGGCTATTTAATATTTCAAATAATATTAGTTTCTACATGAAAATTAATTAGTGATTAGCGATCCAACAAACATTTTTGTTGGACAGTTTTACAAAATAGAAAATTGACTTTCAATTTAAATTTGAATTTGAGTATTGATTTTGAGCAAGTGGCACTTAAACTTGAAAAACATGATGACTTGACAATATTACAGGGGAGATTACTGTAGGATGATTCTCGGGGTGTTACAGCGCACCCATGGCTCTAATGCCACATGAGACATGGCATATCGCCACCCCCGCCACTGGGAGGCAGAAACGTTAGGCGTCTTTGTTTGGAGGAAAGATGTGGGGACGAGAGACAAATGCATATCTATGTATTCTTATCTTCCCAACGCCAGAAATAACTTTGCATTTGCTCCATGTGTCGTTGAGTTATTTTCTAAATTCTTCTCATGTTTACCCATGTTGTTAGGGCTTCGGTTAAAAACAGTGACTCAATTTGTAGACGACCCACGACCCTCTCGTGTCGCCCCCCTCGCGAGTGACACGAGAGGTGACTGCCCAGCCGCCGGCGACCCCCCTCGACCTCCCTCCTGTTGGAAATATGCCCTAGAGGCAATAATAAAAGCATTATTATTATATTTCCTTGTTCATGATAATTGTCTTTATTCATGATATAATTGTGTTATCCGGAAATCGTAATACATGTGTGAATAACAGACACCAACATGTCCCTAGTAAGCCGCTAGTTGACTAGCTCGTTGATCAACAGATAGTCATGGTTTCCTGACTATGGACATTGGATGTCATTGATAACGAGATCACATCATTAGGAGAATGATGTGATGGACAAGACCCAATCCTAAACATAGCTTAAAGATTGTATAGTTCGTTTGCTAGAGTTTTTCCAATGTCAAAGTATCTTTTCCTTAGACCATGAGATCGTGTAACTCCCGGATACCGTAGGAGTGCTTTGGGTATACCAAACGTCACAAGGTAACTGGGTGACTATAAAGGTAGACTACGGGTATCTCCGAAAGTGTCTGTTGGGTTGACACGGATCAAGACTGGGATTTGTCACTCCGTATGACGGAGAGGTATCACTGGGCCCACTCGGTAATGCATCATCATAATGAGCTCAAAGTTACCAAGTGTCTGGTCACGAGATCATGCATTACGGTACGAGTAAAGTGACTTGCCGGTAACGAGATTGAACGAGGTATTGGGATACCGATGATCGAATCTCGGGCAAGTAACATATCGATTGACAAAGGGAATTGTATACGGGGTTGCTTGAATCCTCGACATCGTGGTTCATCCGATGAGATCATCGTGGAGTATGTGGGAGCCAACATGGGTATCCAGATCCCGCTGTTGGTTATTGACCGGAGAGCAATCTCGGTCATGTCTACATGTCTCCCGAACCCGTAGGGTCTACACACTTAAGGTTCGGTGACGCTTGGGTTGTAGGGATATGTATATGCAGTAACCCGAATGTTGTTCGGAGTCCTGGATGAGATCCCGGACGTCACGAGGAGTTCCGGAATGGTCCGGAGGTAAAGAATTATATATAGGAAGTGCTGTTTCGGCCATCGGGACAAGTTTCGGGGTCACCGGTATTGTACCGGGACCACCGGAAGGGTCCCGGGGGTCCACCGGGTGGGTCCACCTGCCCCGGGGGCCACATGGGCTGTAAGGGGGTGCGCCTTGGCCTACGTGGGCCAAGGGCACCAGCCCCAAGGGGCCCATGCGCCTAGGGTTTCCAAAGGGGAAGAGTCCCACAAGTGGAAGGCACCCCTAGGTGCCTTGGGGGGAGGGAAACCTCCCTTGGCCGCCGCCCCCCTAGGAGATTGGATCTCCTAGGGCCGGCGCCCCCCCTTAGGCCCTCCTATATATAGTGGGGGAAGGAGGGCTTTTTCATCCATGCCTTTGGTTGCCTCCTTCTCCCTCTCCAACACCTCCTCCTCCTCCATAGCGCTTGGCGAAGCCCTGACGGAGTACTGCAGCTCCATCACCACCACGCCATCGTGCTGCTGCTGGAGCCATCTTCCTCAACCTCTCCTTCCCTCTTGCTGGATCAAGAAGAAGGAGACGTTACGCTGACCGTACGTGTGTTGAACGCGGAGGTGCCGTCCGTTCGGTGCTAGGATCTCCGGTGATTTGGATCACGTCGTGTTCGACTACCTCATCCTCGTTCTTTGAACGCTTCCGCTCGCGATCTACAAAGGTATGTAGATGCATCCGATCGCTCGTTGCTAGATGAACTCATAGATGGATCTTGGTGAAATCGTAGGAAAATTTTTGTTTTCTGCAACGTTCCTCAACACCTCCTCCCCATCCGTCGCCGCCTGGGGTTGGCGCTGGGCTAAGCCCATGTGTTGGCCGGCGGTGGCGGAGGGTTATACCTCCTTCTCCTGGATCTGGGGCGAGGGGGCTAGATCCGTGGGGGCGGCCTCTCCCTTGATCCACGGCAGCGTGGGGCTTCCAACAGCGGTGCTTGGCGGCACGGGTGGAGTTCGGATGCGCGTAGCATGGAGATCGGTTGGGCGTGGCCTGAGGATGGAGGTGGGGTTGGGCATGGCCGGTGGCGGCGGCGGCGGCGTCCAGTCCAGATCCGGTCTTGGCGGTGGCGACGGCGACGGCTAGCCTGGATCCGACCATGGTGGTGGCGGCATCCCTTCCGCCAGGGACGACGGGCCAGGAGGTGGGTCCTTGTGGCGGCACCGGTGACGACGGATCTTGGGATCCCGTGTCCGGGTTCGTCACAGCCATGAGCCTCTCTCGGAGTTGTCGGGCGGTGCCTGTCGTCAGAAGGTGAAGTCATCGGTGGGTGTGCTACCGGCGGATGCTACACACGACATCTTATATGGAGACGTCAAGTCATACCAGCTAATGGAAGGTGATGCACGGCGGCTCTGGCGGAGTTGTCAAGTTTAACCTGTTGTTGGATCGAAGGTGGTGCAACAGTAGCGGGAGGCAGACGGTATGGGACATCTTTGTCGTTCATTGTCTCCTCCAGAGGTATCGAGCTATCGAGGTGTCGGTAGACGGATAAAGGCGGATGGTACACACAGCTTCAACAACGAGCTTATGCACTCTGGTGGAAACACAAGATCTCTGATCAGGCTATGTCCTCGTGCGCCTGCGTCGTTGAAGGAAATATGCCCTAGAGGCAATAATAAAGTTATTATTTATTTCCTTATTTCATGATAAATTTTTATTATTCATGCTATAATTGTATTAACCGGAAACATAATACATGTGTGAATACATAGACAAACAGAGTGTCACTAGTATGCCTCTACTTGACTAGCTCGTTAATCGAAGATGGTTGAGTTCCTAGCCATGGACATGAGTTGTCATTTGATTAACGGGATCACATCATTAGGAGAATGATGTGATTGACTTGACCCATTCCGTTAGCTTAGCACTTGATCGCTTAGTATGTTGTTATTGCTTTCTTCATGACTTATACATGTTCCTATGACTATGAGATTATGCAACTCCTGTTTACCGAGGAACACTTTGTGTGCTACCAAACGTCACAACGTAACTGGGTGATTATAAAGGTGCTCTACAGGTGTCTCCGATGGTACTTGTTGAGTTGGCATAGATCAAGATTAGGATTTGTACTCCGATTGTTGGAGAGGTATCTCTGGGCCCTCTCGGTAATACACATCACTATAAGCCTTGCAAGCATGATAACTAATGAGTTAGTTACGAGATGATGTATTACGGAATGAGTAAAGAGACTTTCCGGTAACGAGATTGAACTAGGTATTGGATACCGACGGACGAATCTCGGGCAAGTAACATACCGATGACAAAGAGAACAACGTATAGTGTTGTGCGGTTTGACCGATAAAGATCTTCGTAGAATATGTAGGAACCAATATGAGCATCCAGGTTCCACTATTGGTTATTGACCGGAGACGTGTCTCGGTCATGTCTACATAGTTCTCGAACCCGTAGGGTCCGCACGCTTAAAGTTCTATGACGATCGGTTTTATGAGTTTATATGTTTTGATGTACCAAAGGTAGTTCGGAGTCCCGGATATGATCACGGACATGACGAGGAGTCTCGAAATGGTCGATACATAAAGATTGATATATTGGAAGCCTTCATTTGGACATCGGAATAGTTCTGGGTGAAATCGGGATTTTACCGGAGTACCGGAGGGGTTACCGGAACCCCCCAGGGGCTAATGGGCCTTGTTGGGCCATAAGGGAAAGAGAGAGGGGCCGACCTAGGGCAGGCAGCGCGCCCCCTTCCCCTATTCGAATTGGACTAGGAGAAGGGGGGCGGCACCCCCCTTTTTCCTTCTCTTTCTCTGCCTGCCTTTCCCCCTCCTAGTAGGAGTAGGAAAGGGAGGAATCCTACTCCTACTAGGAGGAGGATTCCACCTCCTCGGCACGCCAACAAGGGCCGGTCGGCCTCCCCCTTGCTCCTTTATATACAGGGATAGGGGGCACCTCTAGACACACAAGTTGATCACAAAGATCTCTCCCAGCCGTGTGCGGTGCCCCCCTCCACCATACTCCACCTCATTCATACTATAGCGGTGTTCAGGTGAAGCCCTACTGCGGTAGCTTCATCAACATCGTCACCACGCCATCGTGCTGACGAAAATCTTCCCCGAGCTCTACTGGATAGTGAGTTCGCGGGACGTCACCGAGCTGAATGTGTGTTGAACGCGGAGGTGCCGTA
The DNA here is from genome assembly GCF_018294505.1 of Triticum aestivum. Classification (NCBI taxonomy): domain Eukaryota; kingdom Viridiplantae; phylum Streptophyta; class Magnoliopsida; order Poales; family Poaceae; genus Triticum; species Triticum aestivum. The sequence continues at coordinate 118,598,032 of NC_057797.1, read as the reverse complement.
CGTTCAGTACTGAGGATCGGTCGATCATGAAGACGTACGACTACATCAACCGCATTGTCATAACTCTTCCGCTTAACGGTCTACTAGGGTACGTGGACAACTCTCTCCCCTCTCGCTGCTATGCATCACCATGATCCTGTGTGTGCCTAGGAATTTTTTTGAAATTGCTACGTTCCCCAACAATGGTATCAGAGCCAGGTTTTATGCGTAGATATTATATGCATGAGTAGAACACAAGTGAGTTATGGGCGATACAAGTCATACTGCTTACCAGCATGTCATACTTTGGTTCGGCGGTATTGTTGGATGAAGCGACCCGGACCGACATTACACGTACGCTTACGCGAGACTAGTTCTACTGACGTGCTTTGCACACAGGTGGCTGGTGGGTGTCAGTTTCTCCAACTTTAGTTAAACTGAGTGTGGCTATGCCCGGTCCTTGAGAAGGTTAAAACAGCACCAACTTGATGAACTATCGTTGTGGTTTTGATGCGTAGGTAAGAACGGTTCTTGCTCAACCCGTAGCAGCCACGTAAAACTTGCAACAACAAAGTAGAGGACGTCTAACTTGTTTTTGCAGGACATGTTCTGATGTGATATGGTCAAGACATGATGATATATTTATTGTATGAGATGATCATGTTTTGTAACGGAGTTATCGGCAACTGGCAGGAGCCATATGGTTGTCGCTTTATTGTATGCAATGCAATCGTCCTGTAATTGCTTTACTTTATCACTAAGCGGTAGCGATAGTCATAGAAGCAATAGTTGGCGAGACGACAGTGATGCTACGATGGAGATCAAGGTGTCGCGCCGGTGACGATGGTGATCATGACGGTGCTTCGGAGATGGAGATCACAAGCACAAGATGATGATGGCCATATCATATCACTTATATTGATTGCATGTGATGTTTATCCTTTATGCATCTTATTCTGCTTTGTTTGACGGTAGCATTATAAGATGATCTCTCACTAAATTTCAAGATAAAAGTGTTCTCCCTAAGTATGCACCGTTGCCAAAGTTCATCGTGCCGAGACACCACGTGATGATCGGGTGTGATAAGCTCTATGTCCATCTACAACGGGTGCAAACCAGTTTTGCACATGCAGAATACTCAGGTTAAACTTGACGAGCCTAGCATATGCAGATATGGCCTCGGAACACTGAGACCGAAAGGTCGAGCGTGAATCATATAGTAGATATGATCAACATAGTGATGTTCACCATTGAAAACTACTCCATCTCACGTGATGATCGGACACGGTTTAGTTGATTTGGATCACATGATCATTTAGATGACTAGAGGGATGTCTATCTAAGTGGGAGTTCTTAAGTAATATGATTAACTGAAGTTTAATTTATCATGAACTTAGTCTTGGTAGTATTAGCATATCTATGTTGTAGATCAATAGCTCGCGATGTTGCTCCCCGTTTTATTGTGTTCCTAGAGAAAAATTATGTTGAAAAATGTTAGTAGCAATGATGCGGATTGGATCCGTGATCTGAGGATTATCCTCATTGCTGCACAGAAGAATTATGTCCTTGATGCACCGCTAGGTGACAGACCTATTGCAGGAGCAGATGCAGACATTATGAACGTTTGGCTAGCTCAATATGATGACTACTTGATAGTTTAGTGCACCATGCTTAACGGCTTAGAATCGGGGCTTCAAAGACGTTTTGAACGCCATGGAGCATATAAGATGTTCCAAGAGTTGAAATTGGTATTTCATACTCATGCCCGTGTCGAGAGGTATGAGACCTCTGACAGTACTTTGCCTACAAGATGGAGGAGAATAGCTCAACTAGTTAGCATGTGCTCAGATTGTCTGAGTACTACAATTGCTTGAATCGAGAGGGAGTTAACCTTCCAGATAAAAGAGTAATTGACAAAGTTCTCTAGTCACTATCACCGAGTTATTAGAACTTAGTGATGAATTATAATATGCAAGGGATGACAAAAGTAATTCCCAAGCTCTTCGTGATGCTGAAATCGACGAAGGTAGAAATCAAGAAAAGCATCAAGTGTTGATGGTTGACAAAGACCACTAGTTTCAAGAAAAAGGCAAAGGGAAGAAGGGGAACTTCAAGAAGAACGGCAAGCAAGTTGTTGCTCAAGCGAAGAAGCCCAAGTCTGGACCTAAACCTGAGACTGAGTGCTTCTACTGCAAAGGGACTGGTCACTAGAAGCGAAACTGCCCCCAGTATTTGGCGGATAAGAAGGATGGCGAGGTGAACAAAGGTATATTGGATATACATGTTATTGATGTGTACTTTACTAGTGTTTATAGCAACCCCTCGGTATTTGATACTAGTTCAGTTGCTAAGAGTAGTAACTTGAAACAGGAGTTGCAGAATATACAGAGACTAGTTAAGGGTGAAGTGACGATGTGTGTTGGAAGTAGTTCCAAGAATGATATGATCATCATCGCACACTCCCTATACTTTCGGGATTAGTGTTGAACCTAAATAAATGTTATTTGGTGTTTGTGTCGAGCAAGAATATGACTTGATCATGTTTATTGCAATACGGTTATTCATTTAAGTTAGAGAATAATTGTTATTCTGTTTACATAAATAAAACCTTCTATGGTTATACACCCAATAAAATGGTTTGTTGGATCTCGATCGTAGTGATACACATATTCATAATATTGAAGCCAAAAGATGCGAAGTTAATAATGATAGTGCAACTTATTTGTGGCACTGCCGTTTAGGTCATATTGGGGTCAAGCACATGAAGAAAATCCATGCTGATGGGCTTTTGGAATCACTTGATTAATGAATCAATAGATGCTTGCGAACCATGCCTCATGGGCAAAGATGACTAAGACTCCTTTCTCCAGAACAATGGAGCGAGCAACTGACTTATTGGATATAATACATACTAATGTATGAGGCCCGATGAGTGTTGAGGCTCGCGGCGGGTATCGTTATTTTCTGACCTTCACAGATGATTTGAGCAGATATGGGTATATCTACTTGAAGAAACATAAGTCTGAAACATTCAAAAAGTTCAAAGAATTTCAGAGTGAAGTGGAAAATCATCGTAACAAGAAAATAAAGTTTCTACGATCTGATCGTGGAGGAGAATATTTGAGTTGCGAGTTTGGTCTTTATTTGAAACAATGCGGAATAGTTTCACAACTCACGCCACCCGAAACACCACAGCGTAATGGTGTGTCCGAACATCGTAACCGTACTTTATTAGATATGGTGCAATCTATGATGTCTCTTACCAATTTACCACTATGGTTTTGGGGTTATGCATTAGAGACAACTGCATTCACGTTAAATAGGGCACCATCTAAATCCGTTGAGGCGGCACCATACGAACTGTGGTTTGGCAAGAAACCAAATTTGTCGTTTCTTAAAGTTTGGGGTTGCGATGCTTATGTGAAAAAGTTTCATCCTGATAAGCTCAAACCCAAATCGGAGAAGTGCATCTTCATAGGATACCCAAAAGTTACTGTTGGGTACACCTTCTATCACAGATCCGAAGGCAAGATATTCGTTGCTAAAAATGGATCCTTTCTAGAGAAGGAGTTTCTCTTGAAAGAAGTGAGTGGGAGGAAAGTAGAACTTGATAAGGTAGTTGTACCTTCTCCTGAATTGGAAAGTAGTTCATCACTGAAATCAGTTCCAGTGATGCTTACACTAATTAGTGAGGAAGTTAATGATGATGATCATGAAAGCTTCGGATCAAGTTACTATCGAACCTCGTAAGTCAACCAGAGTATGTTCCCCACCAGAGTGGTACGGTAATCCTATTCTGGAGTTCATGTTACTTGACCATGACAAACCTACGAACTATGAGGAAGCGATGATGAGCCCAGATTCCACGAAATGGCTTGAGGCCATGGAATCTGAGATGGGATCCATGTATGAGAACAAAGTGTGGTCTTTGGTTGACTTGCCCGATGATCAGCAAGCCATAGAAAATAAATGTATCTTCAAGAGGAAGACGGACACTGATAGTAGTGTTACTATCTACAAAGCTAGACTTGTCGAAAAAGGTTTTTGACAAAGTTCAAGGTGTTGACTATGATGAGATTTTCTCACTCGTAGCGATGCTTAAGTCTGTCTGAATCATGTTAGCAAATTGCCGCATTTTATGAAATCTGGCAAATGGATAAACAAAACTGCATTCCTTAAAGGATTTATTAAATAAAGAGTTGTATATGATGCAACCAGAAGATTTTGTCAATGGCTAACAAAATATGCAAGCCCTAGTGATCCATCTATGGACTGGTGCAAGCATCTCGGAGTTGGAATATACACTTTGATAAGTTGATCAAAGCATATAGGTTTATACAGACTTGCGGTGAAGCCTGTATTTACAAGAAAGTGAGTGGGAGCACTACAACATTTCTGATAAGTATATCTGAATGACATATTGTTGATCGGAAATAATGTAGAATTATTCTGCAAAGCATAAAGGAGTTTTTGAAAGGAGTTTTTCAAAGAAAGACCTCGGTGAAGCCGCTTACATATTGAGCATCAAGATCTATAGAGATAGATCAACACGCTTGATAAGTTTTTTCAATGAGTACATACCTTGACAAGATTTTGAAGTAGTTCAAAATGGAACAATCAAAGAAAGAGTTCTTGCCTATGTTACAAGGTGTGAAATTGAGTAAGACTCAAAGCCCAACCACGACAGAAGATAGAAAGAGAATGAAAGTCATTCCCTATGCCTCGGCCATAGGTTCTATAAAGTATGTCATGCTGTGTACCAGATCTATTGTATACCCTGCACTGTTTTTGGCAAGGGAGTACAATAGTGATCTAGGAGTAGATCATTGGACAGCGGTCAAAATTATCCTTAGTGGAATAAGGATATGTTTCTCAATTATGGAGGTGACAAAAGGTTCGTCGTAAAGAGTTACGTCAATTCAAGCTTTGACACCGATCTGGATGACTCTAAGTCTCGACCTAGATACATATTGAAAGTGGGAGCAATTAGCTAGAGTAGCTCCGTGCAGAGCATTGTTGACATAGAAATTTGCAAAATACACACGGATCTGAATATGGCAGACCCGTTGAATAAACTTCTCTCACAAGCAAAATGTGATCACACCTTAGTACTCTTTGGGTGTTAATTACATAGTGATGTGAACTAGATTATTGACTCTAGTAAACCCTTTAGGTGTTGATCACATGACGATGTGAACTATGGGTGTTAATCACATGGTGATGTAAACTATTGATGTTAAATCACATGGCGATGTGATCTAGATTATTGACTAGTGCAAGTGGGAGACTGAAGGAAATATGCCCTAGAGGCAATAATAAAGTTATTATTTATTTCCTTATTTCATGATAAATGTTTATTATTCATGCTAGAATTGTATTAATCGGAAACATAATACATGTGTGAATACATAGACAAACAGATTATTTATTTCCTTATTTCATGATAAATGTTTATTATTCATGCTAGAATTGTATTAACCGGAAACATAATACATGTGTGAATACATAGACAAACAGAGTGCCACTAGTATGCCTCTACTTGACTAGCTCGTTAATCGAAGATGGTTGAGTTTCCTAGCCATGGACATGAGTTGTCATTTGATTAATGGGATCACATCATTAGGAGAATGATGTGATTGACTTGACCCATTCTGTTAGCTTAGCACTTGATCGTTTAGTATGTTGCTATTGCTTTCTTCTTGACTTATACATGTTCCTATGACTATGAGATTATGCAACTCCCGTTTACCGGAGAAACACTTTGTGTGCTACCAAACGTCACAACGTAATTGGGTGATTATAAAGGTGCTCTACAGGTGTCTCCGATGGTACTTGTTGAGTTGGCATAGATCAAGATTAGGATTTGTCACTCTGATTGTCGGAGAGGTATCTCTGGGCCCTCTCGGTAATACACATCACTATAAGCCTTGCAAGCATGATAACTAATGAGTTAGTTACGGGATGATGTATTACGGAACGAGTAAAGAGACTTGCCGGTAACAAGATTGAACTAGGTATTGGATACCAACGATCGAATCTCGGGCAAGTAACATACCGATGACAAAGAGAACAACGTATAGTGTTGTGCGGTTTGATCGATAAAGATCTTCGTAGAATATGTAGGAACCAATATGAGCATCCAGGTTCCGCTATTGGTTATTGACCGGAGACGTGTCTCGGTCATGTCTACATAGTTCTCGAACCCGTAGGGTCCGCACGCTTAAAGTTCTATAACGATCGGTTTTATGAGTTTATATGTTTTGATGTACCGAAGGTAGTTCGGAGTCCCGGATATGATCACAGACATGATGAGGAGTCTCGAAATGGTCGAGACATAAAGATTGATATATTGGAAGCCTTCATGTGGACATCGGAATAGTTCCGGGTGAAATCGGGATTTTACCGGAGTACCGAAGGGGTTACCGGACCCCCCCCTCCCCGAGGGGGGGGGGGGGCTAATGGGCCTTGTTGGGCCATACGGGAAAGAGAGAGGGGCCGACCTAGGGCAGGCAGCGCGCCCCCTTCCCCCTGTTTGAATTGGACTAGGAGAAGGGGGGCGGCGCCCCCCCTTTTCCTTCTCTTTCTCTCCCTGCCTTTCCCCCTCCTGGTAGGAGTAGGAAAGGGAGGAATCCTACTCCTACTAGGAGGAGGATTCCTCCTCCTAGGCGCGCCAACAAGGGCCGGCCGGCCTCCCCCTTGCTCCTTTATATACAGGGCAGGGGGGCACCTCTAGACACACAAGTTGATCACAAAGATCTCTCCCAGCCGTGTGCGGTGCCCCCTCCACCATAATCCACCTCGGTCATACTGTAGCGGTGTTCAGGCGAAGCCCTGCTGCGGTAGGTTCATCAACATCGTCAACACGCCGCTGTGATGACGAAACTCTTCCCCGAGCTCTACTGGATCGTGAGTTCGCGGGACGTCACCGAGCTAAACATGTGCTGAATGCGGAGGTGACGTACGTTCGGTACTGAGGATCGGTCGATCGTGAAGATGTACGACTACATCAACTGCGTTGTCATAATGCTTCCGCTTAACGGTCTACGAGGGTACGTGGACAACACTCTCCCCTCTCGTTGCTATGTATCACCATGATCCCGTGTGTGCGTAGAATTTTTTTTTGAAATTACTACGTTCCCCAACAGTTGTGTCCTTGTTGAAGGTGGTGGATTGAAGCTTTGCTTTGGGGATGAGAATCCGAAGTTCAACTTTGTGGTGGACTCGCCATCATCCGCGCACGTGCGGCGATTCCTTCTTGAAGGCGTAGCCTATGAGTTGTGTATTTTTCATGTATGATGTGTCTTGTATCATAGGGTTAGTGTTATCTGGGGGTGTTACTGTCGCGAGGTATATGGCCTTAGTGTTTGTTTTCCGTTTTTTTCCGGAACGATGGTGTTCGGCTGCTGGATTTTGCTCTATTAATAATATATGGCTGCATGCATCGTCCTGAAGCAGAGGCCGGGGATTATCCTCCTTCTAAAAAAATGTTATTAGGGCTTCAGAGGGTTATAATCCTTAGTTTTTTTATATTGGTTGTTTGATTTGTGGGAGTTTTTTGAGGGATTGAATCCTAATGAGATTTGTGGGATTGAATCCTATATGAGGTTTTCCTAATAAATCATTTGCACTATATTTCATATAGAAAATTTAGCATTTATTCAAACATTTCTATATAATATCTTTATTTTCTCTGTGGCATCGAACACTTTTTTGGTTTAAATTATTGCGGTTTGTTAATTCTATAGGGTTTAAGGATCATGTCATTCAAATACTATATATTTTATAATTTTTTCTTATGGTTAATCACAGGGGCGTTTAGATTTCCCTTGTGCGTTCTATGCGTTTCCTACATTTCTTGCAAAACAAATCCCTGCCGTCATTTCGAAGTGGCGGTCCTAAAAAAACTGAACATATAGCCCTCAAAAAATGAACACATGAACATACGGACTACTACCATTCCCGCGACTCGTTCTGAAACGACACGAACGAGCTTAGCTGTCACCATCGGTATGGCCGCCAAAAAGTAGGTGAGATCAACTCAAAGAAAAAAAGCCGGTGAGATTCCCGGACTGTTGCCTGTGGACGCGGCGCACCTTTTTTCTTCTTCCATATCCTCACCGCTGGTCGGCATCGTCTCGTCGGTATGCATGCAGACGAAGTGCAGTGCCACTGCCACCCAAGTGTGTGTGTGAGGTGATACCAGATGAGATCATGAGATTCGTCAACGAACGCCTATCATTTTCCTTCTTTTCACGGGAACTTCCGCGGGGCAAAGCTACACTGACCTTTCTATCGAGGTAAAACCACGAACTGCAAAAGACGTCTTATTTCTCTGTCATTTTTCCTTCTTTTGTTCGATTGAGGAGCACAGTCTATCTTTTTTCAATCACGTAAGTTTTACGGCAATTGACGATGTAAAACCAGACTGCCTTACCTTTTTTTTTTCGAGGGTACGCAAATTGCGTACCATAGCTTTATAGAAGGAGAGAAAAAGTACATGACATCTATCACTCGCTGCGAACAACGAGCGTAGCACAACACCACCTCCGACTATCTCAGGACAGCCACACACAACAACACAACTAGAACACGGAAAAGCCTGCCCAGAACCGAAACACCTCGCCGCGTCTTAATCGACACAGAACACCTCCGAAGAATAGCAACTCCAGCTTCCTTTGGATTCATCCGCGACGACCATACATAGCGCCGGAGGAGAGCGGTCAGGGCCACGACGAGCACCGGAGTAGCGCCAACAGGAAACTCGGTCTCCTCGCACGATGCTCCCAACAGAGAAACGACGTCGCAGACGCCGCCATCATGCCGCTCCAGAGGACCAAGGCTTTCGCCCGGAGACAACTGCCAACACCAAGCACGAGGGAGATGGCGACACACTCGACGTCGCCTCCAGAGAGGGGAATGACACCCGCGGGTGCCATCGACGCCGGCCGGCCAAAACCGGACAGGATTTTCATCCGTAATGTTGCACATCTCCACTCCGACGAGGTACCGGGCAGCATCGTTTCTGAAGCCTCGCACCGCCGCCACCGCAGCAAATCCGCCGAAGCCGCGTAGCCGTGGTCCAACACCACCCGCACTGCCGAGAGAGCGCGAACCAGACCTCCACCAACATCGCCGTCGAGAAGCAACCACCTCCTCCAAGCGGAGCAAAAGCCGGATCCGCTCCATCGGCCTTCATCGACACCGAGAGACTGCCGCTAGATTGGATCTCGCCCGCCCCTCCAACCTCACTCCGGCGCCATCTCCACCGGGGCATCGCCGCGATCCCCTCACACGGAGGCAGCCGGACGCCCGCTGCGCACCAGGACTCCTTCCTGGCAGGGCCATCTCGGCGCCGCCGCCTCCATGGCTGATCCAACGCCGCCGCCACCGCCGTTGCTAGCGCTCCACCTGCCGCCACCTACCGGAGGTGCTCCTCGCCATGATCCGGCGAATGCCCTCGCCGTGCCCTCCGCTGAGCCTCCAACCACACCGCGAGTCCCCGCGCCGTCCGCGAGAAGAAAGTCGTGGTCTTTCCACTGCCGCGCGGCGGAGCCAACCCCACAAGCCCAGATCGAAACGGATCTGGGGCTGGCCGCACCTCCATCCACAGCTCCGGCGCCAGCGCTTCCGGGGGCATCATCGCACACCCACCGCATGGAGATGGCCGACCGCCCGTTGCCCGCCAGGATCTCCTTCCTGGCAGGGCCTCCTCAGCGCCGCCACCTTCCTGGCAGAGCGCTCGCGCCGCCGCCGCCCACCAGCGCCAGCGCGCCGCCTTCTTCTTCCTCCTCCTCCGCACAGCAGCCTCCTGACCCGGTTCCTTCGCACCTCCGCGCTCTCCGACGTGCTCCGGCGACCAGCAACAAGATCACGCCACTGGCCACCCCACCTCCAAGGCTGGCCCCGGGGGAGACCCGCTCCGCGCGAAGGGGCCTGTCGTGGGGGCGTCGCCAGCACCCTCCGCCTTTGGCGGCCGGGGGAGGAGATCCGGCGGCTTCTGGTTTAGGGATTTGGGGGCCTCCGGAGCCGCACGCCCTGCCTTGCCATTTCCATTTTGCAAACTGAAGAGACAAGGCTGCGTGTGGAGAAATAAGTGAGGTGAGGTTATCCGCGCTCTCACGCGAGATCGACAACACTGTGCGAGATAAGGATGCTGCCCCAGAACGTAGTATGGATTGCACAATAATTCCATGGGCCAGGTAGGAGTAGTAGTACTGGAGAGCATGGATGCAAACCAGCTGGAAGATCACATGCGTGCCCCTCCATCTTGCATTCCATATTTGCAAGTGCAAAGGCGCATCACGGAATTTGGGCTGGCCACACCCGCACCACAGCTGTGCATCGCTGTCGCAAAGTGTTCAGGGGGAAATACCTTCACATGGACCGCGGAATGTCTATGCAGATCAAAGAAAAAAAAACATTCGTTGGCATTGGCAATTTTTTTTTTGAGTTGTCATTGGCGGCTAAAGTCACGGGATGGGGAAATACTAGAAAGAAGACGACACATCGAGCAGCCAGGTAGTGGTTGAATTTACAGGAACGAAGCGCGTTTTCCTGAGGAGAAAAGAAATCTCATAATACAAGAAGAATAAGAGCACGTAGTCGATTTTGAGATCTTGTCGTATTTGTTTCTTTTCTTTCAAATTTATTCATTCTGGAGGTAGGGTGTCTCCGGCTGGAGCCTGCACGGCTGGTCATCATGTCATGTCTGTGCACTCCACCACTTCTTTTTTTCGCAAAAATGGTCGTGAAATGATTCCACAAACGGGGCCCAAAATGCTGAAAAACAATGGCATTGTATGATTTTTGAACAAAAAAATGGAGTGAGTATATGCTATCATGCTTACCGTTTCCAAGGACGCCGAAAAGGGGGTTCCCAACGTGGCAGTCGAGTCGCGCGCTGGAGACTTGACTCCCGCGCCAACCGCCGAGCACTCGGCCAGCCAACCGCTGAGCACTCGGCCAGCCAACCGCTTTCCGGTGCGCCCGCCACGCCGCCCCGGTAGATAACGATAGCCACCACTCACCACCACCACCACCAGGACGAAACCCTACTGCACAATCTCACCTCACCGCCCTCGCTGGCCGCGCCGAGGAGCCGCCACCTTTAAAGCCAGCCGAGCCGCCCACAGCCCACCAGTCCAGTCCAGTCCACCACCACACCGCGCACTCCGCACTCCCTCCCACGCCGCCCCCGCACTCGAGCACGAGCACCCGCCATGGCGCGCCCCGCCCACGCCGTCGTCGCGGCGGTCCTGACCGTCGTCCTCGCGCTGGCGTCCGGCGCGGCGTCGCAGGCGCCGGCGGCGGGGCCGGCGGGGCCGGCGGGGGACTGCGGCTCCGCGCTGACGGGCCTCGCCGGCTGCCTCCCCTACATCTCGCCGGGGGCCGCGCAGGGCAAGCCGCCCAAGGAGTGCTGCGCCGGCGTCAAGGCCGCGCTCGCCAGCCCCGCCAGCGTCGCCTGCCTCTGCGACGCCTTCGGCAAGGACTACGGCATCCCCATGAACCTCACCCGCGCCAAGGGCCTCCCCGCCGCCTGCGGCGGCAACCCGGCCGCCCTCAGCAACTGCAGCCGTGAGCCATCTCCCCTTAGCGCCATCTTGTTCTGATTCCCTTTTCTTTTCCTCGTGTCGATTTGTGATCTGTCACATGTGGTGTTGGTCTGACTTTGTTTTTGGCTCTCCTGCAGTGAAACTGCCCGGCGGAGCCCCTAACGGCGCCCCTACTGAAGGTAATTACCCCCTCTTTTCTCCTTTGCAGCTCGTACATTTTGAATCCCTCTCTTTGTTCCTGTAGATCCGTGAAAAAGGAAAACGTTAATTAGATCTAATCAAGACATGCTCCGACCTGAATGGTTAAAGAACAATCAAGAGCTAGAGTCGATTTCTCCCTACCTCCATTTTCCACTCTGAGATCAAGGGGAAAACGTATGAATGTGTCCATGGGCATTGACATCAATGCTTTCGTGGGCTACAGAGAATTTTTATGGATTCCTCTGGCATCTAGAGTACAGCAGGACTATCTTTCAGTGGTCTGCATGTGAAAAAACAGAACATTTTGTGTTGTTGAGAATCTCCACTTAATAAAAACATGACAAAAGATAATGTTTTTCTTTGGAGATTCATAAAGAAGAATGAAATTGGCACATACTAGCAGACCTTCAAGCTATTAATTTCTACTGTAAACGAAGACATCACTAATCAAGTATTGCTGTCATGGTGGTGGTTCCTTTCAATGTCATCGCAATGTTACATGAGGGTTGACAGCCAGATGTACTGCATCACGCTCACAACAGAATTGGCAAACCATTATGATGGATAGCAACCACTAAATGATCGAAAGCGCCAATTGTGGCTTCCAATTAGTGATAGAATGTGTGAGATGCTAAAAGATACTGTATGATTTGTGTACATGCATCAGTTTGTATTAAATTCACCGTCAGGGATTGTTCATCGGTGTGAAGCTGATGAGGGACTGATAGAGGAAAACCACCACCCGTTTACTTTATTGCCTGAAGTCCTGAATTGAAACGAATGTTGGTTTCTGCTTTTCTGTCCTCTGAATCTTACTTCCATTTCTCTATACTGAAATCAAAATGCATCTTGCAGCACCTACACCAACTTCTGGATCAACCCCAGCAACCATCAGCCCAAGCCCAGCGAAATCGGCAGCGACCAGGTCTCCCGTCTCGGCGGCAACCCTCCTCCTAGCCGCGGTGTTGGCGCCTCTGCTCTCCTACTACTACCTCTGAAGATCCATGGCATGGTTTGTTCCATGAATTACTGTGATGTGTATGGGCATTGCGCCACGATTTAGTGACTACTTTGTGGAGAGAACTTATTCTGCTAGCTGTTCGGTTTAGCTTACTGTTGCCTGAACTACGAATTCTTATTGGCACCAAGTAGTTGTACTATATTTGCATGGTGTCTTGCGAATAAAGTTGATAAATGCCGTAGCTAGTGTTGTGCCGATTGATCTTCATGCGGCGCTCTGGTCCTGGCTGGATCGGTGTGCTTGGTGTTAGATTGGTATACAATGTGGAGCAGAGCAGATGCACGAGGGAAAAATTCTGTCAATGAAACAACACTTCCACCAGATGATCGATACCGCAGAGAATTGCAGAACAAATAGAGGGGATTGTTTGGGAGCAAGCACATCATTTGAGTTGCAGTAACACAGCTAGTGAAGATCTGCGATCATGTTCAGAGAGTTGGGTGCGCGTTTCCTTCTTGTCATATCCACGGATGTTCAGTTGCTTTGCGCCATTTGTCCTTCCCTTTCTTCCTCTCGTTCGCTGGCCCGATGAGGACCAGACCTACTTTTTTCGCTAGATGATCATGTGGGTCTGTCGAACGGTGCTTGATGGGGCCCATGTAACCCCGATCATATATAGAAGGGATACGTTCTACTCGAAAAAAAGAAGAAGAAGGGATGGGCATCAAAGAAATCTAGAAGGAGCGTGGTTTTTTGGTTCATGTGCGGAAATCATATTTCTAGGTTTCAAAAAGTTCTGATACAAATGCACATGAACATAGAGACGTATGCTACATCTCTGTAAAATTTCATGAAAGAACACACTTGCTCTGAGCTGGACAAAAAAAAAAAGAACCCCCGTAATGCCTGAGCGTTCGGGATTTGACCATGGCAAATCGACCATGCATAGTGTATTTTTGCCAGAAAATTGTCGTGTGTGTATACTAAACTTGCCATCTGCATGTCATTAAAATTGCCATCGAAAACATTCGATTTGCTATGGTGAAATCCCAAACGTTCGGGATTTATTATTTCCGATAAAAAAAACCCTGTACTTATAGCACATGCACTATTCACTACAAAAGATCATTGTTTTGTTCTTTTTGTGCACAAAATTGCTTCACGGACGACTGATCCCGCACGATCTCCGAACGATACTGCTCCCGCAACTGCGCTCCTGCATGTACGCTTGCTGCTCGTGCTACCACATACGAATCGTGCAGGCATCGGCCGCTCATTCTTTAGAGGCAGGGGCCGGCCCTAGCACTTCAGAGAGCCTAGTGCGAACCGAATGAAGAAGAAGATTAAGGTGGTGATAGAACCAAACGAATCATTAAATTTCCAGGGCCTGGCTTCTTCAGGACTTGTGGCAGGCAATCAATGGCTCTCTTGCACCAACATTTTTACCCACCAGATATTATGGAGATCACAAAAATAAAGGCGTCGTGTCAAATGGAGGAAGACTTTGTAGCCTGGCACCTGGACAAACGTGGCATTTTTTCAGTTAAAAGCGCTTATTATCTGGGTCTTCAGGAGATGCCGATGATGCAGAACATGGGATCCTCGAGCTCTAGGCCGGACGGGCGCCGGCCGGCTTGGGACCTTATTTGGAAGAACCCGGCTCCACCGAAGGTCCGTATCTTTGCCTGGAAGGCAGCCTTAGAAGCACTGGCTACAGAGGAGTACCAATGTCGTCTACATATTTCTCAGTCAGTAATCTGTACAGTATGCGGTAATGCTATGGAAGATGCCCATCATGCTCTGATTTGGTGCCCACATGCTGCTGGCCTTTGGAATGCTATGCGGGAGGAATGGGACATTCCTAAAGCTGACCAACTCAAGGATGGTGCCCCTGATTGGTTGTTCAGGTTGCTTGAGAAATTATCAGATACCCAGCGACTTATATGCCTCATGATCATGTGGCGAGCCTGGCATGTACGCAATGAGGTGACCCATCAGAAGCCGTTTATCCCTATTGCAAAATCAAGGCGATTTTTGTCCAGCTATATCACCTCCCTCCTGGCACTACAACAACACCCTCATGAGGACCAGATCAAGGGGAAAGGTGTGATTAAGCTAGGCGGTGTCAAACATGTCCATCAAGAGCCTATACCGCATATAGAGAAGTGGAGACCTCCGGAACCGGGTACTGCCAAGCTCAACGTTGATGGGGTGTATGTGGCGGAGAATGGTTCTGCAGGCGCAGGTATGATCCTTCGAGACCACTCAAGGGCTGTCATCTTTGCTGCGATCCGTGCGCTGCCATCCTGCACTGGAGCGCTTGAAGCCGAGCTTGCCGCAATCCAGGAGGGAATTCATCTCGCTCTGAGTTGGACGGATCTCGATTTTGTTGTCGAGTCTGACTGCGCTGAAGCCATCACAATGTTATCGTCGCCAAGAAAGGATCGATCACCACATGCATATCGTGTGAATGAGATTAGAAATCTTATTTTTGGAGGAAGGAGGATAGAACTTGTTAAGGTTAGGCGGGATGTTAATGTTGCTAGTCATAGCCTCGCTTACATGGGACGATCGCAACAACGCACTGCATGTTGGCTGCGTAGTACCCCCAAGGAAATTGCTAGCGTTGTGAATGCCGATTGTAACCTTATTCCTTAATCAATAGAATCCCTTTCCACGCAAAAAAAAAAAAATGGGGAGAAGGAAGGAGGCGGATACTCAAGAAGAAAGAGAGATTTTGGCGCTTCTTGGAAAAGAGAGATTGTGCATTTTTATACTAGTACTCGAGTCCATGGCTGGATAATAACTGTAGTATATACACACAGGAGACCTAGGTCAAGGGCCGGCCCTGGTCACAGGGGACCTCACTTGCCGCAGTCGCTCGGCTGGCTGAGGATTGCTGGCGCCGGGTGATGCAGAAGGATCATCCGTAGCCACCGACTCTATTTTTCCAAAGGTTAGAGCATCTTCAGCAGTTGGCTCCTCAGACGGTGATTTTACGTGTCCTCTAGAGGCGAGCCGGCGTTTAAATCGGCGCGGGGGCGAGCGGATTCCCAGCCGCTCGTCCTAGGGTCGCCTGGGACGCGTTTTTAAAAAAAAAAAGCTGAATTTGACGAAGTTCGGCTAAAATTCTATAAACTTGATATTCATATTAAACATGTTCGGCGTTTTACATAAATTATTTAAAAAAACAAATCTATGGGGGCGAAGAACTCAATTAGTGCAGCGAAGTCGCCGACGTCGCTGCCGTCCTCGTCGTCGGCGGCGGCCTTCTCCTTCTTGACCCCTGCCTGACGTCTCCCTGGCGGACAGGCGGCGGCGGCGCGTCGTCTTCGTCGTTGTCGTCGATAACGACGATGCCTCACTCCTCCCGGCCACAGCGACGAGTTTCGAACCGCGTGAGGGCGGCGCGCTGGCGTACTGCGGGGAGGCGCGCTGCTCATCAGTCAGCGACGACCGAACGCGGTCGACCTCGCCGGTGAAGAGATCGAGGCGCGCGACGATGTCCGGCAGGGGGGATGGGGACGCCTCCGGCGCTGAGCCTCCATCCTGTCGGCCCAGCACGCATGTCTGAAGGCGTCGGAATGTTCGCCTCGAAAAGCATGTAGGCCTCCCACGTTTGCAGTGAGCGGCGGCCGAAGCCGTTGGCCGCCGCTCCGTCGCCGGGGAATCGCTCGCACATTGTTGTGGTGGATGGGCTGGGAGAGAGGAGAGGATCGTCGGCGACGCAGAGAGACACAGAGGTTCGTCGGCGGAGAGAGAGAGAGAGAGCACGGCGTCTGTGGCAACAGCGGGGTGGGGGCGCTTTTTATAGCCGCCGGGGAGGCGTGTGTACGCGGGGATGGGGCGGCGACGCGCCGCCCGTGAAGAGCCGCCCCGTGAGGAATCAATGGAAGGCTGACCGGCCGCAGCCTTGGCATTGATTCCCTGCGGGAAAACGAGGCGTTCGCAGGACGACGAGGCGAGTGTCGCTGACTCGGCGGGCCTACCACTCTTTCGCGCCAAAACCATTTCACCTGGCGCCCCCGAGCGGCCCCCAGCGCGTCGGGTTCGGCCTGGGTTCGCCGGCGTCGAATTCAATCCGAGCCGGCGAAAATTGGGTTTCTGGGGGTGCGACTGGGCCGATTTTTGTGCGTCGGCGCGAAAAAAACGCCTGAAAAAGGCGTGTTGGGGGCTCGGCTGAAGATGCTTTTAGAGTGCGGCTATACGACTCCGGCTCGAACTTGCTTGATCAAACTGAGAATTCCTTAATATAATTTTGTGCCTGATTAGATCGAATCGGAAACAAAACCACATCCTTCCTTATATAATCCGATGCCCGTTGTTTAAGTTCCGCTCAAAGTCCCAGACGATTCATACGCTCTCATCTCCTGCAAATCAAAAGGCTTCTGTGAATTATTTACCCAAAACCATTATATTTAAGATTAAGGTAATAATTTGATATCGGATTGAAAATAGGACACAAAAACCATCAGAATTGTGTCTAATGTGTAACACGGAGCATTGATGCTGGGATCTGACTGTGATAACAGCCAAGCCGACAGGTAGGTCCTGCCTATCGGGCTGACGTGGCGGAGACCGAGCATAAAAAAAGTATTGACCAGGTGAGGCGGCACGCGAGATGCATGCCCCGCCTGTCATTGACTACGTGATCATCTTCATCTCATCTTTATTTCCTTTGAGCAATGCATCGAGCAGCTTGTGTGCGGTCGAGCCACCTCTGTCCATGCGAGACGAGAGCTTCATGGCCATGGCAGCCCCTGCTCAAGCTAGCCCCGTCCGCCTCAGACTCTTCCCCGCATGCCATGAACCCTTAAATCCCGCCGCCGCCCTGCTGGCATGGACAGCCGAGCCGAGAGCTCCATGGCCACCATGGCAATGGCATGCCGCCGTCCTCCTTCCCCGTCTCTCTCCTTGCCGAGTGGCGGCGCCCACCTATCGTCACCCGCCGTCACGCCATGGAGAGAAAGACGAGCCGCCGCCGCCCTGCTGGCATGGACAGCCGAGCCGAGAGCTCCATGGCCACCATGGCAACGGCATGCCGCCGTCCTCCTTCCCCGTCTCTCTCCTTGCCGAGTGGCGGCGCCCACCTATCGTCACCCGCCGTCACGCCATGGAGAGAAAGACGAGCCGCCGCCGCTCCCCATGAGGCACCAACGCCACCTCCCAGAGGTCGGCCCGCAGCTCGCCGCTGCGCTTGCCGTGCGCTGCCGGCAATCCATGGAGAGGCACACGAGCTGCTCCGCTCCCCATGAGCCCCTGACGCCACCTCCTCGAGCTCGGCCCGCAACTTGCCGTTGCGCTCGCGCCACCATCTGCAGAAGAACACCATGGACATCGGGCCGTTGGCCGCGGGCGCGCTAGCGGCGGCGACGCTCGACCAGGGCGACCCCTGCCTAGCACGAGCAACCCAAGTCCCCGTCGCCTCCACAACCGCACAAGAATAACCATGTACGCCACCCAAGTTTGTCACTGCCGCGGCTGCATCTGCCGGCTCCATGGTGCGCCGCCGCGCGAGCTCACCTGTGCGGACGGTCGCCTTCTTCTTCACGCAGGCGCCTCTGCTCTCAGGTGGAGGCGTCCGGCCTGCCGTTCCTCTGGTCCTTACTCTCGCCGTTCCGCTGGTCACTGCTCCGGCATGGCCATGGCGTGCGGTGCCTTCTTCAGGGACCAGAGGATGAATGCCTAGAAGGTGCTCGATGGAATGCTCCACAGAATAAAAAGAAGATAACTTGCTAGTCATTGACAGGTGGGGCCCGTGTCTCATTTGCCATATCAGTCGGTCAAACCTTTGGGTCTTCGCCACGTCAGCTCGACAAGCGGGACCCACATGTCCGTTTGGCTGTTTTCACGGTCAAATTCCAGCATCAGTGCTCCGCGTTACACATTAGGCGTAATTCCGGTGGTTTTTTGTGCCTTGTGCTACCTCTTGAGCACTGCGTTGGTTTTTTCCGAAGAGGAAGGGATGATGCAGCAAAGTAGCGTAAGTATTTCCCTCAGTTTTTGAGAACCAAGGTATCAATCCAGTAGGAGGCTACGCACGAGTCCCTCGTACCTGCACAAAACAAATAAATCCTCGCAACCAACGCGAATAGGGGTTGCCAATCCCTACACGGCCACTTACGAGAGTGAGATCTGATAGATATGATAAGATAATATTTTTGGTATTTTTGTGATAAAGATGCAAAGTAAAATAAAAGCAAAGTAAAAAGGAAAATTACTGTTGGCTTCTCTCGAGAGTATAAGTATGATAAAGATAGACCCGGGGGTCATAGTTTCACTAGTGGCTTCTCTCGAGAGTATAAGTATTCTACGGTGGGTGAACAAATTACTGTTGAGCAATTGACAGAATTGAGCATAGTTATGCGAATATCTAGGTATGATCATGTATATAGGCATCACGTCTGAGACAAGTAGACCGACTCCTGCCTGCATCTACTACTATTACTCCACTCATCGACCGGCTATCCAGCATGCATCTAGAGTATTAAGTTAAAAACAGAGTAACGCCTTAAGCAAGATGACATGATGTAGAGGGATAGACTCATGCAATATGATGAAAACCCCATCTTGTTATCCTCGATGGCAACAATACAATACAACCCTTGCTGCCCCTACTGTCACTGGGAAAGGACACCGCAAGATTGAACCCAAAGCTAAGCACTTCTCCCATTGCAAGAAAGATCAATCTAGTAGGCCAAACCAAACTGATAATTCGAAGAGACTTGCAAAGATAACCAATCATACATAAAATAATTTAGAGAAGATTCAAATATTATTCATAGATAGATTTGATCATAAACCCACAATTCATCGGTCTCAACAAACACACCGCAAAAAGAAGATTACATCGAATAGTTCTCCACAAGAGAGGGGGAGAACATTGTATTGAGATCCAAAAAGAGAGAAGAAGCCATCTAGCTAATAACTATGGACCCGTAGGTCTGAGGTGAACTACTCACACTTCATCGGAGAGGCTATGGTGTTGATGTAGAAGCCGTCCGTGATCGATGCCCCCTTCGGCGGAGCTCCGAAACATGCCCCAAGATGGGATCTCGTGGATACAGAAAGTTGCGATGGTGGAATTAGGTTTTTGGTTCCGTATCTGATCGTTTGGGGGTACATAGGTATATATAGGAGGAAGGAGTACGTCGGTGGAGCAACAGGGGGCCCACGAGGGTGGAGGCCACGCCTGGCGGGGTAGGCGTGCCCCCTACCTCGTGGCCTCCTCTTTTGTGTCTTGACGTAGGGTCCAAGTCTCCTGGGTCTTGTTCGTTGAGAAAATCACGTTTCCGAAGGTTTCATTTCGTTTGGACTCCCTTTGATATTCCTTTTCTTTGAAACCCTAAAACAGGCAAAAACAACAATTCTGGGCTGGGTTAGTCCCAAAAATAATATAAAAGTGGATAATAAAGCCCAATAATGTCCAAAACAGTAGATAATATAGCATGGGGCAATCAAAAATTATAGATACGTTGGAGACGTATCAAGCATTCCCAAGCTTAATTCATGCTCGTTCTCGAGTAGGTAAATGATAAAAATAGAATTTTTGATGCGGAGTGCTACTTGGCATAATTTTAATGTAATTCTTCTTAATTGTGGTATGAATATTCAGATCCGAAAGATTCAAGACAAAAGTTCATATTGACATAAAAATAATAATACTTCAAGCATACTAACTAAGCAATTATGTCTTCTCAAAATAACATGGCCAAAGAAAGTTCATCCCTACAAAATCATATAGTTTAGTCATGCTCCGTTTTCGTCACACAAGAATGCTCTCATCATGCACAACCCCGATGAAAAGCCAAGCAATTGTTTCATACTTTAGTAATCTCAAACCTATAAACTTTCACGCAATATATGAGCGCGAGCCATGGACATAGCACTATGAGTGGAATAGAATATAATGAGGGGGGTTATGTGGAGAAGACAAAAAGGAGAAAGTCTCACATCAACGAGGCTAATCAATGGGTTATGGAGATGCCCACCGATTGATGTTGATGCAAGGAGTAGGGATTGCCATGCAACGGATGCACTAGAGCTATAAATGTATGAAAGCTGAACAAAAGAAACTAAGTGGTTGTGCATCCAACTTGCTTGCTCACGAAGACCTAGGGCACTTGAGGAGGCCCATTGTTCGAATATACAAGCCAAGTTCTATAATGAAAATTCCTACTAGTATATGAAAGTGACAAAACAAGAGAGTCTCTATCATGAAGATTATGGTGCTACTTTAAAGCAAAAGTGTGGCAAAGGATAGTAACATTGTCCCTTCTCTCTTTTTCTCTTATTTTTTTATTATGGCCTTTCTCTTTTTTATGGTCTTTCTCTTTTTTTATAATTCCTCACTTGGGACAATGCTCTAGAAAATGATGATCATCACACTTCTATTTATTTACAACTCAATGATTACAACTCGATACTAGAACAAAAGATGACTCTATATGAATGCCTCCGGCGGTGTACCGGAATATGCAATGGACCAAGAGTGACATGTATGAAAGAATTATGAACGGCGGCTTTGCCACAAATACTATGTCAACTACATGATCATGCTAAGCAATATGACAATAATGAATGTGTCATGATAAACGGAACGGTGGAAAGTTGCATGGCAATATATCTCGGAATGGCTATGGAAATGCCATAATAGGTAGGTATGGTGGTTGTTTTGAGGAAGATATAAGAAGGTTTATGTGTGAAAGAGCGTATCATATCACGGGGTTTGGATGCACCGACGAAGTTTGCGCCAACTCTCAATGTGACAAAGGGCAATGCACGATACCGAAGAGGCTAGCAAGGATGGAAGGGTGAGAGTGCGTATAATCCATGGACTCAACGTTATTCATAAAGAACTCACATACTTATTGGAAAAATCTACAAGTCATCAAAAACCTCGGCACTACGCGCATGCTCCTAGGGGGGGAGATTGGTAGTAAAAGACCATCACTCGTCCCTGACCGCCACTCATAAGGAGGACAATCAAATAACACCTCATGTTTCAAATTTGTTACATAACGTTTACCATACGTGCATGCTATGAGACTTGCAAACTTCAACACAATCATTTCTCAAATTCACAACTACTCAACTAGCACAACTTTAATATCACCATCTTCATATATCAAAACAATTATCAAGCATCGAACTTCTCATAGTATTCAACACACTCATAAGAAAGTTTTATTATTAATCTTGTATACCAAACATATTAGGATTCTAAGCAAATTACCATGCTATTTAAGACTTTCAAAATAATCTATGTGAAGCATGAGAGATCAATAGTTTCTATAAAACAAATCCACCACCGTGCTCTAAAAGATATAAGTGAAGTACTAGAGCAAAACTATATAACTCAAAAGATATAAGCGAAGCACATAGAGTATTCTAGCAAATTCCAAATCATGTATGGCTCTCTCAAAAGGTGTGTACAGCAAGGATGATTGTGGTAAACTAAAAAGTAAAGACTCAGATCATACAAGACGCTCCAAGCAAAACACATATCATGTGACGAATAAAAATATAGCTCCACGTAAAGTTACAGATAGAAGTAGACGAAAGAGTGGATGCCTTCCGGGGCATTCCCAAGCTTTGGCTTTTAGGTGTCCTTAGATTATCTTGGGTGTGCCATGGGCATCCCCAAGTTTAGGCTCTTGCCACTCCTTGTTCCATAATCCATCAAATCTTTACTCAAAACTTGAAAACTTCACAATACAAAACTCAAAGTAGAAAATCTCGTGAGCTCCGTTAGCGAAAGAAAACAAAAGACCACTTCAAGGTACTGTAATGAACTCATTATTTATTTATATTGGTGTTATACCTATTGTATTCCAACTTCTCTATGGTTTACTAACTATTTTACTAGCCATAGATTCATCAAAATAAGCAAACAACACACGAAAAACAGAATCTGTCAAAAACAGAATAGTCTGTAGTAATCTGTATCTAGCGCAAGATCTGGAACCCCAAAAATTCTAAAATAAATTTCGGGACGTGATGAATTTATCTATTAATCATCTGCAAAAAGAATTAACTAAATATCACTTTCCAAATAAAAATTACAGCAGTTCTCGTGAGCGCTAAAGTTTCTGTTTTTTACAGCATGTGTAACAAGACTTCCCCCAAGTCTTCCCAACGGTTCTATTTGGCACAAACACTAATTAAACACAAAAAAATACAACTAAAACAGAGTCTAGATAATTTTTTTATTACTAAACAGGAGAAAAAAGCAAGGAATAAAAATAAAATTGGGTTGCCTCCCAACAAGCGCTATCGTTTAACGCCCCTAACTAGGCATAACAAGCAAGGATAGATCTAGGTATTGCCATCTTTGGCAGGCAATCCATAAGTGGCTCTCATAATAGATTAATAAGGTAATTTAATTTTCTTTATAGGGAAGTGTTCCATGCCTTTCCTTAATGGAAATTGGAATCTAATATTTCCTTCCTTCATATCAATAATTGCACCAATCGTTATAAGGAAAGGTCTACCAAGAATAATAGGACATGAAGGATTGCAATCTATATCAAGAACAATAAAATCTACGGGTACATAATTCCTATTTGCAACAATAAGAACATCATTAACTCTTCCCATAGGTTTCTTAATAGTGGCATCCGCAAGGTGCAAGTTTAAAGAGCAATCATCAAAATCACGGAAACCTAACAAATCACACAAAGTCTTTGGAATCGTGGAAACACTAGCACCCAAATCACATAAAGCATAGCATTCATGATCTTTAATTTTAATTTTAATAATTGGTTGCCACTCATCATAAAGCTTTCTAGGGATAGAAACTTCCAATTCAAGTTTTTCTTCATAAGATTGCATCAAGGCATCAACGATATGTTTAGTAAATGCTTTATTTTGACTATAAGCATGAGGAGAATTTAGCACGAATTGTAACAAGGAAATACAATCAATCAAAGAGCAATTTTCATAGTTAAATTCCTTGAAATCCATAATAGTGGTCTTAGAAACATCTAGGGTTTTAATTTGTTCAATCTCACTTTTATCAATTTTAGCATCAAGATCAACAAATTCCGAATTCTTGGAACGCCTTCTAGGTAAAGGTGGATCATATCCAGTCCCATCATTATCAAGATTCATATTGCAAAACAAAGATTTAATAGGGGACACATCAATAACTTCTAGATCTTCATCATTATTTTCATAGGAATCTGGTTTAGCGGCCATCTTATTAACTAAGGTAGCCTGCTTATCCGAAATTTCAGCAGTTAATTCCTCAAGATGAGCAATTTGGGATCTTAAACCATCGAATTCTTTAGACATGTCATCAAGCTCTTTATTCATAAAACTCATAAAACTTTTCTGTTCTTTAAGCTCGTATCTGAAGAAACTATTATGTTCAAATTGCAAAACCATAAAACTCCTGACATTGCTTTCGACCTCTTCTAGCCTTTTAAGGTGGAGATCACCAAATTTAGGTAGAGCCATTGAGGCAAGCAAGCAAACAAACACACAAGCAAACAAAAAGCAAGTGGTCAAAAAGAGGCAAATAGAGAAAGAGAGGAAGGATAGAGAGAGAGGGCGAATAAAACAGCAAGGGTGAAGTGGGGGAGAGGAAAACATGAGGCAAATGGCAAATAATGTAATGTGGGAGATAAGGGTATGTGATGGGTACTTGATATGTCGACTTTTGCGCAGACCTCCCTGGCAACGGCGCCAGAAATCCTTCTTGCAACCTCTTGAGCACTGCGTTGGTTTTCCCCGAAGAGGAAGGGATGATGCAGCAAAGTAGTGTAAGTATTTCCCTCAGTTTTGAGAACCAAGGTATCAATCCAGTAGGAGGCTATGCGCGAGTCCCTCGAACCTGCACAAAACAAATAAATCCTTGCAACCAACGCGATAAGGGGTTGTCAATCCCTACCCGGCCACTTACGAGAGTGAGATCTGATAGATATGATAAGATAATATTTTTGGTATTTTTATGATAAAGATGCAAAGTAAAATAAAAGCAAAGGAAATAACTAAGTAATGTAAGATTAATATGATGAAGATAGACCCGAGGGACATAGGTTTCACTAGTGGCTTCTCTCAAGAGCATAAGTATTCTACGGTGGGTGAACGAATTACTGTTGAGCAATTGACAGAATTGAGCATAGTTATGAGAATATCTAGGTATGATCATGTATATAGGCATCAAGTCTGAGACAAGTAGACCGACTCCTGCCTGCATCTACTACTATTACTCCACTCATCGACCGCTATCCAGCATGCATCTAGAGTATTAAGTTAAAAACAGAGTAACGCCTTAAGCAAGATGACATGATGTAGAGGGATAGACTCATGCAATATGATGAAAACCCCATCTTGTTATCCTCGATGGCAACAATACAATACAACCCTTGCTGCCCCTACTGTCACTGGGAAAGGACACCGCAAGATTGAACCCAAAGCTAAGCACTTCTCCCATTGCAAGAAAGATCAATCTAGTAGGCCAAACCAAACTGATAATTCGAAGAGACTTGCAAAGATAACCAATCATACATAAAATAATTTAGAGAAGATTCAAATATTATTCATAGATAGACTTGATCATAAACCCATAATTCATCGGTCTCAACAAACACACCGCAAAAAGAAGATTACATCGAATAGTTCTCCACAAGAGAGGGGGGCATTGTATTGAGATCCAAAAAGAGAGAAGAATCCATCTAGCTAATAACTATGGACCCGTAGGTCTGAGGTGAACTACTCACACTTCATCGGAGAGGCTATGGTGTTGATGTGGAAGCCCTCCGTGATCGATGCCCCCTCCGGCGGAGCTCCGGAACAGGCCCCAAGATGGGATCTCATGGATATAGAAAGTTGCGGTGGTGGAATTAGGTTTTTGGCTCCATATCTGATCGTTTGGGGGTACGTAGGTATATATAGGAGGAAGGAGTGCGTCGGTGGAGCAACAGGGGGCCCACGAGGGTGGAGGCCGCGTCTGGGGGGGGGCTAGGCGCGCCCCCTACCTCGTGGCCTCCTCTTTTGTGTCTTGACATAGGGTCTAAGTCTCCTGGGTCTTGTTCGTTGAGAAAATCACGTTCCCGAAGGTTTCATTCCGTTTGGATTCCATTTGATATTCCTTTTCTTTGAAACCCTAAAACAGGCAAAAAACACCAATTCTGGGCTGGGCCTCCGGTTAATAGGTTAGTCCCAAAAATAATATAAAAGTGGATAATAAAGCCCAATAATGTCCAAAACAGTAGATAATATAGCATGGAGCAATAAAAAATTATAGATACGTTGGAGACGTATCACCTTGTCTTGAATCTGGTATCAAGTTGTTACCCTAGCCCCAAGTGTGATGGTTTTGGGTAAATAACTCGGCTTTGCCATGGCGGGGAAGAGATGCGCAAACTCCCCGTGTCTCCTCACCCACCCCGCAAGACCGCATTCATCGGCAAACCGTGTTCACGGTTGTCTCTTGCCAGCATCCCAGGCGATCTGACGATGGAGATCCTATCACAGCCCCCGGCCAAGTCCGTGGCGAGGCTCAAGTGTGTCTGCAAGTGGTGGCTCGCCATGATATCCACCTGGCGCTTCGTCGACGCGTACCTAGAGCTCGCAAAGTCTCGGCCAAGGATGCTCATACTGCCTTGTGAGTACTCCCCGGGGAAGAAGACCGCCTTCTTTCTACGTGTACGGAAGAGGCCGCCTTGCGTAGGATCTGGTTCACACTGATTCCAACGGGCATTGCTCGATGGACTCAGCCTCTGCATTGCGACGGCCTCATCCTCGACTCCACCAGTGGCCAGGAGATAATGGTCCGCAATCTTTTGACCAGAGAGTCCTCCGTGTGATGCGCAGCCTGTGGGTTGTTGGAAATATGATCAACTTACCAAATGATTTTATTAATAGAAATATTAGATAAAGCATGACTAATATAACATGGATAAAAGTGGTCATGTGATCTGACAGAGAGAAGGTAAATAACATCTTCATGTATGAACTGCAACCAAACATGTCTAAAGCAGATAGTAGAACAAGTTGCATAGATAGCGTAGAACCTAACATATGTAGGACAGACACTAGAGCAAAGAACTGTGAGAGAACTTCTAACAGAAAGAGCAGGAACACGTACGGGACAGCAGCACCAGTAGCACTGGACTTGGGGTCGGTGTCGTCGCCAGCCATGTCGTCGAGAAGGTTGTCAACGTCGGGGAAGAAGTCGTCGTCGGGGAAGTAGTCGTCGGAGTTCGGGGCATCCGTGATGAAGAAGTCAGTAGTCGCGCCGAGCGCTCCCCAAAAACCTTATCATCCTTCTCCCGTACAAGACTCAAAAGGTGCGGTTTCGGAGGCCTACTGTCCCGACCCGCGGTGCATGCCGCAAGCAGGGATGGGGAAGAACGTAGCAGCAGCGCAGTGTTCAGGAACTTGTGGCGAGAGGAAGAAGAGGTTCTGGTGCGTCTCTCTGGGAGGAGCGACCTCCCTTTTATAGGCTCAAGAGAAAGAGGCGAGAGGGCAGCGATGGGAGGTGAAACAAAGAGACGGAGATGAAGCGAACATCCAGCAACCGAAGGGCTACACCGTTCACATTCGAACTCCACTTTCACAAAAATCTTTTCAGCTTTCGTGTGACCTTTCGTATACCCGTAGTACGTGGCAAAAATTTAGACATCAGCTCGTTCCCGCAACCCGCGGCGCGTCGTGACGAGGCGTGGCATGGCGAGGTGGGCGGCAGAGGAGGAGCGCGCGTGGATGTCCCTCTTGTTCTCATGCTCATACTAGTGGGGAAAGAACCTCCCTTATAAAGAGGTCCAACTCCCTCTAAACTAGCAATGTGGGACTAAACTTTAGTTCCACCTCTTGCCTTGCACGAATGGGCTGTGTGGGCCTCTAGGATTTATTAAGAATTTTTGAAACTGCTATTGGGCTAGGCCCAAAGTAGACAAAATTCCAGCAATCCCCCACCAGATCCCAGAGGCACACAAAAATTGCCTTTGGTTCCAAAACACTGTTTTATATACCGGTACTGCAATGGAGACTGTTAAGTTGAACTTCCACCTAGAACTCTATGCTACACTAGTAAGCAACTTGAACAGTGGACTAGGCCTTGAACTGTAAGTTTTCTGCGAATCTAGCTTCACATAAAGCCTTGACCGATACATGGCTACCGTGGGTCTTCCCCGCGGGTGGAGCTTATGCGTCATACTCCGTGATATTTCATGAGTTTACTAGAGAGAACCCTACTCTCATAGATTGCAACATTTGACAATCAGACTCATATAGGCGTGTTCTTCAAAAGATGTTCTGCAGGACAACATCTCTGCTTAAATGAGCCACTTAGAACACATTAAGATATACATCAACCTGCCATGCAGATTAGGAGAGTATTGCATCTTCATGGAGTGGTATTGTGAATAGTAAGGATACTCTCCTCTCAGTTGACCAACAGCTTGTCTTCCACATCTAATTCATGGGATCTCCGATCACAAAGAATAGGTTACCACTGTGAACAACTCATATTGTGGGTCTCATACCCATCTCCCTCGATGCATTATCTATCACATTACGTGAAAGACCCTTAGTAAAAGGATCTGCCAAATTTTTAGATGTTTGGATATAATCCAATGCAATAACTCCGGAGTTTTTCATTTTTCCGACAGAGTTTAACCTTCTCTGAACGTGTCTTGATGACTTCATGTTATCCTTTGAGCTGCTCACTTTCATGATCACAGTTTGATTGTCGCAGTTCATAAGGATACCCGGTACATGTTTCTCAACAACCGGCAAGTCATTCAAGAGCCGACGAAGCCAATCTGCTTCGACCGTAGCTGTATCTAGTGCTGTGAGTTCTGCTTCCATTGTTGACCTCGTTAAGATGGTCTGCTTGCAAGACTTCCAAGAAACAGCGCCACCTCCACGAGTGAATACATAACCGCTCGTGGCCTTTATCTCATCAGCATCTGAGATCCAGTTTGAGTCACTATACCCTTCAAGCACCTTTGGGTGCCCAGTGTAGTGAATTCCATAATTCGCAGTGCCTTTCAAATAACGCAAAACTCTCTCTAGAGCTTTCCAATGCACATCTCCTGGTTTTGAGACAAACCGACTCAGTTTGCTAACAACAAAAAAGATGTCAGGTCTTGTAGCACTGGCTAAGTACATAAGCGAGCCAATAATCTGAGAATATTTCAATTGATCTCTAGCAATTCTTCAATTCTTTCGAAGTAACACACTTGCATCATAAGGTGTTGGAGAAGGCTTGTAGTCACTATGGCCAAAGTGACTCAAGATCTTTTCCACATAGTGATATTGAAGCAATGTAATCCCACCATCATCGTCTCTTAACAACTTGATGTTCAGAATGACATCAGCCACTCCTAAATCCTTCATCTCAAAACAGCGAGATAGGAAATTCTTGACCTCCTTAATAACATTCAGATTTGTTCCGAGAATCAGTATGTCATCAACATACAAGCAAAGGATAACTCCCTCGCCCCCACCATGGCGATAGTACACACATTTGTCAGCTTCGTTCACAACAAAGCCTGCAACTATTAAAGTTCTTTCAAACTTCTCATGCCACTGTTTGGGTGCTTGCTTGAGTCCATACAAAGACTTCAACAACTTCCACACTTTTCCTTCCCGACCATCTAGTACAAACCCATCTGGTTGTTCCATATAAATTTCCTCGTCCAACTCTCCATTTAGGAAAGCAGTCTTAACATCCATTCGATGAACGAGAACACCATGCGAGGCAGCTAGTGAAAGTAGAACTCGAATAGTGGCCAGTCGAGCCACAGGTGAGTAAGTATCAAAGAAGTCTTCACCTTCCTTTTGGGTATAACCCTTAGCCACGAGCCGAGCCTTGTACTTTTCAATAGTACCATCAGGCCTAAGCTTCTTCTTGAATACCCATTTGCATCCTATGGGTTTGCACCCATAAGGACGACCAGTTATCTCCCAAGTTTCATTCACCAAGATGGAATCCATCTCGCTACGAACTGCTTCCTTCCAATAGTCAGCATCTTCAGATGCATAGGCATCTAAAATAGAACTGGGAGTGTCATCTATGAGATATACAAGAAAATCATCACCAAAAGACTTTGCAGTCCTCTGTCTCTTGCTCCTAGTAGGAACTTCATTGTTCTCCTCCACAAGACTTTCAAAGTGTTCCATCGAAATAGCAGGTTTGGTAATTGTAACTGGTTCCTGATTCGATGAACTAAGCATCTCCTGATTAGATGAGGTAGCCATATCCTTCATGGGAAAGATATCTTCAAAGAAAGTCACATCATTCGACTCCATGATCGTACCGACATGCATGTCAGATACCTCAGATTTTACAACCAAGAATCTATATCCAATGCTATGAAAAGCATATCCCAGGAAAACACAATCCACAGTCTTTGGTCCAATCTTCCGCTTCTTTGGAATTGGAACATTGACTTTCGCCAAACAACCCCATGTTCGCAGATAAGAGAGTTTTAACCTTTTCTTCTCCCATTCCTCGAATGGAGTTATCTCTTTGTTCTTTGTGGGAACTCGGTTTAGGACATGACATGCCGTCAATATCGCCTCCCCCCACCATGCCTTGGAGAGACCCGATGTGTCTAACATGGCATTAACCAAATCAATTAGAGTATGGTTCTTTTTTTCGGCCACCCCATTTGACCGAGGTTAGTAGGGAGGCGTCATCTCATGGATTATACCATGTTTCGCACAAAAAGCATCAAATTCATTGGAAAAATACTCTCCACCACGGTCGTACCTAAGCCTCTTGATTCTTCGATCAAGTTGGTTTTCCACTTCAGCTTTATAGATCTTGAAAAAGTTCAAAGCCTCATCCTTAGATTTCAGAAGAAACACACGGCAGTATCTAGTGGAGTCGTCAATTAACGTCATGAAATATTTCTTTCCACCTTTGTCAAAACACCATTCATTTCACAAAGATCTGAATGTATGTGCTCTAGTGGTGCAAGATTTCTTGTTTCCGCAGTCGTGTGTGACTTACGAGGTTGCTTAGCTTGCACACAAACTTGACACTTAGATCCCTTGACAGTGGTGAAACTAGGGATTAAGTTCAACTTCGCTAGTCGCGGCATGCAACCAAAGTTAACATGACAAAGACGTGAATGCCATACATTTGATTCACTATTGTTGCAAACATGATTAACAACTTTATTGCAAACATCTGATAAGGATAAACGAAACAGGCCTCCTGACTCATAGCCTTTACCAACAAAGGTTCCATACTTGGATATTACAAATTTATTCGACTCAAAGACAAGCTTGTAGCCATCTCTACACATAAGAGATCCGCTACCAAGATTTTTATTGATGGAGGGGACATAATGCACGTTCTTCAGCAGCACGATCTTCCCCGAAGTGAACTTCAGATCGACCGTGGCAACACCACGAACAGAAGCACTTGAACCGTTGCCCATCAGCACGGTTGAAGTCCCTGCGGTCTGATAAGACGAAAAAATGGAAATATCACCGTATACATGCACATTAGCACCCGTGTCAATCAACCAATGAGGAGAATGAAAAACTGAAAGAATAGTGGGAAATATACCCTACCCAACATCCTTCATGTCAATGTCTCCAATGACAACATTAGCGGTCTTGTCGCCTTTCCCAGGATGACGCTTGTCATAGCGATTAGGGAAACTAGGAGCCCAATGATCAGGATCTCCACACACATGACAAACACCTTTCTTCTTGTCATTCTTCTTCTTGAAGTTCTTGTGCCGGACAGCCTTGTTCTTCCCATCAAACTTTGCTTTACCATCAAACTTGCCATTGTTCTTGAACTTGTGGGGCTGGAAGTTCTGCTTCTGTACCACATTGGCATTAGATCCTCCCTCAATACCTCGAGCACGTGTGTCCTTTGCTCTCGCCTTTTCTTCCACATCAAGAGTGCTAATGAGATCCGGAACGGAAAACTCCTGCCTCTTATGCTTCAGTAAGGTAGCAAAGTTCCTCCACGAAGGAGGAAGCTTAGTGATAATACCTCCAGCAACAAACTTGTCCGGTAGCATACAATTGAAGTGCTCAAGTTCTCTAGCAAATGACGGTATCTCATGAGCTCGCTCAACCACGGAGTGCTCTTCAGTCATCCTGTAATCATAGAATTGCTCCATGATGTATAGCTCAGTGCCTGCATCCGAGACCCCAAACTTGACCTCGAGTGCGTCCCACATATCTTTTCCATTATCAATTGACGCATAAGCATCAACTATGTTCTCACCAAGAACACTCAACAGAGCAGCCTTAAACAGAGTATCCATTTTCTGAAAAGCTTGTTCCTGTTGGGCATCAAGCTCCCCTTCAGGCTTGCCAAGCCTGGCATCATAGCAACTCATGGTTTGAAATCATAAGACTGCTCTCACACGCCACCTCTTATAGTGGATACCCTCAAACATATGAGGTCTCATGGAAGCAGCAAAACCACTTGAGGTAAATTGCCTATAATAAGGTTTTTGGAATGTTGGAAATATGAGCAATTTACCAAATGATTTTTTAATAGAAATATTAGATAAAGCATGACTAATATAACATGGATAAAAGTGGTCATGTGATCTGACAGAGAGAAGGTAAATAATATCTTCATATATGAACTGCAACCAAACATGTCTAAAGCAGATAGTAGAACAGGTTGCATAGATAGCGTAGAACCTAACATATGTAGGACAGACACTAGAGCAAAGAACTGCGAGAGAACTTCTAACAGAAAGAGCAGGAACACGTACGGGACAACAGCAGCAGTAGCACTGGACTTGGGGTCAGTGTCGTCGCCAGCCATGTCGTCGAGAAGGTCGTCAACGTCGGGGAAGTAGTCGTCGGATTCCGGGAAATTTAGGCATCGGCTCGGCTCATTCCCGCAACCCGCGGCGTGTCGTGGCGAGGCGGGCGGAGGAGGAGTGCGCGTGGATGTCCCTCTTGTTCTCATGCTCATACTAGTGGGGAAAGAACCTCCCTTATAAAGAGGTCCAACTCCCTCTAAGCTAGCAATGTGGGACTAAACTTTAGTTCCACCTCTTGCCTTGCACGAATGGACTGCGTGGGCCTCTAGGATTTATTAAGAATTTCTGAAACTGCTATTGGGCTAGGCCGAAAGTAGACAAAATTCCAGCATGGGTTTCGTAGAATTGGAGGGTGAGCTATGCTGTCCTTGCTTCACAAAGCCGTGTGAGGTGGTGGAGATCTGGGCCTGTGATGATATAACGGATACGCCGACATGGACTCGACGATTCATCGCCCCGCTTCCGCGAGAGATTGTTGTGCCGGTCCTTGGTGGGCTTTTTAGATGCCCCAAGGTTGCCTTTCACGGCATGGATTTACTGCTTATTATTGCTGACCACGAGCTGTTCTAGTATAACATTGAAAATGCCACGATGAAGAAGGTTGCTGTGGCGATCAAGGACTTGTGGTACTATCAACCTGATAGGAACAACTACTTGCCGTATTCGGGCAAGGAAATGACTTTCGAAACCATTAGTTATGTGGAGAGTCTAGTGTAGATAAGTGGGTACACATAATTATAATTATACATCTTTTACAGTAGTTGGCATTTTTTGGAGCGTTTGTTTGTCTTGATCTAACGACGCATACATACGTAGTACTCGAAAGTACGCGGATGAAAGTACTCAAAAGTATTCGGAAGTACTATTAGTCTAGGGGCATTTTAGTCCTAGGAAATATATGACAAGGTGGGGCCCTCTCGTTCAATGCAAAACCGCCGCCCCTCTTGTCCAATGCAAAACCGCCGTCCCTCTCGTCCAATGCAAAGCCGTCGCTGTGGTCCTTCCCCTCTTCCATCACCATTACAACCGCGACCATCTCCTGCCTTCTCCTCCTTCTCGCGACCACAACTTTGCTCTTCTCATCTTCCACATCCACCCCCTCTTCCATCCACGCAAAAACCTCGATGGAGCCGCAGATCGAGCAGATTGCCGGCGGCGAGAACACCGACTTCGTGGAGATCGCCGACGGCGAGAATGCTGACTTCATGGAGATCGCCGGCAGCGACCAGGTCAAGATGAGAAGGTTGACGGAGATCCGTTCTTGGTTTCACAACACAAGGCAGATGCACTCGACGGCATGGGCCACTATGAAGCAAATGACGAGGAGGGAGAAGGCAAAGCTTTCCCCCCCACCCGCACAACCGATGCACATGGTCGAGATCCTCCTCTGGGCGATGGAGCAGGCCGATTCGTCCAGCCCGTGGACCAGGCAGAGGTGGTGGGCGTTCAGATCCAAGGTAGAGCATCCACTGGATCAGGAACCCACGGTGCACGAGGTGCCGTTGCAGATTGTGGAGCCTCCAACCGAGTCGGAGATGACTCTGAAGCGCAAGAGGAGGAGGACAGTGGTCGCGACATCGCTTCCCTGCCGTTCTCCACGCTTCCCTCGCCGCTCTCCTCGCCAGAGAGGCGGCCGTAGCTATGTTTAGGGTAAGATTGCTTAATTTCATTCATCATTACTTGCCACTTGCTTAATTTGATTCTCTGCAATATGTTCTTGCTACTTGTGTACTTGAATCCGTAGCCTCTGGATAGCATCTTAGTTTGATCAACGAAGCTGGAATGAGTCTAGGCATATAGCATTGCTACATTTACTTGCTATGTTTTGGTGTGCTGGAGTCGTATCCATGATAGGGAATTTTGTCTGTCACCTCAAGAGTTGTGTTCAAATTACGTGATGCAATCCGTGTAAATTGAACTTGCAATATTTTTGCTGCAAGAAGTGCCTCCAGACAAGTTCAGTACACAATTTTAGAGTGATAGACTCTGGGTTGACACTGAAATATTTCAATACTGCAAGTTCAGTAGATAGTTGTAGGCTTTGAAATATTTCAGTACTGATCGGTTCACACTGAAATATTTGTGTAGTGCAATTGCAGTACACACGGGTACACACTGAAATATTTCAGTAGTGCAATGCAATTTCAGTACACACTGAAATATTTTAGTACTGCAGTTTCAGTACACGCACACAACCCCTGAAATATTTTGGTGTAGCAGTTTCAGTACACGCGCGTAGCCACTGAAATATTTCTGGGGTGCTGTTTCAGTACAAGCACGTAGCCGCTGAAACATTTCGGTGGTGCACTTTCAGTACACGCACGTACCCACTGAAATATTTCAGTGGTTCACTTTCAGTACACGCACGTACCTACTGAAATATTTTAGTGGTGTTGTTTCAGTACTCGCATGTAGCAACTGAAATATTTCAGTGGTGCTGTTTCAGTACACACACATAGCCACTGAAATATTTCAGTAATGCACTTTCAGTAGAGAGATGTAGACACTGAAATATTTCAGTAGTGCCCTGTCGGTGATCTTGCATCAAAATATTTAGGGCTTCCTAATGATTCACCAAAAAATAGACATAAGCAATGAAATAATTTTAGTACGGATGTTGGCTTACTCATATTGCCGTGTTGTACAACCTTTTGCTTCACTTTCTGTAAGTGCTTCTTGCATGTGCTATGGCCTACATGCTGTTTACTCTCATCACAACAGTGATTTTGCATCTTGCAAAGGTCTTATTAATTCAACATTGACTTCTATGAACTTTGTGTTCAAATCCGTATCCTCCTACAGTTGTTGTGACAGATTTCCTTGGCATCTTCAAATTACTATACTGTCATTTTTCCAATACCAACTATATTCAATCTGAAACTTTCAATTACTTATATGCTACATGTGGAATCATGGATAGGTTGCTGAAGATGCTGCGCCTCACAATAACAGTCGCTCGCCCAACCTCAACATCAGAAGCTCTTTTGCATTTCTAGTTTTCTCAGTATTTCATGTGACGTATTTGAATACCAGAAGTTGTTATGCATTACAAGTTCAATCTGATAATCGTAGTACCCGCAGTCTGTGTGTTATCTATTTTGTATATGTGGGATTTAGATCTAATACGGTTCTGATTCCTGTTTTCATGGCGTTGATGCTAAGTTAAGTACATGTTGGTCAGAGTGATCGGAGGGAAGTGTGGCACTAGTGGGAAATATTTTAGGGTTTTATCGTCGTGATAACCCTAGAAAATTAATAAAACGTCGAAAATCAATGGAACTAGTCATGGATGCTTCTCAAGTTGGTACTAGGGTGAAGAAAGAATATAGGTCCAGTTGAAGCAAGTTGAGAAAAACGTGTCCTTCCACATGGACCCTTACCTCCTACGGGAACGGCCGTCGGTGAAGGATCGACAACATGCGCTTCTCGCGTCACCTCCGAGAAGTATTTTAAGCATTTAATCATATTACAAAATCCATACAAATGCCGACAACCTTACCAAACTAGTCATGCTTCCTTCTCATGTTTTGAATCAAAGAAGTAGAAATTTTTTGGGTCCATTTACATCATGTCCGGCAAGTCTGTTTGTACGTGTTCTCCATGTGTGTGAATGACATGTGGGATCCACATGTAAAAACCCCATACGTAAAAAAAAGAGGCCCAACCAAACTGCCCGACGGAGTTTCGAACCTAGGGCATTAGTTTGTGATGGGGAGGGTGTTACCGCTGGGCTGATGATGCATTTTCATACAAATTACGTGCCCTCATATTTAATAAATTCATTTACCATACCTATGATAACCCACAAGTATAGGGGATCAATTGTAGCCTCTTTCGATAAGTAAGAGTGTCGAACCCAACGAGGAGCTAAAGGTAGAACAAATATTCCCTCAAGTTCTATCGACCACCGATACAACTCTACGCATGCTTGACGTTCGCTTTACCTAGAACAAGTATGAAACTAGAAGTACTTTGTAGGTGTTGTTGGATAGGTTTGGAAGATAATAAATATTATGTAAATAAAAAGTAGGGGCTGTTTAGATAAAGACACAACTAAGTTAGTTTTAGTAAAGAGCTTTTTGTTACGAGAAAGTTATTTGTCCCTAGGCAATCGATAACTAGACCGGTAATCACTGTTGCAATTTTATTTGAGGGAGAGACATAAGCTAACATACTTTCTCTACTTGGATCATATGCACTTATGATTGGAACTCTAACAAGCATCCGCAGCTACTAAAGTTCATTAAGGTAAAACCCAGCCATAGCATTAAAGCATCAAGTCCTCTTTATCCCATACGCAACAACCCCCTTACTCGGGTTTGTGTTTCAGTCACTCACGCAACCCACTATAAGCGAATCATGAACGTATTTCAACACCCTACAGCGGGGATCCCTCATGCTTGCGTGACACGGAGAGCACCATAGGACATCACCAATAATAAAACATGCAACGCAAACCAATCTTGATCATCAAATAGCCCATAGGACAAAACGGGTCTACTCAAACATCATAGGATAGCCATACATCATTGGGAAATAATATATAGCGTTGAGCACCATGTTTAAGTAGAGATTATAGCGGGTAATAGAAAGGTTACACCGCTGCATAGAGGGGGGAAGAGTTGGTGATGATGGCAGTGAAGTTGTTGGTGAAGATTGCGGTGATGATGATGGCCCCGGCAGCGCTCCGACGTCACCGGAAGAGAAGGGGAGAGAGAGCCCCCCTCCTCCTTCTTCTTCCTTGACCTCCTCCCTAGATGGGAGAAGGGTTTTCCCTCTGGTCCATGGCCTCCATGGCATGGGAGGGGCGAGATCCCCTCCGAGATTGGATCTGTCTCTCTGTCTCTCTCTATTTCTGCGTTCTCAGATTCTTCCCTTTTAATGTTTCTTGTATTCCCGGAGATCCGTTACTCCGATTGGGCTGAAATTTTAACACGATCTCTATCCGAATATTAGCTTTTTTGCGGCGAAAGAAGGGCATCAACCGCCTTACGGGGTGACCACGAGGGTCAGGGGCGCGCCTGCCCCCCTGGGGCGCCCCCCTGCCTCGTGGCCCCCTCGGGCATCGTCTTGCGTGGATTTTTCTTCCCAAAAATCACATATATTCCCAAAAAATATGCGTCCGTTTTTATCCCGTTTGGACTCCGTTTGATATGGATATTCTGCGAAACAAAAAAACATGCAACAAACAGGAACTTGCACTGGGCACTGGATCAATATGTTAGTCCCAAAATAGTATAAAAAGTTGCCAAAAGTATATGAAAGTTGTAGAATATTGGCATGGAACAATAAAAATTTATAGATACGACGGAGACGTATCGGCATCCCCAAGCTTAATTCCTGCTCGTCCTCGAGTAGGTAAATGATAAAAAAGATAATTTTTGATGTGGAATGCTACCTAACATAATCCTGATCATGTATCTAATCATGGCATGAATATTAAGACATGAGTGATTCAAAGCAATAGTCTATCATTTGACATAAAAACAATAATACTTCAAGCCTACTAATAAAGCAATCATGTCTTTTCAAAATAACATGGCCGAAGAAAGTTATCCCTACAAAATCATATGATCTAGCTATGCTCCATCTTCACCACACAAAATATTCAAATCATGCACAACCCCGATGACAAGCCAAGCAATTGTTTCATACTTTTGATGTTCTCAAACCTTTTCAACTTTCACACAATACATGAGCGTGAGCCATGGATATAGCACTATAGGTGGAATAGAATGGTGGTTGTGGAGAATACAAAAAGGAGAAGATAGTCGCACATCAACTAGGCGTATCAACGGGCTATGAAGATGCCCATCAATAGATATCAATGTGAGTGAGTAGGGATTGCCATGCAACGGATGCACTAAGAGCTATAAGTGTATGAAAGCTCAGACTGAAAACTAAGTGGGTGTGCATCCAACTTGCTTGCTCATGAAGACCTCAGGCGTTTGAGGAAGCCCATCATCGGAATATACAAGCCAAGTTCTATAATAAAAATTCCCACTGGTATATGAAAGTGATAACTGAAGAGACTCTCTATATGAAGAACATGGTGCTACTCTGAAGCACAAGTGTGGTAAAAGGATAGTAACATTGCCCCATCTCTCTTTTTCGCTCTTTTCTCTCATTTTTTTCTTTTTTCTTTTTTTGGGCCTTCTCTTTTTGGCCTTTCTCTTTTTTTGTTCTTTTTCAGTCCGGAGTCTCATCCCGACTTGTGGGGGAATCATAGTCTCCATCATCCTTTCCTCAGTGGGGCAATGCTCTAATAATGATGATCATCACACTTTTATTTACTTATAACTCGATATTACAACTCGATACTAGAATAAAGATATGACTCTATATGAATGCCTCCGGCGGTGTACCAGGATGTGCAATGATCTAGCGTAGCAATGCCATCAAAAAATGGACAAGCCATGAAAACATCATGCTAGCTATCTTACGATCATGCGAAGCAATATGACAATAAATGCTCAAGTCATGTATATGATGATGATGGAAGTTGCATGGCAATATATCTCGGAATGACTATGGAAATGCCATAATAGGTAGGTATGGTGGCTGTTTTGAGGAAGGTATATATGGTGGGTTTAAGGTACCGGCGAAAGTTGCGCGATACTGGAGAGGCTAGCAATGATGGAAGGGTGAGAGTGCGTATAATCCATGGACTCAACATTAGTCATAAAGAACTCACATAATTATTGCAAAAGTCTATTAGCTATCGAAACAAAGTACTACGCGCATGCTCCTAGGGGGATAGATTGATAGGAAAAGACCATCGCTCGTCCCCGACCGCCACTCATAAGGAAGACAATCAATAAATAAATCATGCTTCGACTTCATCACATAACGGTTCACCATACATGCATGCTACGGGAATCACAAACCTCAATACAAGTATTTCTACCCACAACTACCCACTAGCATGACTCTAATATCACCATCTTTATATCGCAAAACTATTGCAAGGAATCAAACATATCATATTCAGTGATCTACAAGTTTTATGTAGGATTTTATGACTAACCATGTGAATGACCAGTTCCCGTCATCTCTCTAAATAGATATAAGTGAATCAAGAGAGTTTAATTCTTTCTACAAAAGATATGCCCACGCTCTAACAAATACTTCCTCCGTTCGGAATTACTTGTCGCAGAAATGGATGTATCTAGATGTATTTTAGTTCTAGATACATCCATATCCGAGACAAGTAATTCCGAACGGAGAGAGTATAAGTGGAGCAAAAGAGCATTCTACAAATGGCGGTTTTCTATGTAAAGAGAAACAGGCAATCCAAACTTCAAATGATATAAGTGAAGCACATGAAGCATTCTATAAAGTCATACTCAAAAGATATAAGTGAAGTACAATGAGCATTCTATAAATCAACCAAGGACTATCTCATACCAGCATGGTGCATAAAATAAAAGTGAAAACTAAATGCAAAAGATGCTCCAAGATTGCACATATCGCATGAACGAAAAGAATCCGAAAACATACCGATACTTGTTGAAAAAAGAGGGGATGCCTTCCGAGGCATCCCCAAGCTTAGACGCTTGAGTCTTCTTGAATATTTACTTGGGGTGCCTAGGGCATCCCCAAGCTTGAGCCCTTGCCTCTCTTCCTTCTTCTCACATCGAGACCTTCTCGATCATTGAACACTTCATCCACACAAAACTTTAACAGAAAACTCGGTAAGATCCGTTAGTATAATAAAGCAAATCACTACTTTAAGTACTATTGCAAACCAATTCAAAATTTGTTTTTGCATTATAGCTACTGTAATATAACTTTTCCATGGCTTAATCCACTGATATAAATTGATAGTTTCATCAAAACAAGCAAACTATGCATCAAAAACAGAATCTGTCCAAAACAGAACAGTCTATAATAATCTGAACATTCACCATACTTATGATACTTGAAAAATTCTGCCAAAATTAGGAAAAATAAACAATTTGTATAGAAAGACAATGCAAAAAGTTTCAGAACCATTTGACGTTCCAGTAAAAAAATGTAAAATCACACACTACAACCAAAGTTTCTGTCCTGCACCGCACAAACCAACAAGCATTATAAACATCCTAAAGGCAAACCTTGGCACATTATTTTTATAATACAATGGAATTGTACAAGGGGGTAATTATTTTTGTTGAAAAGGTTCTGTAATCAAGATTCACAAAGTTTCCGTGAGCATGAACAAAGTTCAAGGCTAGCTCCCACTTCAACAATGCTTGTCTTTCTCACTTTCGCTTTTCTTTTTGAAAAGTTTCAGGTTCC
Organism: Triticum aestivum; assembly: GCF_018294505.1. Taxonomy (NCBI): domain Eukaryota; kingdom Viridiplantae; phylum Streptophyta; class Magnoliopsida; order Poales; family Poaceae; genus Triticum; species Triticum aestivum. The sequence continues at coordinate 118,557,293 of NC_057797.1, read as the reverse complement.
CCTCTTTATTTTTTTAAACTATATAAAAGCACTCAACATAAATAAATGACTCTCTAAAACTTCCGGGTTGTCTCCCTGGCAGCGCTTTTTTTAAAGCCATTAAGCTAGGCATATAGTGCTCAAGTAGTGAATCCACCCGGATCTCAAGGTATATCAAAGCCAATTTTAATTAACAATGATTTGTAATTTAGTAGTGAGCACAAATTAACATATATCATGTAACAACGAAGTCTAACTCTCTTCCTATGCATCGGCATGTCATAAAAGAATAATTCATCCACACATAGTAAATGCCAATGCATAATATAAACAGTTTCTTGCAATTTTATCGTATTGGAAACATAGAGATGTGGAGATATAGTTCCTCTCTCATAATAATTGCAAGTAGGAGCAGCAAGCACAGGCATATTATATCTATCAAAAACATTATGTTTAGTAGTAAAAGGCAACCCATCAATATAATATCTACTCCTAATGTCTTAGTACGTAGGTCGTTCGTTGGTTTCGTTCGTTCGTTCGCATCCCCACCCATTTTCTCCTTCTTTTTCCCACCAATCCCCACCGATTTATTTTAATTCATCCCGATTTTTTTCCTTTTTTATGGGATCACGATTATTTTTCCCGAACAAAGAAGAGGTGGCTCGGGAGCCCAGCCCACCCAATCCTCTCTAGCGCCTCAAGCAGCAGACGCACGCACGAAGCACAAACCCATGACCCTGACCTCGCAGCGTGCTAGGGTAAGCCTGCCGCCCATCCTCACCCGGCGCCGCCTCCGGTCCAGATCGATGAGATGATAGGATCCCCACGAGCGCGTGAAGCCCTGCCGATGCGGGAGATGGACCTGGAGGTTTACGTCCACGAGGGTGACGGGCAGGTCGTGCGGCGCTGCAAGGACAAGAGCACCGGCTCCGGTGTCAGGTACGTCCGTAAGGATGCGCCTGGTATTTCATGCGTGCACTGCTGGTTTTCGCCATCTTTCCCTAGCGACAGCCACTCCAGGTACCCCCTGCTCTTATTGGTTTCTCATCGCTTTGCCCAATCTCACCCTCTTAGCAGTGCCTAAACAAAAATCTTGCATTGCTAATCTCGTTCGCTCTAGGAGGAATGGGTGTTTCGTGGCTGCGTTGCGGCCCTCCGCATGCATAGGAGGCCGACTGCAGTGAGTTCATCGGCTGCGTCCACCAGTCTTGATGGTAGTGGGACTACAGAAATAACCTTGTATCTTATTCGTATTAACCATAGCTAGCTGGGCCGTCATGACTTCCGGTTGTGCAGTTGCAGAGGTCAGATGGTTTCCAGGAGAATCAGACTATCCCTCGAGGCCCCAAGAAAGAGGGCAAGAGTGAGCGGTGCAGTGTTAGGTTGGTCAAAGAATTATGTTCCAGCCATGTGAGCACATGGGTCAACGATTTTCATCCGTTCATGTCTTGTATTTATTGGCAGGTTTGGAAGTACCAAGGCACAACCTTAATTAGTGGCTGATAGGGTGCTCTAGGTACTGCACGGCATGGTATTACTGACCTGCAGCTTGATGATTCGATCAGGTGAGGTTTGCCGTAATATTCATTGTCTATGCTATTGAACATGAGCTTTGGGTACTTGACATCGTAAAACATGGTGAAGGATCAAATGATTTGCTTCATTTGATCGTATAGTGTGGGCAGTTCTAGGTGAGTTGGTTGTACTGGACATTAATTTAGGCCATGCTCAAAAGTTCCCGAGTTCACATATATAGTAACAAATTTGCCTTGTTTCTTCTAAAAGAGTCAGCGCGGGGTCCTCGACTCCGTCCTGGCGTCCTTCGAGTGCACCGTGGGAGCCTTTCCCCAAACGTACCTTGGCTTGCCTCTCTCGTCCGACAAGCTCAAGCTCGACGACTTCGCCCCATGCTTGCTAAGGTGGACCGTTACCTGGCTGGGTGGCGGGCGCGGCTGCTCTCGCCGGTTGGTAGGATGGTGTTGATCAATGTCATCATCGACTCCATCCCATCGTACGCCATGGCGGCCATGCGCCTTCCGCAGGCGGTTCTGGATCGCCTGGACGCGCTGCGCTGGGCGTTTCTCTGGAACGTGGCGGACCGTGCCTCGGGTGCTCAGTGCCTGGTCGCCTGTGAGCGTGTCTGCCGCTCCAAGGCCGAGGGAGGCCTCGGCGTCCGGTCTCTCCAGGATCAGAACGACTGCCTCCTGCTCAAGCTCCTTCACAGGCTGCATTCCCCGACGCCTTCTCGGTGGGCCTGTTGGGTCTGGGGCCTGATGGGAGGAGGATCTCTCCTGGCCCCTGGAAGTCCCCCCCTCCCGGGCGAGCACTGGCGGTCCCTCCTCGACTTGTTGCCGGCCTACCGGGCCCTTATGAGGGTCGTGGTGGGGGACGGCCGAAGGACGTCGTTCTGGCATGATCGGTGGCTCCCATGCGGGGCACTCGTCGTGGCCTTCCCCGCCTTATTCTCGCATGCGCTTCGCCGGGAGGTGTCGGTCTGGGAGGCCCGCCACAGCAGCGTCCGTGCCCTTCTCATTCCCCGACTCATCCCCTTGGCAGTGCGTGAGTGCGCCGCCGTTCAGTGTCTCATGGAGGGGGTGGCGCCCCTGGATGGACCTGATTCCAGGGTGGCTGTCCTTTTCTCGGGACCAAAGGGGAAACTCTCGTCGCGGGGGGTTTACACCCTTGTCCGCTTCGGGGGGGCCACGTGGTCACCGGCGCCCTTCCTTTGGTCGTCCCGGGCTCCATCGCGTGTTGTGTTCTTCGGTTGGCTGCTGGCCCTGGCTCACATTAATACGAGGGATGTGCTCCTGCGGAAAACCATCCTGACGGTGGCGGAGGCTGGGTGTCCCTGCTGCTCGGCCGCGCTAGAGACTGCAAACCAGCTCATCTTCGGGTGTGCCTTTGCGGCGCAGTTCTGGCAATGTCTCGGTATCTCCACGGATGGGAGAACGGTGGAGTCCATCCACCGCCTCGACGCGTCTCCCGCTGTGTGTGTGGGGGGGGGGGGGCGTCGCCCGCTGCCTTCATTCTCCTCTGTTGCTGGAGGCTCTGGAAACGTCGGAATACGGTCGTCTTCCGCAATGTCCGGCAGTCCCTTGCAGCCACCCTCAAAGCCTGCCGTGACGATGCCGTTCTCTGGCGGGCGAGGCTGCCCACCGGTGACCGTGCTCATATAGATGTATGGCTATCTGCTCTTAGGGGTTGAGTAGTTTTTAACCCCCCCTCTCCCCCTCCCTCTTTCACTTTGTATATCTCTGCATCTCTGTACTCAGGGCCGTGGTCCTTTTTTGGGTAATATATTCAGGTGGTGGAGGCCCCCCCTCCTCCCCGGTGAAAATTCAAAAAAAAAAGTCGATTTTGCATGTATTTAACAGAAATGTTATCAAGTCTGCTGCATTCAAAATCTTGATAATATTTCTAATGTATTGATATGGTGTAAATATTTTAAAGAATTTGTATGTAGAAAACCAATTACAGTTAGATAGAAAATTTAGCTTGCTATAAGGAATTCCGAGGCAGGTTTGGTCCCAATGTCTTGGGACAAATGCATGGGTTTTCACTCTGCTAATATGGAGACCTTTGTGCCAGCTGGTTTGGTGCATTCAGCTTAGTCAGGAACATTCTTCAGGATAGAGCTACTGGAAGCAAGTAACATGTGCATATTATTCATGCATAACAAGAACTTAAATCCATAATCTGATAAAAGTGAAGGTCAGATAGAGGAATATCACTGGTCCTGTCAAGAAAGAATGCTCCTATTGTTTTATTTTTGTCAATAAACAATTACGTGTATGGGGGTTGCCCCATGGACGAAGCAAGGTGATGCCGATGGCCGTCCGGCCTGCTCCTCATATCGATCGGTTTGTTGCTGGTCTTTGATGCTTGATCTTCTGTTATCTTCGGCCGGCATGGTGCTTAGTAAACAAGCATGATCTACTTATGAGAAGTGGGTATATTTTTTCTTCAGTTCTCTTCGTAAGAGTTCTTTGATCCTTGTGAAGACTTGACATGAATTATAGTGGATGCAGGGCATGAATGGTAGGACGTGCTTCCGTCGCTGCCCCTGGTCCTCCACTCCTCCTCTCCCCTGCCTCCCCTTCTGCTAGCAGCAGCGGCCGGGGCCGCGCGAAGCAGTAACGAAGGACGACGGTGGCAGCGAGTGGACGGATGGAGGTCACGGGCATGTCTCCTCTCTATGTCCTCCTGAACATCACAGCTCTATACGTGTCACGGTCAATCGGCAATATAAGCAACGAACGTATCCAACCTCTTGTGATCCCTTCGTCCCTAAGCTTTGGACCAGTGAATTTTTCGTCTCTTCGTAAAACACACAATTTCCAATAAACTGCCCTTGCAAGTGCAAGTGATACTGCAAATGTCATCTTGTTTGATTTGTTTTGCCATTTATTTGATTCGCGTCCTTCGATTTGTATAGTTCTTTAATGATTGATATTACTTGATAAGAAATGGGGAAATACTTTGAAGTCCAATATAGGGGAATATGGCAGTTTTGGAGGTGCGGACATTGCTTATCTGAATCTATGGTTCAATGGATATGACTAATTATCTGAATCTATATGATTTTCATGTTTTTTCTTGCTTGCATGATATGAGCATGACTGATGTGAAGTTCGATATAGGTTGGCCATAGAGCCGGAAGTACAATATTTCCACTGCTGGCATATATCTCTAGATATATTTGTTCATGTGTGTAATTTTCTTCACAAGCTGTTGAGATGGATGTGTGGCCACACGAGGAAGGATCGAGTCCGGAATGATGATATACGAGATAGAGTTGGGGTAGCACCAATTGAGGAGAAGCTTGTCCAACATCGTTTGAGATGGTTTGGGCATATTCAGCGCAGGCCTCCAGAAGCTCCAGTGCACAGCGGACGGCTAAAGCGTGCGGAGAATGTCAAGAGAGGGCGGGGTCGACCGATTTTGACATGGGAGGAGTCCGTTAAGAGAGACCTGAAGGATTGGAGTATCGACAAAGAGCTAGCTATGGACAGGGGTGCATGGAAGCTTGCTATCCATGTGCCAGAGCCATGAGTTGGTTGCGAGATCTTATGGGTTTCACCTCTAGCCTACCCCAACTTGTTTGGGACTAAAGGCTTTGTTGTTGTTGTTGTTGTTGTTGTAAGCTGTTGACTTGGTTAAGGTACTTTTTTCTTTTTGACACAGCTGAATCACCTCATGCACTCAGTTTTATGCATTGGTTTCAAAGTTAGTTGGATGCAGAAACACACGAATTTCAAACATAACTGGGTTAATGCATTTGCGCGGGATATTACATCAGAACAACCGATAGTGGTTGTGGAGCCGTCCTTTGCGACCGGTAACATGTTATACTTTGCTTACGTATTTTCATGCCTATTTTACAATATTTTACTATATGTTCACATTTATTATGCTTTCAGCAGTTGCACTGGAAAAGAATTCATTGTTTCTGCAAAACCTTAGAAATATACTCAAAGTAAGTACTGCTTTTACTTTCAACCATGAGACCAGAATTTTTTCATTTCATGGATGTTTCCTTAATGATTTAGAAAACTAAAATCGTGCATTCTATATACCATGGCGTGTGGCCGTGTAAACTTGTCATGTGTTTTATTTTTCTCGTAGAAGAGATGTGTTGTAATAATTTTAGAACGACCATATGAGATGTGTGGATGTGAATAATGTACTGGTGCATGCCTCCTAAAATCACCAACACTAGAGTCATGCACTAGCATTTGTTTTTTCAGGCTTTCAGCAAAATTTGAGATGTCTAATTAACAAAGTGGTGGAGCATTTTGATTCCTTTCCTTGTTTAAGTTGGACAATCTAAAACCACACAATGGCGTCGTGGCGGTAATTCTAAAGGTTATTTAGTGAGACGTATAGGGACTTTGTCTTCCTGTTGGGTAAGGGTGGAATGAAACACATGAAGATCAAGGAAACGACAACCGGTTACAGTTCAAATGAAGCCCGTTGGCAAGAAAAACATTGACGCTTGTCAACTTTGGCAATGGACTAAAAACATTCCCCTATAAAGTCATTTTTGATTGTCGTAGGGAGTATAACCATTAATTTATGTGCTTCAGAATGGTGGAGTAAATGAGCCAGGATTAAGTTAGAAAAGTTGTCTCAACCCGTGCAAAGGTTAAGATTTTCCTTTAGTGTTTAAGCTTCTAGGATATACTGCAGCCGTTGAATGTTAACACTGAACAATATTAAGGTTTGAGTTGTGGGAGAGGGAAAGAGAGAGACAGGAGTGTGTGTGTGTGTGTGTGTATGTCCAAGAGGGAGGGAGAGGGAGAGGGAGAGGGAGAGAGAGGGAGGGAGGGAGGGAGAGAGAGAGGGGGGGAGAGGGATCTATTGATAAAAAAATAGACTGCAGATGTGCAAAAAAAAACTGTAGGTATACTTTAACTCGACTAAATCTTTATACTAATTATATATATATATTGCTCGTGTAAGATGCTTATGAGCTCAGAAATAAAATTTTATTATACTTGGTGAAGCACCATGCAAATGAAGTTAAAGACAACGTTTCTGACCTTGTATGGGAACATTTTAAGCGCATCAAGCAGATCTTAGCTTGTAACATATAATTAACCGGATAATTGCTCTCTATTTATATACCATCGAGTTACATGGCAGGTGACATGGATTTCAATTATTTTCCAATTATTGCAAGTTATTTTTTTCTATACATGTGAAATATGATATACATTATATGCGCAATCAAGAAAAAAAATCTATCATGTATTCATAGATGTAATAAAATAAATAAATTAAAAGCCCGTGGCAACGCACGGGACATCTACTAGTCCTTAATAAGCACAAACTTCTCCGATATATTGTAGTTTGGAGAATTCAAAAAGATAATAGGACTATCATGTGTGGGTGCAATAGCAAAAATTTCATGTTTAACATAAGGAACTATAGCAAGTTCATCTCCATAAGCATAATTCATATTGGCATCTTGGCCACAAGCATAGCAAGCATCATCAAAAAGGGATATTTCAAAATAATCAATGGGATCATAGCAATTATCATAGCATTCATCCTTCGGTAAGCATGAAGGAGAATTAAACAATGTATGTGTTGAAGAGTTACTCTCATTATAAGGTGGGCACGGGTGATCAATCCGTTCTTCCTCCTTTTGTTTTTCGCTCTCCTCCTCATCTTTTTCATCCAATGAGCTCACAGTTTCATCAACTTCTTCTTCCAAAATATTAGTCTCTTCTTGGACAGCGGAGACTTTCTCAATAAGCGCATTAATATAGGCATTATATTCATAATTATCATAACAACATTTTAGGATAGCTAAATTTTCGGGCCTATAAACATCATCATCAAAAGCTTCATTCTTTTCAAACAAAGATTCAATTTCATAAGCACCCTTAAAAGCAACAAATTCTTCTATTTGTTCCACATCATAGTAATCATATATACCTCTAGCATAAGAAGCCAAAGTTTCATTATCATTAAATTCACATGAAAAGGGAAGGTGTGGAGCGTTCATCCTAGAGCAACAAGTGTAATCATATCTCAAGCATAGTTGCCTAGCATACCAATACAACATATAAATTTGATCCCATAATAGTTTCCCTTTTTGTGTCAAGCAATAATCCCTAAAGTATTCACGTTGATCCAACGTTACTCCCATTACCAGATTGAATGGGGTTTTCTCAGGATTATCAAAGTAGTACATAATTTCTGTCACATAACGAGCATCAAGGGTTTTAGGAGGTTCCTCATCTCCATGAACAGCAAGTACACCTAATTTTTTTGGTATTTCGTGTTCCATATCCATAACTAGAGATAGAGAACAACTAAGAACAGCAAATAAAAATTACTTAGTGATAAAGCAAACAAGCACACATGAGAATATTCACCCCACGCTATTGCTCCCCGGCAACGGCGCCAGAAAAAAGTCTTGATAACCCACAAGTATAGGGGATCAATTGTAGCCTCTTTCCATAAGTAAGAGTGTCAAACCCAACGAGGAGCTAAAGGTAGAACAAATATTCCCTCAAGTTCTATAGACCACCGATACAACTCTACGCACGCTTGACGTTCGCTTTACCTAGAACAAGTATGAAACTAGAAGTACTTTGTAGGTGTTGTTGGATAGGTTTGCAAGATAATAAAGATTACGTAAATAAAAAGTAGGGGCTGTTTAGATAAAGACACAACTAAGTTAGTTTTAGTAAAGAGCTTTTTGTTACGAGAAAGTTATTTGTCCCTAGGCAATCGATAACTAGACCGGTAATCACTGTTGCAATTTTATTTGAGGGAGAGGCATAAGCTAACATACTTTCTCTACTTGGATCATATGCACTTATGATTGGAACTCTAACAAGCATCCGCAGCTACTAAAGTTCATTAAGGTAAAACCCAGCCATAGCATTAAAGCATCAAGTCCTCTTTATCCCATACGCAACAACCCCCTTACTCGGGTTTGTGTTTCAGTCACTCACGCAACCCACTATAAGCGAATCATGAACGTATTTCAACACCCTACAGCGGGGATCCCTCATGCTTGCGTGACACGGAGAGCACCATAGGACATCACCAATAATAAAACATGCAACGCAAACCAATCTTGATCATCAAATAGCCCATAGGACAAAACGGGTCTACTCAAACATCATAGGATAGCCATACATCATTGGGAAATAATATATAGCATTGAACACCATGTTTAAGTAGAGATTACAGCGGGTAAGAGAGAGGTTACACCGCTGCATAGAGGGGGGAAGAGTTGGTGATGATGGCGGTGAAGTTGTTGGTGAAGATTGCAGTGATGATGATGGCCCCGGCAGCGCTCCGACGCCACCGGAAGAGAAGGGGAGAGAGAGCCCCCTCCTTCTTCTTGTTCCTTGACCTCCTCCCTAGATGGGAGAAGGGTTTCCCCTCTGGTCCATGGCCTCCATGGCGTGGGAGGGGCGAGAGCCCCTCCGAGATTGGATCTGTCTCTCTGTCTATCTCTGTTTCTGCATTCTCAGATTCTTCCCTTTCACCGTTTCTTATATTCCCGGAGATCCGTAACTCCGATTGGGCTGAAATTTTAACACGATCTATATCTGGATATTAGCTTTCTTGCGGCGAAAGAAGGGCATCAACCGCCTTATGGGGTGGCCACGAGGGTCAGGGGCGCCCCTGCCTCGTGCCCCCCTCGGGCATCGTCTCGCGTGGATTTTTCTTTCAAAAAATCACATATATTCCAAAAAAAATCTCCGTCCGTTTTTACCCCGTTTGGACTCCGTTTGATATGGATATTCTGTGAAACAAAAAAACATGCAACAAACAAGAATTGGCACTGGGCATTGGATCAATATGTTAGTCCCAAAAATAGTATAAAAAGTTGCCAAAAGTATATGAAAGTTGTAGAATATTGGCATGGAACAATCAAAAATTATAGATACGATGGAGACGTATCAACCTATCATGTGTAACCACTGGTGGTGTCCATGTGTGAGCAGTTTGAAGGGCGGCGCGAGGCAAAGCGCACGCGAGGTGCACGGCGCGGGGCAAACCCCACGCGTCCACACTGTGGAAGGCCCTGGTAGGTGAGACAAATCACCCCCCTCGACCCTTCGGTTACTCCAAGAGGCATCCGCATTCATTTTCTTCCCAAATTCGGGTAGAAAACCCTCGTCCTCTCCCACTCCAGCCATACCACCTCGTCCTCTCCCAAACCCTCCTGGCTTCCTCAGCAATCCACTCCTCCTCCTCCTCGTCTTGTCGACCGCCGATGAAGCGCGGCTGTGAAGATGCGGACGACGAGCCGGAAGCAACCATCATGGAGAGCAATCTGCTGCTGTGGCTGCCGCCGTGGTTGCAGCGGCTGAGTCCACCGTAGCGGCGACGGCTGGCGGTGCAGCAACTGTTGTGCCTCCTCCCGCTGCCATCCCAGCCGTCGAGCTACCAGTCGAAGAGTGTGTGCACGAGAAGGTGGGGGAAGATCTGGACGAGGAGACGACAAGGCTCCATGAGAGAATCGAGGAGGAGTTCTATGGGGGGTCACTGTGGGCGAGATAGAGTTCGAGATGGCTGTGGATCCCAGGAAGGGCAACGACTTCGATGAGGATGTCATCGACGAGCTGTCGGAGGTACTACTCTGGTTTTTTGAGATTTATTTTTCCTTCATGTACTCTGTTTTTTCATGGCATTGGGGTTTTTCTTGTTAAGTACATGAGAATCTAATTCATATGGGCGTGCTAGTTGAAAGGATCTAGCATAGATTTTCTTGCATAATGAATGGTGGTTTTTGAATCTGAATCATTTTCTTAAAGTATTGATGAGGTATTTCTACTCATGTACTGGCCCCTCCACAATGTTTGCGTACATGTAGGATTGTAGGGATCTAGCATAGATTTTCTTGTTGGATGGTAATTTTAGAATCTGATTCATTTTCTGTTTCCAGTAGACAGAAGAAAAAACCCACTAGTATAGCTAAAACTCCATCAAGCAGGCAGATGATGCATTTGTAATATAATGGCAATTTACTGACACAGAGTTGCCATACTGATTTCTTAAAACACCACCCGTCGACTCATGTCCTTCTTAACTATCATATGATGCATCTACATTCAGTTTTAATTGGTAAGAATCATGTTCTGACCACTTGATTATTTCTTTGACACCATTTCCTGTTTTGGCAATTGGTCTGCCTTGTTGCATGAGGACAGAACCAATACCTTGACCTGATGCATCTGTTTAAAAAGTAAATGGTAGGGTCAAATAAGGCAAAGCCATAACAAGAGCAGTGACCAGACAATTCTTCAATGTTGTGAAGCCCTCAATTTGAGCATCTAACCACTGGAATGAATCTTTTTTAGACAACATGCCCTAAATACTCAACTTGTATTTGTAAAACTAGAATTCAATTTCTGAATCTTTTTTAGACCACTGGAATGAATCTTTTTTAGCATATATTTGTAAAACTAGAATTCAATTTCTGATTCCAATAAATAGACAAAAAAACACTTTGTTTTGCATGACAACATTTCCTGTTCCAAGTTAAGTTGCTCCATAGTATTTTCCTCACCGGTATCATCAGAGTCACAAGATAAGGGATAAAGATAGTGGCCCATAGCTCCTTTGTAACTACCAATGACTAGACAGTTGGATTTAACCCTAACTAATTGCATATACCAATTGATGAGTGCTACTTCTTGAGCACTATGTTGGTTTTCCCCGAAGAGGAAGGGATGATGCAGCAAAGTAGCGTAAGTATTTCCCTCAATTTTTGAGAACCAAGGTATCAATCCAGTAGGAGGCTCCGCGCGAGTCCCTCGTACCTGCACAAAACAAATAAATCCTCACAACCAATGCAAATAGGAGTTGTCAATCCCTATAAGTCCACTTACAAGAGTGAGATCTGATAGATATGATAAAGATAATATTTTGGTATGTTTGTGATAAAGATGCAAAGTAAAATAAAGGCAAAGTAAATAGCAAAGTAGTCGGAGAGCGATATGATAAAGATAGACCCGGGGGCCATAGGTTTCACTAGTGGCTTCTCTCGAGAGCATAAGTATTCTACGGTGGGTGAACAAATTACTGTTGAGCAATTGACAGAATTGAGCATAGTTGTGAGAATATCTAGGTATGATCATGTTTATAGGCATCACGTCCAAGACAAGTAGACCGACTCCTGCCTGCATCTACTACTATTACTCCACTCATCGTCCTCTATCCAGCATGCATCTAGAGTATTAAGTTAAAAACAGAGTAACGCCTTAAGCAAGATGACATGATGTAGAGGGATAGACTCATGAATATGAAGAAAACCCCATCTTGTTATCCTCGATGGCAACAATACAATACGTGCCTTTCTGCCCTTACTGTCACCGGGAAAGGACACCGCAAGGTTGAACCCAAAGCTAAGCACTTCTCCCATTGCAAGAAAGATCAATCTAGTAGGCCAAACCAAACTGATAATTCGAAGAGACTTGCAAAGATAACCAATCATACATAAAAGAATTCAGAGAAGATTCAAATATTGTTCATAGATAGACTTGATCATAAACCCACAATTCATCGGTCTCAACAAACACACCGCAAAAAGAAGATTACATCGAATAGTTCTCCATAAGAGAGGGGGAGAACATTCTATTGAGATCCAAAAAGAGAGAAGAAGCCATCTAGCTACTAACTATGGACCCGTAGGTCTGAAGTAAACTACTCACACTTTATCGGAGGGGCTATGGTGTTGATGTAGATGCCCTCCGTGATTGATGCCCCCTCCGACGGAGCTCCAGAACAGGCCCCAAGATGGGATCTCGTGGATATAGAAAGTTACGGCGGTGGAATTATGGTTTTGGCTCCGTATTTGATTGTTTGGGGGTACGTGGATATATATAGGAGGAAGGAGTACGTCGGTGGAGCAACAGGGGGGCCACGAGGCTGCAGGGCGCGCTTGGGGTAGGTGGGCGCGCCCCCTACCTCGTGGCCTCCTCTCTTGTTTCTTGACGTAGCGTCCAAGTCTCCCGGGTCTTGTTCGTTGAGAAAATCACGTTCCCGAAGGTTTCATTCCGTTTGGAGTCCGTTTGATATTCCTTTTCTTCGAAACCCTAAAATAGGCAAAAAAAATAGCAATTCTGGGCTGGGCCTCCGGTTAATAGGTTAGTCCCAAAAATAATATAAAAAATGGATAATAAAGCCCAATATGTCCAAAACAGTAGATAATATAGCATGGAGCAATCAAAAATTATAGATACGTTGGAGACGTATCAAGCATCCCCAAGCTTAATTCCTGCTCGTCCTCGAGTAGGTAAATGATAAAAACAGAATTTTGATGCGGAGTGCTACTTGGCATAATTTTAATGTAATTCTTATTAATTGTGGTATGAATATTCAGATCCGAAAGATTCAAGACAAAAGTTCATATTGACATAAAAATAATAATACTTCAAGCATACTAACTAAGCAATTATGTCTTCTCAAAATAACATGGCCAAAGAAAGTTCATCCCTACAAAATCATATGGTTTAGTCATGTTTCATTTTCGTCACACAAGAATGCTCTCATCATGCACAACCCCGATGACAAGCCAAGCAATTGTTTCATACTTTAGTAATCTCAAACCTATAAACTTTCACGCAATATATGAGCGTGAGCCATGGACATATCACTATGGGTGGAATAGATATAATGAGGGGGGTTATATGGAGAAAACAAAAAAGGAGATAGTCTCACATCAACGAGGCTATGGAGATGCCCACCGATTGATGTTAATGCAAGGAGTAGGGATTGCCATGCAACGGATGCACTAGAGCTATAAATGTATGAAAGCTCAACAAAAGAAACTAGTGGGTGTGCCTCCAACTTGCTTGCTCACGAAGACCCGGGGCACTTGAGGAGGCCCATTGTTTGAATATACAAGCCAAGTTCTATAATGAAAAATTCCCACTAGTATATGAAAGTGACAAAACAAGAGACTCTCTATCATGAAGATTAAGGTGCTACTTTGAAGCACAAGTGTGGCAAAGGATAGTAACATTGTCCCTTCTCTCTTTTTCTCTCATTTTTTGGGCCTTCTCTTTTTTTTCTTTTTTATGGCCTTTTTTAATATATTCCTCACTTGGGACAATGCTCTAGAAAATGATGATCATCACACTTCTATTTATTTATAACTCAATGATTACAACTCGATAGTAGAACAAAAGATGACTCTATATGAATGCCTCCGGCGGTGTACCAGGATATGCAATGAATCAAGAGTGACATGTATGAAAGAATATGAACGGTGGCTTTGCCACAAATACTATGTCAACTACAGGATCATGCTAAGCAATATGACAATAATTAATGTGTCATGATGAACGGAATGATGGAAAGTTGCATGGAAATATATCTCAGAATGGCTATGAAAATGCCATAATAGGTAGGTATGGTGGCTGTTTTGAGGAAGATATAATGAGGTTTATGTGTGAAAGAGCGTATCATATCACGAGGTTTGGATGCACCGGCGAAGTTTGCGCCAACTCTCAATGTGAGAAAGGGCAATGCATGGTACCGAAGAGGCTAGCAAGGATGGAAGGGTGACAGTGCGTATAATCCATGGACTCAACGTTAGTCATAAAGAACTCACATACTTATTGGAAAAATCTACAAGTCATCAAAAACCTCGGTACTACGCGCATGCTCCGAGGGGGATAGGTTGGTAGGAAAAGACCATCGCTCATCCCTGACCGCCACTCATAAGGAAGACAATCAAATAACACCTCATGTTTCAAATTTATTGCATAAAGTTTACCATACGTGCATGCTACGGGACTTGCAAACCTAAACACAAGTATTTCTCAATTTCACAACTACTCAACTAGCACGACTTTGATATTATTACCTCCATATCTCAAAACAATCATCAAGCATCAAACTTCTCTTAGTATTCAAAACACTCTTAAGAAAATTTTACTAACTTTGAATACCTAGCATATTAGGATTTTAAGCAAATTACCATGCTATTAAGACTCTCAAAATAATCTAAGTGAAGCATGAGAGATCAATAGTTTCTATAAAACAAATCCACCGACGTGCTCTAAAAGATATAAGTGAAGTACTAGAGCAAAAATTATATAACTCAAAAGATATAAGCGAAGCACATAGAGTATTCTAACAAATTCCAAATCATGTATGGCTCTCTCAAAAGGTGTGTACAGCAAGGATGATTGTGGTAAACTAACAAGCAAAGACTCAAATCATACAAGACGCTCCAAGCAAAACACATATCATGTGGCGAATAAAAATATAGCTCCAAGTAAAGTTACCGATAGAAGTAGACGAAAGAGGGGATGCCTTCCGGGGCATCCCCAAGCTTTGGATTTTAGGTATCCTTAGATTATCTTGGGGGTGCCATGGGCATCCCCAAGCTTAGTCTCTTGCCACTCCTTGTTCCATAATCCATCAAATCTTTACCCAAAACTTGAAAACTTCACAACATAAAACTTAAAGTAGAAAATCTCGTGAGTTCCGTTAGCGCAAGAAAACATAAGACCACTTCAAGGTATTGTAATGAACTCATTCTTTATTTATATTGGTGTTATAACTATTGTATTCCAACTTCTCTATGATTTTTAGACTATTTTACTAGCCATAGATTCATCAAAATAAGCAAACAATACACGAAAAACAGAATCTGTCAAAAACAGAACAGTCTGTAGTAATCTGTAGCTAGCGCAAGATCTGGTACCCCAAAAATTCTAAAATAAATTGCTGGACGTGAGGAATTTATCTATTAATCATATTTAAAAAGAATTAACTAAATATCACTTTACAAATAAAAATGGCAGCAGTTCTCGTGAGCGCTAAAGTTTCTGTTTTTTACAGCAAGTTCAACAAGACTTTCCCCAAGTCTTCCCAACGGTTCTACTTGGCACAAACACTAATTAAACACAAAAAACACAAAAAAACAGAGGCTAGATAAATTATTTATTAAATATCAGCAAGGATAAATATTGGGTTGACTCCCAACAAGCGCTTTTCTTTAAAGCCTTATAGCTAGGCATACGATTTCAACGATGCTCACAAGAAAGACAAGAATTGAAGCACAAAGAGAGCATCATAAAACATGTGACAATCACATCTAAGTCTAACATACTTCCTATGCATAGGCATCTTATAGGAAACAAATTAACAAGGCAAGCAAAAACTAGCATGTGCAAGGAAGCGGAAAGAAACAATAGGAATCTCAACATAACGAGAGGTAATTTAGTAACATGAAAATTTCTACAACCATATTTTCCTCTCTCATAGTATTACAAGTAGGATCATAAGCAAATTCAACAATATATATATCATATAAAATATTCTCAACATGATCCACATGCATGCAAAGTTGGCACTTTTCCGAAATAGTGGGATTAACATTAACTAAGGTCATGACCTTTCCAAACGCACTTTTATCAAAAACTTCATAAGATTGAACATTCTCCAAATATGTGGGATCTAAAGTTGTCATTCTTCCAAACCCACTTTCAGTATTATTACAAACATTATAATCAATCTCATATTCATCATGGGGCTTAAATAAATTTTCAAGATCAAAAGAAGAATCACCCAAATCATGATCATTACAACAAGTAGAGGACATAGCAAAACTAGCATCCCCAAGCTTAGGGTTTTGCATATTATTAGCACAATTGACATTAATAGAATTTATAATAACATCATTGCAATCATGCTTTTTATTCGAATATCTATCGTGAATCGCTTCATAAAGTAATTCATCACACTTTTCAGATTCACGAATTTCAAGCAAAACCTCGTAAAGATAATCTAGTGCACAAAACTCACTAGCAATTGGTTCATCATAATTGGATCTCTTAAAAAGATTAGCAAGCGGGTGAGGATCCATAGATCTTAGGTTCTCTGTTTAGTAATAAATAAACAACTATTCCAACCAAACGAGCAAACGAGCCAAGTAAGACATAAAAGCAAACAAAAAGACTAACAGAAGAAGGGCGAATAAAACAACAAGGGTGAAGTGGGGGAGAGGAAAACGAGAGGTAAGTGGCAAATAATGTAATGCGGGAGATAAGGGTATGTGATGTGTACTTGGTATGTTGACTTTTGCGTAGACCTCCCCGGCAACGGCGCCAGAAATCCTTCTTGCTACCTCTTGAGCACTGCGTTGGTTTTCCCCGAAGAGGAAGGGATGATGCAGCAAAGTAGCGTAAGTATTTCCCTCAATTTTTGAGAACCAAGGTATCAATCCAGTAGGAGGCTCCGCGCGAGTCCCTCGTACCTGCACAAAACAAATAAATCCTCGCAACCAACACAAATAGGGGTTGTCAATCCCTATAAGGCCACTTACGAGATTGAGATCTGATAGATATGATAAAGATAATATTTTTGGTATTTTGTGATAAAGATGCAAAGTAAAATAAAGGCAAAGTAAATAGAAAAGTAGTAGGAGAACAATATGATAAAGATAGACCCGGGGGGCATAGGTTTCACTAGTGGCTTCTCTCGAGAGCATAAGTATTCTACGGTGGGTGAACAAATTACTTTTGAGAAATTGGCAGAATTGAGCATAGTTATGAGAATATCTAGGCATGATCATGTATATAGGCATCATGTCCGAGACAAGTAGACCGACTCCTGCCTGCATCTACTACTATTACTCCACTTATCGACCGCTATCCAGTATGCATCTTGTTGGAGATATAACTATTTGAGTAAGCCGGCCAGGAGGGGCCGGGTTATGCAAAGAAGACTCATCATAAAGGAAGACCAAGACCCAGCGTGAGGATGGCGGTTCATAGAGCTTAAGGCCCATAGAGACAAACCGCCGTAATGGCATGACTTGTAACATAAGGTAGAGGTAACTAGTCACCGAGCCGGACACTGTTTATGAGCCGGCCGGGACTCTGTAGGCCGTAGGGCGTCAACCCATGTATATAAGTGAACGACCCGCAGGCGGCTTAGGGTAAGAAACAACCAATCGAGAACCAGGCATAGCATATCTCGCTCCCTGGTCATCGAAACCTCAAGCAATACCAACCTAACTAGACGTAGGCCTTCCTTCACCGTAAGGGGCTGAACTAGTATAAACCTCGCGTGTCCTTTGTCCTGATTAACCCCTATAAGCTTCCTAGTTGCGATGGCTCCACGATTAAGTCCTTGCAAGAGGACATCTGCCGTGACAATTCCACGATAGTTGGCGCCCACCGTGGGGCCAACGCATGGTGGATTTGAGTTCTTGAAGGGCAGCTTCGAAGGGCTCAAGGGATACGCAGTTGGCCGGATGACCAAGAGTCGTCGCGGCAAGATCTACATCGACGACGAAGGCTGGGGCCCCGACGCCGGCTCAATTGAGTACGGGTACCGGGTCCCCTTTGGTGGAATTCACGTCTTCATCGGCCGGATTGGTGAGCCAGGCCCTGAGCCGGACAGCTGCACCGACCTCGCCGAGACGGCTCAGCGTGCGAAACCCACCTGAGCTCAACCCGTCGTGAAGCGTGCCTTTGTGGGTTGCATCCACGGAGGTGAATTTTCTGAAAGATCTGAAGGTGATGGTGAGCCGGCCGTCCTCTCTGATGGTGATTCATCCGCCGGCTCAACAGATTCGCTGTATCAAGTTCAAGATGGTGTGCTTGGGGGCTGTTCTGATGGCAACACTATTCCGGACCCTTCAGAGTCGCCAAACTGGGCAGGAGTCTTCATGGCTGGTACTCAACCCGGCCAAAATTCTACGGCCTCAGCTGCGATAACGTCCGGGTTAGGAGCAGCCGGGGCAGGAGGCCCTGTGCGCTCGCCGGCTCAGGTGCTGATGAATCTCATGGATAAACTTACGGCCTTGTTAACTACTATGGTCATCCCTGCGAACAAATCTGAGCATGAGGCAGAGGCAGAGGTAGCACAGGTTCACGATGAGATCGCCCAGGCCAAGGAAACCTTAGCAGCTGAAGATACTAGATTAGCCGCAGAGCGGGCGGCTTTGGACGTACGGGCGCAACAACTTCAGGCAGAGGCCCTTCAGCTCACGTTGAGCTTGAACGCATCTAACGAGGTAATGAGGAGGAGACATCAGAAGACTCGGTCCCGTTTACCGCAGAGTTATGATCCTCGGAATCTCTTTGCTACACTCGGGGCCGGCCCAAGTAACCCGCCAGGTGCAAATCAGTTTATGACATCCGGAGCAGGAGGCCCAGTCCAGCCTCCGATGATGGCGCCTCTTCACGTCAATACGGCACCGCCCCATTACGTACCAATACCACAGGGTCACTTCTCCAACCCCATGGAGAACTTAATCGCAGCATCAGCATGTTTGGCGGCTCTCCCAGTGGATGGTGATGATCCGACAATGGTGGAAACCCGGAAGATCAGGGAACTAGTCCAAACAGCCCTGGCTCAGCAAGAGACCTACTCCTACAGTCGGGACAGGATTCATTCAACTCCTCCTCCCTGGTTAGCTCCGCCTCGTCAAAACTAGAGCCTGAGTTACAGTAGACACATGGAGTCAGAGGCCTTGTCAAGTAGCGCTCAGCGCCGAAACTAGCCCGGCGGGTATAACCCGGTTCAGGATCGGATACGTCAGGAGGACGAGCGGGCGGCTCAGCTAGCGGCTCAGCTAGCAGCCCAACAGGACTCACCGGCTTACCCAACGACTTCCGTTGAGGCGGGGGTTGCTACTAGAACCGGAGGGGTTCCTTGTCTGGTACCGGCTCTATGTAATGTACGTCTGCCCAAGGATTTCAAGGGACCTCGAAAGGTTTCGAATTATACGGCCGATTTACAGCCTGGGGCGTGGATTGAAAGTTACGAGATGGCCATGGAGCTGCTGGAGGTTAGTGATGAAGCGATGGCTAAATACTTCACCATGATGTTGGACGGAACGACCCGTTCTTGGTTAAAGGGTTTGCCACCCAATTCCATTAGTTCATGGGCAGAGTTAAAGGCCCGTTTCATCCAGAACTTCAAAGACACTTGCAAACAGTCTATGTCAATTGTGGACCTGACAAATTGTAAGCAGGAGGAAGGTGAGTCTACGACTCATTGGGTGCGCCGGGTCAAGGATATAATACATTCGTCTGACAAGATGGATGCCGGCTCAGCAGTTCTCATGCTGGAGAAGAATTGCCACTTTGAGCCTCTGAGACAAAAACTGGGGCGCCTTAAACGTGATTGCAATGATATGGGGACGCTGATGGCGGCTTTAGTCAAGTATGCCGATTCTGATAGTACCAAGGTTCCCGCGTCTGATGAGGAAAAGACAGGGAAGGGAAAGAAGAACGGTAATGGAAAGGGTCAGCAGCATAACCCGGCGAGTCAAGGAGGCAATAAGCGTAAGGCGGACGGTAACCCGAAATTTGTGGCTAATGCATAGGGTAACAACCAAAAGCGCAAAGGGAAGTCACCCTCTCGGTTTGGCGGGTCAGGTCCGTCTCTTGAGCAACCTCAATGAGCCCTGCCCGAAACACGGCACCCGGGAACGACTAGCGACTCATTTATGGAAGGATTGCGCAATCATGAAGGCTTTCAAGAATTCTAACGCGTTTGATGGCAATCAAGGCCCAGGCGGCAGTTCAGGAGCTGGCGGTTTTCATGGCCCGGGCGGCGGTTCAGGATCCGGCTTTCAGGGAAGCCAGGGTGGTTATAATCAACAACAGTCTGGTCAAGGAGGTCAGCAGCAGCAGTAGTCGGGTTATCAGAGCCATCCAAAACAGCTAAACAGTGGGCAGTATCACGTGTTTACCACAAGTTTGTGTAAACGTGATCAGAAAGTTCATAGGAGGGAGGTAAATTCTGTTGAGCCGGCAGTCCCTCGTTACTTGAGGTGGTCGGAACAGCCTATTGTGTGGAGCAGGGAGGATCACCCTCCCCGGGTTGATAATCCGGGTCAACTGGCCTTGGTAGTGGCACCACAGGTTAGTGGTTATAAATTTACTAAGGTGCTCATGGATGGAGGTAGCAGCATCAACATCCTCTATTATGAGACCTTTCGGCGCATGGGCTTAATTGACAAGAATTTAAAGACTTCCAACACCGTCTTCCATGGAGTGGTGCCTGATAAATCGGCGTATCCTGTGGGTAAGATTGAGCTAGAGGTGGCCTTTGGAGACGAGCATGATTCTAGGGCAGAAAAGTTAACTTTTGAGGTGGTAAAAATCAAGAGTCCGTATCACGCTTTGTTCGGGCGGCCAGCTTATGCCAAGTTCATGGCGCGGCCGTGTTATGTTTATTTATAGCTCAAGATGCCAGGTTACAAGGGTACCATCACTGTGCATGGAAGCCGAAAGGTGGCCCTGGAATGCAAAGAAGGCGATGCGGCTTATGCCGAGTCTGTCTGTGCAGCAGAGGAGCTCAAATTTTATCAAGATAATGTTGACCCGGCGGATATGACCTCTCTCAAGAAGCCGACTACGGAGCATGACCCAGCCTTGAAGTTTAAATCGGCTACAGAGACTAAGCTTGTTGATTTTACTCCGGGCGATTCGTCTAAGAAATTCAGCATCAGTGCCAACTTGGATCCTAAATAGGAAAGCGCGCTCATCGAGTTCATCCGTGAGAACTGGAACATCTTTGCATGGAAGCCTTCTAACATGCCGGGTGTACCGAGAGGACTCGCTGAGCACACTCTTAATATTGATCCGAAGTATAAACTGGTCAGGCAGTTTCTGCGGTGATTCAATGAGGAACGACGAAAAGCTATAGGAGAAGAGGTCGCCCGGCTCTTGGCGGCTGGGTTCATTGTCGAAGTTTTTCACCCGGAATGGTTGGCTAACCCGGTGCTCGTTCTCAAGAAAAACGGCACCTGACGGATGTGTGTGGATTACACGGACTTAAATAAGGCTTGTTCGGCTGATCCTTTCGCTCTCCCCCGTATTGATCAAATCATTGATGCTACGGCGGGTTGTGCGCGTTTGAGCTTTTTGGATGCTTACTCTGGTTATCATCAGATCAAGATGGCAGTTAAGGACCAGGAGAAGACGACTTTCATCACTCCGTTTGGAGCCTTCTGCTACGTGTCTATGCCTTTTGGGCTCAAGAGTGCCCAGGCGACTTATCAACGGTGTATACAAAATTGTCTCCACAATCAGATTGGGCGCAATGTTCATGCTTATGTGGATGACATAGTGGTGAAATCCAGAGAGGCGGAAACTTTGATATCTGATCTCAGAGAAACCTTTGACAATCTCCGGGTTCATAAAATGATGCTTAACCCGGAGAAGTGTGTATTTGGTGTGCCTACAGGCAAGCTTTTGGGATTCTTGGTCTCAAACAGGGGCATCGAGGCTAATCCGGAAAAGATTAAGGCAATCACTTCTTTGGCTAAATCGGCATGTATCAATGATGTTCAGCGACTGGCGGGTCGTGTTGCCGCTTTAAGCCGGTTCATAAACCGGTTAGGTGAGAAGGCCCTACCGCTGTACCAACTGATGAAGAAGGTAGACACCTTTGTCTGGAGTAATGCTGCTAATGCTGCTTTTGAGGATTTGAAGAGGCAGTTATCAGAGCCGCCAGTTCTTGTAGCTCCTATTGACAAAGAGCCTTTGCTGTTATATGTGGCTGGTAATTCACGAGCCGTCAGTGTGGCAATTGTGGTAGAGCGCAAGGAGGCTGGTAAGGAACATCCGGTTCAACGGCCAGTTTATTATGTCAGTGAGGTACTCATCGAGTCAAAATAGAGATATCCTCATTGGCAGAAACTTGTTTACGGGGTGTTCATGGCAAGCCGGAAGCTGAAGCAATACTTCCAAGGTCACCCTATCACTGTGGTCAGTTCTGCCCCCTTGGGAGACATTATTCAAAACAGAGAGGCTACAGGACGAGTCGCCAAGTGGGCCATCAAGCTCGGGCCTCATGGTCTGAAGTATGTGCCACGCACGGCCATTAAGTCTCAAGCTTTGGTAGATTTCATCAACGACTGGACAGAGCTACAGGCACCTGAGGAGAAGCCCGATAACACTTATTGGATTATTCACTTTGATGGGTCCAGACAATTGGAAGGCTCGGGGGCTGGAGTCGTGTTAACTTCCCCTCGAGGTGACAAATTTTGCTATGTGCTCCGGCTTATGTTTCCTTGTACTAACAATGTAGCTGAGTACGAGGCCCTGCTTCATCGTCTCCGGATGGCCAAAGAGATGAACTTGAGCCGAGTAAGATGCTTGGGAGACTCAGACCTTGTGGCTCAACAAGTGTCAGGCAAGTGGAACTCTAAAGATCCCCTTATGGCGGCTTACCGTCGTGAAGTCGATGTTGTGGCTGGACATTTCAAGGGTTATGTGGTGGAACACATTGATCGAAGGAAGAATGAGGCGGCTGATGCCTTAAGCCTGCTGGGATCTCAGCGTAAGCCGGTGCCGCCTAACACTTTTATTGATGTTTTGCATAATCCTTTTGTTAAGTTACCTACAGAGGAAGATCTGCCAATACCAGACCCGGAGGCATAGCTGGTGGCAGCTCTCCATGTTATCCCAGATTGGACAGTGCCTTATTTGGCTTACATGACCCGGGGAGAGTTGCCTGAAGATGAGACCTTGGCAAGACAAATCGCCCGGCGGACCAAGTCTATGACAATTGTCAATGGCGAGTTACATCATTGCAGCGTCACTGGAGCGTTTCAATGTTGCGTGTCACCTACAGAGGGTCAGGAGATCCTTCGTGAGATTCATGAAGGCGATTGCGGTCATCACGCCGGCCCAAAATCTCTTGTGGCCAAAGCTTTTCATCATGGGTTTTATTGGCTGACGGCTCATGCTGATGCAGAAGACCTGGTCAGTAAATGTGACGGATGTCAGAAATTCTCATGACGAGCCCATGTGCCGGCTCAAGAATTGAGGATGATTCCAATTACTTGACCGTTTGCAGTCTGGGGGCTTGATATGGTCGGGCCTTTCAAAAGGTCTAAGGACAAAAAGACGCACCTCTTGGTGGCGGTTGACAAGTTCACAAAGTGGGTAGAGGCGGAGCCAGTCAGTAAGTGTGATGCATCCACGGTGGTCCAGTTTATGAAAAAGGTGATTTTTCGGTTTGGTTTTCCACATAGCATCATAATTGATAATGGCACTAACCTCTCCAAAGGAGCTATGGAAGAGTTCTGTCAACAAGAGCATATCCGGCTTGATGTTTCAGCTGTGGCTCACCCTCAATCCAATGGTCAAGCAGAACGAGCTAATCAAGAAATCTTGAGGGGTATCAAGCCCCGGCTCTTGGTCCCTCTGCAGCGGACGCCTGGTTTTTGGGTAGAGGAATTACCTTCTGTACTTTGGAGCATCAATACTACACCTAACAGATCTACAGGTTACACGCCTTTCTTTATGGTGTATGGAGCAGAGGCGGTTCTGCCAAGTGACATCCGTCATGACTCACCCCGTGTGGCGGCTTATGTTGAGGAAGACAACGAAAAAGCTCGGCAAGATGCACTTGACCTGTTGGATGAAGAGCGAGACTTGGCGATAGCCCGCTCGGCGGTTTACCAGCAAGACCTGCGCCGCTACCACAGTTGCCGGGTTAGGTCCAGAACCTTTCAGGAAGGTGACTTAGTGCTCCGACTCATCCAGGATCAAGCTGACACGCACAAGCTATCCCCTCCTTGGGAAGGACCCTTTGTGGTCAGCAAGAATCTGAACAACGGATCATACTACCTTATCGACGTTCGGGAGCACAAAGACTCACGTAAGTCGGAGGAGGAGACCCGTCGGCCGTGGAATATCGCTCATCTTCGGCCTTATTATACTTGAGCCATCGGCTCTAATGTGTATATACTTATACTATGTATATTACATAAAGCAATAAAGCAGGACCTCTATCCTTGTTCCACTCCCAAAAAAGGTTTATGTGTTTTCTTTGTCAGGTGGTGGAGATAACCAAGGAGAAGCGGATCATATCTGAATCCGGCTTTACTTTGGTCCGGCTTATGATCATATCTGAATCTAGCTGTGATCACTTGGGGGATTCATGTTCAAACATAGGTCGTATTCGAACCAAAGAGAAGATAGCCGTCGATACCCACTTGATCGGCATACTGCCAAACCCACTTGGGGGCTTCTTGGTCATATTTGAATCATAGCTTAACCCCTTTGGGTCTGACGTGGATCGTATTCAAATCAGCGTCATTAAACAACTCTTATGGTCACTTGGGGGCTTCCTGTTCAAATATAGGTCGTATCCGAACCAAAGAGAACATAGTTGTCGATACCCACTTGATCGGCATCGCCACAGCCACTGGGGGCTAACAGATCGTATCCGAATCTTAGCTCAACCCCTTTGGAACGATTCACTGATCGTATTCGAATCAGGAACCCTTGAATTTTTGTTTATCATATTTTACAAGTATCAACATTGGATATCTTGCGACCCTCTTGAAAATACAATGGAATACATTGCAAACCTCCAGGATTAATATTGGTTACATCAGGTTGTTAAGTACCAGGTGAACTTTTATGTGCCAATTTTCAGGAGTTAAACTTACCCTCGGGGTTGGCTTATATAAGCCGGAAAAGCAGCCGTAAGCATCACAGGGCAATGCAAGGTATTTCTGCAAAGGACATAACAGATTCATATATACTACAAAGTGCATAATAACAGCGGCTTATGCAAGTATTAAGGGCCATAAGCATGCGCAAAGGCATAGCAAAACTCAAAGTATTTTCTACTCTATTACAAGACTCCCCGACTCTGAATGATGCGGCATTGTTTTTCTACAATGACATAAGCAGGTGGTGCCTGGCGATCTACTCTTGGGGTTGATTTGAAGCCTCCGGGTTATCCTTCTCCGTCTCTCCGCCGGCTGCTTTGTCCTAGAAGGATGATGAGGCCCAGTCAATGCCACTCAAGGCCTCAAACTCAGCTTCATCATCTATTAAACCGGTTGGGTCAACTTCAGGAGCAAAGGTGTGCTTACGGGTTGGAGGGATCAAGCTGACATCGTCATAAGGCGGCATGGGGATTCTCTGATTCTCCTTGTCATAACCCGGCTGGCACTTGGTCAGGTCAGTGTCGTTCCCAATAAGAGTAGCCACCGGGCGTATATCCTTCACACAGGCGGTGAAGTCCTTATTATTAAACACGGTGCCATCTTCCTTCAAACTTGGATACCCAAGAGCAATATCAGCGGGGTCTAGTTCTGGAAGCCACGCCTTGGCCCGGCTCAATGAGGCTATCGCTCTGGCTCTTGCAGATGCTCATCTTAACTCTTGGATTCGCTGAGGTAGCACAGCAAGCCGCTTCATCACATCTTGCAGGAGATAGGGAACATCATTTGATAAAGCCACAACAGCCAGAGCACGTTGTGACCCGGTGTAGAGCTGTTACACCAGAGTATAAACCGCCTTCAGCTTGATCACCATGTTCTGCTTGAGATTTGTGCTCCTGGGGCCTGCGTTATTAAGCATAAGGTGAGTCAGAGGAAACAACTGAAATGGTCATTAAAGGAGTTTTGCAGTGTTTAAGGTTTGAGTAAGTCACTCACCAAAGATTGATGAGACCATTCGAGATATATGGCGCTTTAAGTCGGACAGTTCGGCCGTTGCTTCCGCAAGCGATGCCTCTGCTGTCTCGGCCCGGGTCACCAGTGCGGCCTTTTCATCAGCCCAAATTTTCTTCTCTGACTCAAAATTTTTCTTCATCTTCTCTTGTTCAGAGACGCTGAATTCAAATTTGGAGTTAGCCTTTTGAGTTTCAATCTCCTGGGCTGCCAGCGGTTCTTCAGGTCAACAATCTCCGATTCAAATTGACTTATGATGGCCTGCATTGCACCGGATAATAGTCAAGATTACGGTAAATAATATTAAGTCCCAAGCACTTTGCAAGCAAAGGTACTTGACACTTGGGGGCTAATGTATACTGAAGAACTCTCAATTACTACTCCGGTTCATGGAAATTAAGTCCCAAGCACTTTGCAAGCAAAGATGTTTGGCACTTGGGGGCTAATGTGTATCGCAAGTGCTACAACCGGGTTAAATGTCTTTTTCCTAAGCCGGATAAGCAGTGCTAGGCAATTTTCTAAAGTCTACAACATATTTACTTATAAGCAACAGAATTGGGGGCTGGTACAGTAAGTATGGTTAAAGAAAGCTAGCATAAGTCATACCTCAGATTTTTGCTGTATCTGCTTCACCATGTCAATTTCCAGGTCACGGCTGCTATGTACTTGATTGATATAGCCGGAGACGATCTCTCCAATACTCAAATGAGTACAGTCAGTGACGTCCAGCTTGGCCTTTCGGCGTTCTAACAATTCCTCTTTAGCAGAACACTTGGCAAGTACAATTGGCTGTGCCGGCTCAACAAACTGAGTCTTGAGAATCTCAACTTCCGGATCATCTGCCTTGGCAGGGCTAGGAGCCTCCGGGTTATCAGAATCATTGAGGGTTTGCTCAGTAGGCGGGTCAGAGGAAGATATAGGAACATCAGGAGATGGTTGAGGCGGCGGCTCATGAGTAGAGGCGTCAGGAGCAGCTGTGCCCAGCTCCGGTTCAGTCACAACCGGCTCTTGGGGCTGCTTGTTCTTTTTTGCCCTTTTGCTGGGTTTTACTTGCACACTGCGGAAAACGTAGACAGGTTAAATACAAAAAATATGAGTAAAATAAGGCATAAGGTACAACAAGTTCATATTACCCGGGAGCAGTTTTGAAGGCTGGCATGTTGGACTGCATAGACTCACCGGAGGAAGGTGAAATATCCTGATAGTTGGAATCAGAGGAATTGAGAGGATGGCGAATGAAACCCGTCAAAGGAAAAGGAAGGCGTAAATCGGAGATAACCTCAGCCTGGCGCTTCCTAGTCACATCAAGTAAGCCAGAGGAGAGTTCCGCGTCTTTGCTAGTCCGGGTCTGCCTCCGGCTCTCATAAATCTGTCGCTTCAAAAGAAATTGAGGGTCTTGGTAAGCTAAAGAATGTGAAAATCTTACTTTCCGGGTCACTCTTCGGATTTTCAACCTCGGTAAAGGCTCTGAGTCGGAGGAGATTATAGTTACCTCTTCAACAGCTTGGCTGTGGCCTGTATCCTCCTGAAAGGAATTAATGTCAATAACATGATGATAAAAGAGTCAGAGGAATTAGGAGTTACCTCTTCTTCATCATCCTCAGTATCATCCAGTTTCATCATATCTGAGGCGCTGGGTTTCCTCTTTCTTGAAGTTCCAGTCTTAGCGGTTTTTCTTTCGGCTCTTTTTGCTGCTCTGGCTTGTTTGGCAGCCTCATGGTCATACTTGACCTTCCAGAAGGCGCTATTTGCCTATGAATAAGGATAAAGGGTTATGAGTAAAGGTAAGGTATAACATAATAAAGATAATTGTGGTGGTTAATAACTCACTGGAGGGGCCGGGTTCTTCTTGCAGAAAGGAAGTAAGCCAAAGGCATTACTAGTCACCGTGCCCTCTTTCAGCAAAGACTGGGTTGTAGCTTCCACCGCATCATCTGGTAAGTCGTCAGGACTATGATGCAGTGGGTCATCCTTTTCGCCTGAGTAAGTACACATTAAGCCGGGGCGGCGGCTTAACTGAATCACTCGCCAAGCGACCCAGACTCGGACCAGGTCGATGCCATCTAAACCATTCCCCAAAAGAGCTTTGATTTTCTTAATAGTGGGGGTGAGTGACAGACGTTCAATAGCAGTCAACTTGTCCGGCAGCGGGTGGTTGGACTCAAGGCGCAAGGCGCGGAAGCCGGGCAGCGGGTTTTCACCAGCCGGAGAAGTGTCCTGGCAGTAGAACCATGTTTGGTTCCAATCCTTTGGATGACTCGGCAGTTCAGCATAAGGGAAAAGGCAGTCTCTCCGTCGCTGAATCGAAATGCCACCAAGTTCTATACTGGGTCTGTTGGCGCGCTCATTCTGCCGGTTCAAATAGAACAATTCCCTGAACAAAAGTAGGCTGGGTTCTTCTCCAAGGTAGACCTCACAGAAAACTTGGAAGTTGCAGATATTTGACACGGAATTGGGCCTGATGTCTTGAGGTATTAAGTCAAAGAAATGCAGAACGTCTCTAAAGAATTTTGAACCGGGAGGAGCAAATCCCCGGTTCATGTGATCGGTAAAAATGATCACCTTCCCTTCCTTGGGTTGAGGTTTCTCTTCAGACGGTTCAGGAGCACGATAAGACATGATGTCCTTCTTGGGCAGATGGCCAGACTTTACAAACTCGGACAGTTTGCTCTCTGTAACAAGGGATGGGGCCCAATTGCAGGTAACCAGAGGTTTAACAGCTTTGGGTGCCATTGGGTAAATTGAAGCCTACAACAAGATAAAGGAATTTTTTCCGGTTATGATAACCCGGAGAATAAACATTATTGGATTATTTAAGATGGCGGCTTAAGAAGGGGCCTAATGGCATGCATGTAACTGTGTGATAATGTTTAACAGCTGCAGGTATTAAAGATGATTAAGGTTTTCTTAAGTCACCAGAGGCAAGCGGTGCTGACAGCCGGTATTATCTTAAACCGGCTACACGGACTACTATGGCTGAAACAGAGTCAATAGACGCAGTTTTTTCGCTAAGTGTGGAACAAACAGGTTTCACAAGTTGCAATCATTATTTTGGATCAAACGATACTCTGGAAAGGAAAATATTTCTAGACCTAAAACAGTACAGAGAAGTTCATATACTCGCGGAAGGCTTCCAAAACAAGGGAAATGAGATCTGTTCTCATACAGGATAAGCGCAAACACTTTCCGCAACAGTTCTAAGTTGTTTTTATAATCTAAACAAGGCATTGGAGGTGAGAACTAATGGAGGTTTTGCGTCAGGCGGCGATGAATGGCGACGAACTCAAGACAGTTTCAACACAGATCTGAGAAGGGGGAAAAGAGGAACTCACAGATGCGGAAGAACTGCGGAGGGTCGCCATCGTTTTCTGGTCAGAATCAGGGTGATGCAGCGGCCTGAGTCGGTGAAGACGAGGGGGTCATCGGCGGCGGCGGCGGAGCTTGAGCAGCAAAGAAGGAGGTGCGAGGAGGAAGACGACTGAAGGAAATGAAAAAAAAACCTAGGTTGCATCTATAGGAGGGGCCGACCAAGACGGCGCGAGAAATGAGGAGACGGAATATTATTTTACAAACGACCCCGACGCCTCGATTTTCGGAATGGTCAGTTAAGGCAAAGATCCGTTGAAGATATGATGAAATAAGATAAGGATTTAATTAAAAGATGATGTCACGGTAGGTTAACCCAGATCCAGAAGATGATGTCACAATGGGTTGTAACCTTTTCACGGACAGAAGGCAGAAGGACTGATTCTTAAGGTGTTTTAAGATTGACATGAACCGGTCGAAATCAATCTGGGGCCTAATGTTGGAGATATAACTATTTGAGTAAGCCGACCAGGAGGGGCCGGGTTATGCAAAGAAGACTCATCGTAAAGGAAGCCCAAGACCCAGTGTGAGGATGGCGGTTCATAGAGCTTAAGGCCCATAGAGACAAACTGCCGTAATGGCATGACTTGTAACATAAGGTAGAGGTAACTAGTCACCGAGCCGGACACTGTTTATGAGCCGGCCGGGACTCTGTAGGCCGCAGGGCGTCAACCCATGTATATAAGGGAACGACCCGCCGGCGGCTTAGGGTAAGAAACAACCAATCGAGAACCAGGCATAGCGTATCTCGCTCCCTGGTCATCGAAACCTCAAGCAATACCAACCTAACTAGACGTAGGCCTTCGTTCACCGTAAGGGGCTAAACTAGTATAAACCTCGTGTGTCCTTTGTCCCGATTAACCCCTTTAAGCTTCCTAGTTGCGATGGCTCCACGATTAAGTCCTTGCAAGAGGACATCTGCCGTGACAATTCCACGACACATCTAGAGTATTAAGTTAAAAACAAAGTAACGCCTTAAGCAAGATGACATGATGTAGAGGGATAGACTCATGCAATATGAAGAAAACCCCATCTTGTTATCCTCGACGGCAACAATACAATACATGCCTTGCTGCCCTTACTGTCACTGGGAAAGGACACTGCAAGATTGAACCCAAAGCTAAGCACTTCTCCCATTGCAAGAAAGATCAATCTAGTAGGCCAAACCAAACTGATAATTCGAAGAGACTTGCAAAGATAACCAATCATACATAAAAGAATTCAGAGAAGATTCAAATATTGTAGTATCCTAGTTGAAGAAGTTGGTCACCTCTCCATAAGGATCTCGCAAAATCTGCCTCCGTAGTTATTCCTTATGGATTCTTGAGCTTCCGAAGTCCGACCTTTTACTTGATGTTCTAGATATCAAACCATATCTATGAATGGATTATGCTAGCACATCAAGGCGAACATTAGAAGCGGAGTGCTAAATGTCTCTCGGTCGATCATCCAGATTCTGTTCCCTTAGCCTTGCTAAGGGAAGATCTGAGAAGGTGTTATCTTCCTTTGTATCCGCATCATCCATCACTAGTCATCATGGTAGTATGTCGTGTTGCCAGGATCCTTGCCACGGATGTTGGTAGAACCTTGATGAATATGGAAATGCTCAAGTTCTTGAGAGCACGCGCCAGCACCAAGTTTTACCGTTGGCGTTAACTAGGATTTGCTTCCAGTTTCCTCGGTTATGTTATAACCCTTTTCAAACAGTGGACTCACTCTCGACTGTTGAGCTCTTCCCCAGTTACCAGAATCATTCCCAACATTTGCATTTTGTTCCCAGCTTGCACCTCAGTAGTTGTTGTTCAGGATCATCTTCAAAAGTGGACTTACCATGGGTCTCATCCATTTCCGATGATGAGCAAAAATTATCCATTGCGTTGTCTTCAACAAGATAGTCCTCATCATCCATTCTAGTCGGAGTATGCCATTCTTCGAACTTCTTCAAACGATCGTTGTGATTGCCTTAGGCTGGTATAGAGAGTTTCAATGATCTTTGTATCAAAAGTAATTCTTTTTGCCACTTAATGGAATAGTTCTTCGAGTCACCTTCCCCGAGGTGCCCCGTTTTGGAATCATGGCAATTTCCCTCGCTACTTTGAAACCCTCGTCAAATTGTTTCTTCTGTCGCTCCTGGTGCAAGTTTTGCCTCTCAGCTTCCGAGATGTTTTTATGTCTCATCCTATGAGTTGATCTTGTGATCAACAAGATGATCCCAAGTTGCTCGAACCTCAAGAAGATCGATTCTTCTAAATTTTCCCTTTCTTCTTGTTGTCATGTTGGATGTAGTTCTCAAACCAAGACGTCGAGATCAAGGTGATGCAATGAATCAACATCCTTGAGAAAGACATCTGGATCGTGAAGATTGTGATAGCTTGTGCCCCTCTGTCTTCTTACCTCACGTCTTGAATCTCGGGGCAAGATTCTTGTTTAGTGGGTGCGAGTTGTCACAGCCCTAGAATTGGTTGTAACTAGTTGCACAAGCATTCATGCATCATGTATATATTTCTGAAAGTTGAATTGGGGAAAGTGGAAAGCCTCAGAAATCTTTTCTAAAAATGATCAACATTAAAAATTGTTTCAAATAAACCCAAGAAAATGTTCCTGTTCATTTTTGGAAATATTGGCAAGAGGTAAAATTCAAACCAATATTTTTGGAATCACAGAAATATTTATTTGGGCCTTTGAATTAAGTCAATACTTATTTGAATTGGAGCTACTAATTCCTATAAAATATTTGCTAGCTCCAATTATTCTAAAACTTGGTGAGGGCCTCTGGTTTAAATCAGATAGTGCCCATAAAAGTTTACAGAATTTTATAAAGTGTTTTAGTATTTAAACTAAGTCAAAACATACTGCAAAAAAATAGAAAACAGAAAACAGGAAAGAGAGAGAGAAGAACTCACCTGCCTCACCCACTTGGGCCTCCTTACCCGGCGGCCCAGCTAACCGGCCTAGCCCACCAGGGGCATACCTGTCTTCAACCTCTGCCTACTGGCAGAGGCGAGGCCGAGCACGGCGCCCACGCGGGCTGGCACGCAGCTGCCTGCCCGGCCCTCGCTGGCCAACACGACGCCGCAGATGACCACCCCGTTGCCGTACGGATCCGCCTGACCTCTCACTTGCCCCCATCCCGCTCTCTGCCTCGCTTCCCCCTCGGACCCGAGAACGCCGGAGTGCAACCGTCGCCGCTGCCCGCTGTCCCCGTGGCCACCGAGCTCCCCTCGCCTCTCCAAGCAGTCCACGGGCTCCGCCACATCTGCCCCGTCCTTTCTACCAAGCTACGCGATGCCGGACGCCCCCGAACGCCCCCACCACCATCTTCTTCAACCTCGGTCGCCGGAGATCCCTCTCGGCCTCCCGCTCATCCTCGACCGGCCCCAGCCTCGCTGTCTGCGCCAAACGATCCTCTGTGAGCCCCCGGTCGAAACCCCCCTTACCTCGTCGTCACACGCATCCTCTAGCTAGCTCCATAGCCGGAACCAGAGCTCCACGTCACCGGCGATGTCCCCACCGTCGCTGCAGCCGCTAAGGCTCGAAACCAAGCGCATCATCGTGCTCAGCACGTTCCCAGGAGTCGACCGCGACCACCCGCGACTCCTGCCGTTCCCTGCATCGCCTAACCCGCTGTTGGCCGAACTCCGGTCGCCGCAAAGCTCGACGTTGCCGTCGTTTCGGACCACCCCGAGCCCAAACACCACTACCACTGGACGTGGACGAGTCTCCTCGTCATGTAGAGCCTCTCCGCCACGCAAATGGTCGCCTGTGGGCGATTCCTGAGCCACACCACCGTCTCGGCCCTCGCCGGCGGCTAAACGCCGGCGGGTTGACCGCTTTGACCGGCAGGGTTGACCCCGCTGGCCCGGGTAGACCCCGGTTTGACCTCCCCTGGGTCCTGACGTGTGGGCCCAGGCCCCTGTTTAATTACTGTTAGTTTAATTAGTGTTAATTAACTTAGTTAACCCACTGACTCGCTGACATGCGGGCCCAGCCCTAGATTAGTTAAGTTAATCACCTACTTAGCACTAACAGGCACTGTTAGTTAGATGTGACACTGACACGCGGGTCCCACAGGTCAGGTTTGACCTGGACTGGGCCTGTTGACCTGCTAACGTCGGCATGACCTAATGCTGATGCAACATTACTTTTCTGGATTTAATTTAATGCAGGAAATTCCAGAAAATAGTATAAACTTCTAAAATTCATAGAAATTCAACCATAACTCCAAATGAAATAAATTATATATGAAAAATGATCAGAAAAATTCAAGGAATCCATCTGTACCATTTTCATGCATGTTTGAGCAATGTTGTCCTCTGTTTTGGACAAAATAATTAAATGGCATTTAATAAAGCACATATGGAGTTTGAATTTGAACCTAGTGTTCAAACCAACCCCATTTAACTTGTTGCTAGTTGCATTAGGCCAATCAACAGCATATTGCCATGTCACATTCATGCATCATATTGTTGCATGGCATTGATTGTGTCCTTCCCTGTTTGCCGGTAACCGTCCCCTCTCAGACGACGATGTTTCTGATGACGTGATCAATGACACTGATGAAGAGATATACTATCTTCAGAAGTGCCAGGCAAGCAAAAACCCCTTGTTCATTCCGATACAATCCCACTCTCTCGCTCTGGCTCTCTTTTACTGCATTAGGACAACAACGATTCAACTGTTACATGTTGCGGTAGTTAAACCCCTTTCCTCTGCATGACCTGTCATTGCCACAGTAAATAGATGAAATCCACTAGCATGAGTAGGAGTTGTTTGAGCCCTGATGTGCCTACTCATTCATGCTTGTTTGTCATGCCTGCTATTGCATAGAGTCGTGTCAGGTCTGGTTCATCGGGGATGAACCGGAGGTGTGTAAACATGTCTTACAGTGTGTGAGCTAAGTGTGTGAACACGATTTGGTAAAGGTAGCGGTGAGAGGCCATGTAGGAGTACATGGTGGGTTGTCTCATTGAAACCGTTCTTAGGAACTGAGTTATGTGTTTGTGATCCATGAAACAGTTACTACCACGCATTGGGCCCGAAACCAATGGACCCTCTCGGCTTCTTGATCACCCTTGTCCTCTGTCCAGGAGTTGCAACTAGTTTCTGGTGTTTATGGGATATGTGTTGGCGGCCGTGCGTAGCGCTGACCCTAGGGGTGGGCTATGTTGCGGTAGATACACTATGGCCGGGCATGTCGGGCGCCCGTTTGGTGTCTCGGAACCCTGTACACATCGTTCGGGGCCGTATGTGGAAACCTCGGCCGGACTCCCTGCGGATGGAACCTGGATAGGCGATAAACCTGGACTAGAGACTTGAGTGTTTAGGTAGGCCGTGGCCGACACCCTCGTTGGGCTTCCGCTTGAAGGTTGCCGAGTACATGTCGTGTAAACGGCGGTAAGTGGTGAGAGCGTGTGTGAAGAAGTACACCCCTACAGGGTTAACATCATCTATTCGAATAGCCGTGTCCGCGGTAATGGACTTCTGGGTTGCCTATGACAGTTCATAGACAAGTGAAAGTGGATACTCTAAAACTCGCAAGATAAGTGTGAGTGCTATGGATGGCCTTCTCGTAGGGAGACGGGAACAGATCCATAGTGGTGTATTGAATGGTGAATATGTGGACTCATGTGCGCCACCTCAAAAGAGTTGCTAGCAATCGTAGTTCAGGTTAGCCACTGAGTCAAAGCTGGCTTGCTGCAGTTAAACTACACCACCCCCCCTTGTTGATACCGATGCATATGTAGCTAGTTCTGATGTAAGTCTTGCTGAGTACCTTTGTACTCACGTTTGCTTAATTTATGTTTTGTAGAGAGAGAGACTTCGGTCTCGCTAGTAGTTCCGCGTGGACTTTGATGTTTAGCTTGATACCTCAGCTACGATCTTGTGCCTCAGCAGGATCTGGTAGATAGTCAGGCTTCTTAGCCTTTTCCATTTGTAGATGTCTGTACTCAGACAAGTTAAGCTTCCGCTTGTGCCTTGATTTGTATGCTATGATTGTTGGGTCATGAGACCCATGTTTGTAACATCTCGCTCCTCGGAGCCTAATGAATAAATACTTGAGTTGTAGAGTTATGTTGTGATGCCATGTTGTATTTACACATATCGAGCATATTGTGTGTATGGTTGAAATGCTTGGTATGTGTGGGATCCGACAATCTAGTTGTTTAGCCTTGGCAGCCTCTCTTATGGGGAAATGTAGTCTAAGTGCTTCCATGAGCCATAGTAGTCCGCTACAGCCCGGTTCACCGGAGTCCTGTTAGCCCCGCACTACTGCTCAGGACACTTGACTGGCCGGCATGTGTTTCACTTCGTTCCTGTGTCTGTTCCTTCGGGGAAATGTCATGCGGTGACATCCGGAGTCCTGCCTAGCCTGCTACAGCCCGGGTTCCCGGAGTCCTGTTAGCCCAGTGCTACAGCCCGGATTCACACGCTGCTGACCGACACGCTCGATGTGAATCATGTATGCCTGTCCCCATAGGTTAGTGCCGCTTTGGGTTCACGACTAGCCATGTTGGCCCGGGTTCTCTGTCATATGGATGCTAGCGACACTATCATATACGTGAGACAAAAGGCGCAAACAGTCCTGGGCCATGGTAAGGCGACACCCGTGGGATACCGTGCGTGAGGCCGCAAAGTGATATGAGGTGTTACCGGCTAGATCGATGTGACTTGAAATCGGGGTCCTAACAGCTTTGGTACCAGAGCCTGACTGCCTGTAGGATTACCAAGCCAAACTGGTCGAAGTTGTGTCTAGAAATGCTTTAGTTATATAAGGGAATTGATTGTGGGAGGAAACGTAAGGCTCTTTTTACTCCTTATACCTCATGGCCTTCTGATCTGAGTCATCCTCTTCCTTTCTACGGGGATTAAGAACTAGGCCTTCTCATCTATCTATCAGGATGACGAGTTACTATGATATAGACTTGTAGGATTGATGAATTCAAGCCTCTGTTCAGTTTCTACTACTTCTATGTGTTCTCAGTTGATCTCAGAACATTGATATTGTGATGTTGAGTGGTTATGCCACCATTTTGCAGGATGTCTCAAATCATTTTGAGCATTTACAGCTGTTATGTTGTCCGAGTCATCCCAGGTGTCTAAATAGTCCGATGCATTTGCAAATCCCTTCTTTCCGTTCCCAATGTTTCTTCGGGCCAGTTTAACCACACTAATCAGTGAGTTGAGGTACTCCGTTGCCTTGACATATATGTTGGAGCTATTACTATGACCCTAGGTGTCTTAGGGAGTCATCTAGTAATCTAGCAATGCTATGTGTTCCCGGTGTGATGATTCTGGCCACCATTCTCGAAAGCATCCCGTGATGCCATTTAGTAGTAGGTACTCTATTCATGGGTTCTTGAACCTGAGATTCACCCTACTTACCTCATGTTGATAGTGTTGCTAGTTCCTTTAGGATTTAGTAACCTTGCCTTAGTCTCGAGGTCCGTGGTATTTCCTTCTTCCAAATACTATGAACCACTTATGGCAGAAGTTTGTTGGATCAAAAGATCACAACCAGAGTGCTCTTGATGAGTTCTCCATTCTGCATTGTGACTCTGCCAGTTCTACCTTTATGCTTGGGTTATCCGGAAGAAATATGTTGAACTCGTTCGACATACTAATCTATGCATTCACAATTCAGAAAGTTATATGTTCCTTTGAGTTGTCCCCCTTCCATTATATTCCGATCTCCGTCTATCAATTGATAGTGAGGAGTATGTATGCATTCGTGTTCGTCGATGCCTAGTATTCTTGTGGTTCGTCAAGCCGTTCTATTTCAGAATGACTAGGAGAAACAAACTCCAGTACCTCATCCATGTCTAGGATTGGATCAAAGTAGTTGTATTCCACAGATCAAAATGCCAATCCAGCTTTTGCTCTGTTCTACCCTGGAGTATTACCCCCTTTATGTCAGGATTGTCATGGGAATTGCACCCTCTCTCATGAATTCTTGACGCAGTGATACTTATTACCATCATTTTTCATTCCTCGGTCTCGTGTTGTCGCAACCGGAATGCCGGCAAGTGAACCATGATGTGTGAAATCAATACTCCTAGCAACTAGTTGCTAGGTAGCTAATGGACAATAATTTCTTTCTTAGCGTGTTGGTTATTGAATCATCATCCTAAGATTGATCGTGCTACCTAGTCCATTTTCCCTGGTGCACTCTTCGATCAATGAGTTAGGATTGGGTCAGTCCCTCGCTCTCTTGATCATATCGTCTTGCTCTGAAAAGCAAGATTGTTCCCGAGCTTAGGAACATATTGGTGGTTCGTGATTTTCTGAATTTTTCCTCGGAAGTATCACCAGGTTGCCCCCTGACTGTTATGTTGAGCTCGTGATCAAGTTGGTTTCTTGTAAACCACCCCTTCTCCAAGAATCTGAGTTGGATACCCTGAGCTAGTTGGTTAAGCTGAACAACAACTTGGAGACTTGGAAGATGAAAGCTTGTCCGACTCAGTTCATTCCAAAGGGATATCCTTGTGTGTGTGCACGTGTTGAAGAAAGATGATATCTCCATCGATTGGTCCTCATTATCAGTTGTTGGATCTATTGCCTTGTCAAAACTTTGACTTGAGTATGGGCTATCATCAAGTCAAATCAGAACCAACGATGTTCGTAATGTTGTCTTACTCGTGGTTGATCCCTCGAGCATACACCATTAAATCTTTTGGTCTGACCAATGCTATCACCGTGTTCACATGATGGTGGAAGTCCAGTGATATGGGAATTTTGATGAGTTGCTGTTGAGCCCATCAGCAGCATTTTGTCTCCTCCATGATTCATGTTGAACATTACACTAGTATTGGAAACTTTGTAAGCATTGCCTTTATGTTCCGCTCATGAGGTATACGTTTGGATGAAAGGAGTGACTTCCTCTAATTCACGTGCATTTGATGAAAGTTGCTGCCGTGAATTCGAGAAAGCTTGTTTTTGCTTCCTTCGGAACCATCCCAAGTCAGTCATGCATATGTGCGAAGTATTCTATGGTTTGAAGACTTGCAACCTTCAGCCCATATGTATCCCTAGCACACCAAGCCACTGATTGATATGTTCAAGGAGAAGGAGTTCCTTCATAACAACTAGTCATGACTTATGTCAGGACTTCGTTATCCTCAATCATGGTTCCCACCTGAACTCGATAGTGTTTTACTATAAAACTACTACATGGTCATGCTCGTCTTGGATAGCGT
Organism: Triticum aestivum; assembly: GCF_018294505.1. Taxonomy (NCBI): domain Eukaryota; kingdom Viridiplantae; phylum Streptophyta; class Magnoliopsida; order Poales; family Poaceae; genus Triticum; species Triticum aestivum. The sequence continues at coordinate 118,518,821 of NC_057797.1, read as the reverse complement.
GTTCACAGGTTTGTAGCAGAACCAGCTCATGTTTTGGAGCTAGCTATCGCAGTTCATTCCCCGAGAATCTCGCAATGTCATCTCGTCAAATTGTGTTGCAAACCTTCATTTTCCTTTCTAGACTCGATGAGTCTGGAATATCCTGACATCAACCAGATCTGAATCTCAGGCAGATATGATGGTTGGAACGTACTCCAAGAACTATAACGTTGGTCTCTCTATAACCGGTAACATGGATGTCGTGGCCAACACACCTAGCCGGAAGACCTATTATTGTAGTATCCTGGTTAAAGAAGTTGGTCACCTCTCCATAAGGATCTCGCAGGATCTGCCTCCGTAGTTATTCCTTATGGATTCTTGAGCTTCCGAAGTCCGACCTTTTACTTGATGTTCTAGATATCAAACCATATCTATGAATGGATTATGCTAGCACATCAAGAACATTAGAAGCGGAGTGCTAAATGTCTCTCGGTCGATCGTCCAGATTCTGTTCCCTTAGCCTCGCTAAGGGAAGATCTGAGAAGGTGTTATCTTCCTTTGTATCCGCATCATCCATCACTAGTCATCATGGTAGTATGTCGTGTTGCCAGGATCCTTGCCACGGATGTTGGTAGAACCTTGATGAATATGGAAATGCTCAAGTTCTTGAGAGCACGCGCCAGCACCAAGTTTTACCGTTGGCGTTAACTGGGATTTGCTTCCAGTTTCCTCGGTTATGTTATAACCCTTTTCAAACAGTGGACTCACTCTCGACTGTTGAGCTCTTCCCTAGTTACCAGAATCATTCCCAACATTTGCATTTTGTTCCCAGCTTGCACCTCAGTAGTTGTTGTTCAGGATCATCTTCAAAAGTGGACTTACCATGGGTCTCATCCATTTCCGATGATGAGCAAAAATTATCCATTGCGTTGTCTTCAACAAGATAGTCCACATCATCCATTCTAGTCGGAGTATGCCATTCTTCGAACTTCTTCAAACGATCGTTGTGATTGCCTTAGGCTGGTATAGAGAGTTTCAATGATCTTTGTATCAAAAGTAATTCTTTTTGCCACTTAAGGGAATAGTTCTTCGAGTCACCTTCCCCGAGGTGCCCCGTTTCGGAATCATGGCAATTTCCCTCGCTACTTTGAAACCCTCGTCAAATTGTTTCTTCTGTCGCTCCTGGTGCAAGTTTTGCCTCTCAGCTCCCGAGATGTTTTTATGTCTCATCCCATGAGTTGATCTTGTGATCAATAAGATGATCCCAAGTTGCTCGAACCTCAAGAAGATCGATTCTTCTAAATTTTCCCTTTCTTCTTGTTGTCATGTTGGATGTAGTTCTCAAAGCAAGACGTCGAGATCAAGGTGATGCAATGAATCAACATCCTTGAGAAAGACATCTGGATCGTGAAGATTGTGATAGCTTGTGCCCCTCTGTCTTCTTACCTCACGTCTTGAATCACTTGACGAGTGGACTGACATCAGTTTAATGTCAAATTAGTCGTACGAAATGACAAAACAATCTCTCTCTCCCAGATAGATGAAATCGAGCTGTATGGGTTGTAGCGTCGTTCTGCATTATGCATTGACTTGTGAGTGTGCTCTTGGCATTTTCGTCCATACTAACAATGTTGGAGAATTAGTATTGCTGCTCTCAGAAAGAATTATGGTTTCTTGATTCCAGTAGATAGAAGAAACCCCCGAAGCCTTTTTTCTGATTCCAATCAGAATTACACCTGTAACAAGTATCAAGTATCATTAAACCAAGCCACATTATGAATTCTTTCATGTGTTAATTATGTACTTCTTGTGAACTAATCTATCAATGCAACTATTCCATCGTCCATATTTACGCATGTCAAATTATTTGAGTCAATTATGTATGTGCATATACGCCTTATTTCAAGCAAATAGATGGTTGTCATGTCACACGTCTGTACTTTTCAAACATTCTAATTAAGAGAAATGTAGCAAAATAGATTAACCGAGTTCTTCTTTATGTACTAATTCACAGGAGGATGACGATGATATGGGGTATGACATGGACAGCAGGCACAGCAAGAGCTGCTACATCATGAGGCAACTGATTGCTAGAAAATTCAAGTGTCGTTTCTATGGAAAGCTTGGCTGCCCCTTTTGTGGCAAGGCGATCAAGGGCGGCATAGATGGCTTGATGCAGCATGCCGTCTCCACTGGCAACTCCTACAGTAGGAAGCAAAATGCTAGTACTCTGGCAAAACATGCGGCCTACGGGCGCTTCCTCAAGATTGTCAAAGTCAATGAGCCCTACTACATCCCGCCACGCCTCCGCTGAACAAGGGAGACAAGTGATGTGCTGCTAGACTGCTGCTGCTGCTGCTGCCCTAGGACCGTCATGTCCTTTTATGTTATCGGTATTCGCTGGTCGACTCTAAAACTTATGGTCTATGGTGTGTAAGAACTTATGTCCTATGGTCTATGGTGGGTGTGAACTTATGGTGTGCGGTCTGCCGTTTAACTAAGTGTTTGCTGCTAATCTGGTTAAGTGTGGTCTAAGTTGTTATTCTTCCATTCTAGAATCGTACGGTGATGCATGCTAGGAACTCTACTACGATGACTATGGTAGTTATAGCCTGTCATGATTATGTTCAGTTTATAACCCGGGATGTTCCAGCCATATCTATGACCAGTTACAACTGAACTATGCATTAGTTTTTTCCAAAAGTAAATCATGCAAATGATTGCCAATTCTACCTATTGCCATTTGAAGCTTTGTACTGAAGATGCATTAGTTATTGCAATAAGTAGAGGATGCTCATGTTTCCCAGAAGTGCCTGTTTCCACTTTCTGGTAAGAACTGAACATGTATCAAATTATGCTAAAAGTAGACCATGAGCATGAACATGTATCAATTGCTGCTTCCTATTTGTGTTTGAATGGGCTCAACATATATGGTGATGGTTTAGGGTCTCTGTGTGACCGTGATGATAACTCAAGATGTTCCAGCCATATCTATCACCAGTTGTAACTCAACTATGCATTAGTTCTTGCCAAATGTAAAGCATGCAAATGATTGCCAATACAACCGTATTGCCTGTTCAATTTTTGTACTGAGGATGCATTAGTTATAGCAGTAAGTAGAGGATGTTCATGATTGCCAAAAGTACATATATCCACTTTATGATAAGAACTGAACATGTATGAAATGATGCTAAAAGTAGAGCATGAGCAAGATCATGTATCAATTGATGCTACCTATTTGTGTTTGAATGGGCTCAACATTTGTTTGGCTATGGTCTTGCTGTCAAATTTAAGTGGATCATTTAACATATGACCCACTTATGAGTTTAAGCACACAACCTATTTGATCGTGCATAAACTAAGCGTAGTTTAACAAGGGTATCCAATTGCTTAACCACGTGAAGTTGTGCAAACCCTATGAGGGTTCAACTACTAAAAGGGCGATTGACAACGATTAAAAAAAGCTACGATCAGGAAATACCTTCTCTCAGAGACGTCAGCGCCAAGTTGATGGCCGCAGATAGTGCGTGGCAAACTAGAAGTGCCCGTATAGCGCGGTAGACGGCGGCAAGGATATACGGCACGTTCATGCGAGGACGGGGTGGTGAGAAGAACACTGAAGTCTGACCCCTCATGGCGGTGGGCGGCAACTCCTGTAATCCGTGTGAGCCCGGGTCTCCGATCTGATCTTGCAGCGGTCGTCGGAGCTGCAGATGGCACGGCCGGGTGGTTAGAATGAGGCGCTATAATCGCGGGATTTAGGGAGGGGTGGGCCACGTTGAGTTATGTGAGATTTCAATAATATCACAATGATATCCCAAAAGATCTAGAAAATATTGGCCTTGCTTTTTTAGTATTAACAATGGTTTCTTCGTGTCGCATATGCTTGAAAAACGCCATACGTGACAAAACTTGCAATACATGTTGAAAATGGTCAACATTGTACTAATGAACGAAAAAATCACGCATGTGACAAAACTTCCAAAATTTGTTGAAGATGGTTGATTTGGAGATGTTCTACAATTTCACTGCAATATTACATATTTATTTTATAATTAAAATTCAATGATGCAAGGTTTTACATGTTTTTCAATTGTTTTCAAACTTAAACTTTTTACACATGTCCAAGAAAGGCAATGTGGCAAGGTTTTACATGTTTTTCATTGTTATCAAACTTAAACTTGTCACATAAGACACGTGTACCTAAAAAAAGGAAGTGTTATTTTAGTATAAGTCAAAATGTCTAATAGGCAAAAAAAGATTTCATAGAAAAAAAGCCCACCTACCTAACATGATATTTCACACACCACAACCCGCATACGACTACAAACCCAGTGATATGGGCCAGGATGCAGGCCCGTGGTGGGACTAAACTCAGACGCACGCGCACCCAGCAGTGCACAGAGCGCGGTTGCCACGACGGACTGCAACTGCGCCCCACCACAACTACCCCCACGTCATAGACGAACCGCCTCCCCCACGTCCCCATCGAAGGCATGAAAAAGCCCCAAATCGACTACATCACTGCCTCATTCCGAGAACCTCCATTGCCTCTTCCATCTCTTCTGCAAACAACCCACAAACATATCTCTTCGAAGCCCGCAGTCGCAGGAGGAGCGCAATGGCAAAGGAAGCGTCTGCCAAGCGTCATTGTGGCCAGACATCCCACCAGAGCGGCAACCTCGACGTCGTTCACGTTCCCGGTAAGAAGCGCGAGTACACCGTAACCCTCACAAGGTTGAGCTCCACGGCAAGGAGACGCTGGAGGTCGTCTGCACCAGCAAACAGACAAGGCCGGCGAGATGATCTCTAGGATCAGGAGGAGCGCCTGCGACTCGTACCCCCACATAATGGGTGTTGATGTGGAGTTTACCAAAGATGATGAACCTCCACAGATGGTAGTAGTTCTGCAGATCAGCGTGGAGGGTCTCTGCCTCGTGTACCACATCACTGCAGCCACAAAATGGTGAAGTATCCTACTCATTCACCCTCTTCCATTCATCAATACAACTCCCTCAAAATTTCATTTGAACGAAGGTGATTTTTTCCACCACCTCCAAATCACCCAAATTTTCTATGACACAGTGAACAACATGTGCCAAACATGTCTATGAAAGAAAATTTGGAAAAATATATATTTTACAATGCCCCCTTGAGGTATAGACCGATGTTATGATCAGTCAGTCTAGAGGGCAGTATAAATTCAAAAAAAAATCAAAAAAATATAAAACCTTGGAAACCTAGCTTTGTTTGTGCAAGAGATCATGTGTGCCAAAATTTGGGTGATTTGGAGGTGGTCGAAAAAATCACCGCATTCCGGAGGGACCATTTGGTCTAACTTAAGCCATTTTTTGAACAAAGGTGATTTTTTTCACCACCTCCAAATCACCCAAATTTTCTATGACACGGTGACCCACATGTACCAAACATGTCTATGAATGAAAATTTGGAAAAAAATATTTTACAATGCCCCCTTGAGATATAGACCGATATTATGATCAGTCAGTCTAAAGGGTAGTATAAATTCAAAAAAATATAAAACCTTGGAAACCCAGCTTTGTTTGTGCAAGAGATCATGTGTGCCAAAATTGAGGTGATTTGGAGGTGGTCGAAAAAATCACCGCATTCCGGAGGGACCATTTGGTCTACTTAAGCCATTTTCTGAACAAAGGTGATTTTTTTCCACCACCTCCAAATCACCCAAATTTTATACGACACGGTGACCCACATGTGTCAAACATGTCTATGAATGAAAATTTGGAAAAATATATATTTTACAATGCCCCCTTGAGGTATAGACCAATGTTATGATCAGTCGGTCTAGAGGGAAGTATAAATTCAAAAAATCAAAAAAATATAAAACCTTGGAAACCTGGCTTTGCTTGTGCAAGAGATCATGTGTGTCAAAATTTGGGTGATTTGAAGGTGGTCGAAAAAAATCACCGCATTTCGAAGGGACCATTTGGTCTAACTTAAGCCATTTTTGAACAAAGGTGATTTTTTCCACCACCTACAAATCACCCAAATTTTCTATGACACGATGACCCACATGTGCCAAACATGTCTATGAATGAAAATTTGCAAAAAATATATTTTACAATGCCCCCTTGAGGTATAGACCATGTTGTGATCAGTCAGTCTAGAGGGCAGTACAAATTCACAAAAATTCAAAAAAAATATAAAACCTTTGAAACCTAGCTTTGATTGTGCAAGAGATCATGTGTGCCAAAATTGAGGTGATTTGGAGGTGGTCGAAAAAATCACCGCATTCCGGAGGGACCATTTGGGTTAGGTGATTTTTTCCACCAGCTCTAAATCACCCAAATTTTCTATGACATGGTGAACCACATGTGCCAAACATGTCTATGATTGAAAGTTTGGAAAAAATATATTTTACAATGCACCCTTGAGGTATAGACCGATGTTATGATCAGTTAGTCTAGAGGGTAGTATATATTAAAAAAAATTCAAAAAAAAATCTTGGAAACCTAGCTTTGTTTCTGCAACAGATCATGTGTGCCAAATTTAGGTGATTTGGAGGTGGTCAAAAAAATCACCGCATTCCGGAGGGACCATTTAGGTTAGGTGATTTTTTCCACCACCTCCAAATAACCCAATTTTTCTATTACAAGGTGACCCACATGTGCCAAACGTGTCTATGAAAGAAAATTTGGAAAAAAATATTTTACAATGCCCCCTTGAGGTATAGACCGATGTTATGATCAGTCAGTCTAGAGGGCAGTATAAATTCAAAAAAATCAAAAATATATAAAACCTTGGAAACCTAGCTTTGTTTGTGCAAGAGATCATGTGTGCCAAAATTTGGGTGATTTGGAGGTGGTCGAAAAAATCACCACATTCCGGAGGGACCATTTGGTCTAACTTAAGCCATTTTTTGAACAAATGTGATTTTTTTCCACCACCTCAAATCACCCAAATTTTCTATGAAACGGTGACCCACATGTGCCAGACATGTCTATGAAAGAAAATTTGGAAAAATATATTTCACAATGCCCCCTTGAGGTATAGACCAATGTTATGATCAGTCAGTCTAGAGGGCAATATAAATTCAAAAAATATAAAACCTAGCTTTGTTTTTGCAAGAGATCATGTGTGCCAAAATTGAGGTGATTTGGAGGTGGTCGAAAAAAATGACCGCATTCCGGAGGGACCATTGAGGTGCAGGAGAGTTCGTGGCCGCAGAAGATCCCGTAGCCCTTTCTAGAGACAGGACAGTGACGGAATCCGAGGCAGATTAGCCTGCAGCAGCCGGTTCCAGGCTATCCTGATCTTCTATGGCAGCGAGCTGAGGCACTGGTGAGAGTGGAGCCGCAGAAGATCCAGGGCGGCTCGCAGACTCATCATGAGCCCATGATGCCGTAGGCCCACTGGAGCTAGGGGCTGTCTCCACGTCCGCCTGGCGAACGGCGGGGCGCCGCTTGTAGCACATGGGCTGGGCCGCAAAGCGCGTGTGTCCCTGACCATTATCTGGTTGCCGCGTGGCCACCGGTGATTGGTGCGGGCCGGAGGGCGCGCCTCGCCCGGTCCGAGGTGACCGCATGTCGAGCGGCGGGTCGGAGGCGCGCGTGCAGACGACCGCAGCTGGCGCGTCTGGTCAATCTGTCGCGGATCCGTAGCTGTCACCTGGCGCTGATCTCGGAGACGATTGCCTGGGCCTTTGTGATGGAAATCCCGAGGAGGATATGTTCCCCACGCCGCGGCACACGCGATATAACTCGCCCGGAATGATTTCTTCACCAGTTTCTTCGCCGTTTTCACTGTTTTGTTCTCCTGGCTCCTTTATAGCATGGAGAGTTGTACATGCAGATACAAACACGCTGTGATAAGAAGTTGCAAGCAGTTTTCCTTGCACTCTACGTGGAGGATATGTAGGATGAGTATGATTCATCATCTGTATCCATCCTGTATATTCTTCAATTGGAGAGCATGGATGAATAATGTATTTTTGGATTTATCAGCTTTTATTTTGTTTTCAGGAGCGAAATATAATTCCTCCATTACATCTATTTCCAAATTTTATCATGCAACATAAACAAGCTACACGCTGGCCACGAACAAACCATGATTCTTGAGGTTGCACTTGAAAAACTCACATATAAAATGCAAAAAATATATTCCAAACTAATATTGTTACAAGGTAGTGGACAATCAAATAGCTAAGTAATACATTATGAGGAAGTCACTAACTGACAGAATGAAGTATTTTAGAGAAAAGGTCACACGATACTAGACATAGACGAAAATGCACACGCCAACATCAGGTTGTACTTGCTGTCCGACCGTGCGCACAATGTTGTAGCTATCATAGTTCTGCTTTGAGATCCTGCACATAAGGATATTATTAATGCCATGGAATATATTTGGACACATTAAAACATTAAATTATGGCATATTAGGTACCTCTATCAATTTGGCGCACGTACGTCGATTGTGACCATCTGCCTCATGACAATAGCTATATCTACCCTTTGTTCTGGTTTTGTTCATCTTTGCCTGTAGCCTTTTCTTCGGAGTGTTGGAAATATGCCCTAGAGGCAATAATAAAATGGTTATTATTATATTTCTTTGTTCATGATAATTGTCTATTGTTCATGCTATAATTGTGTTATCCGGAAATCGTAATACATGTGTGAATACATAGACTACAACACGTCCCTAGTGAGCCTCTAGTTGACTAGCTCGTTGATCAAAAGATGGTCATGGTTTCCTGACTATGGACATTGGATGTCATTGATAACGGATCACATCATTAGGAGAATGATGTGATGGACAAGACCCAATCCTAAGCATAGCTCAAAGATCGTGTAGTTCATTTGCTATAGCTTTTCCAAATGTCAAGTACCATTTCCTTAGACCATGAGATTGTGCAACTCCCAGATACCGTAGGAGTGCTTTGGGTGTGCCAAACATCACAACATAACTGGGTGACTATAAAGGTACACTACGGGTATCTCCGAAAGTGTCTGTTGGGTTGGCACGAATCGAGACTGGGATTTGTCACTCCGTATGATGGAGAGGTATCTCTGGGCCCACTCGGTAACGCATCATCATAATGAGCTCAATGTGACCAAGTGGTTGATCACGGGATCATGCATTACGGTACGAGTAAAGTGACTTGCCGGCAACGAGATTGAACAAGGTATTGGGATACCGACGATCGAGTCTCGGGCAAGTAACGTACCGATTGGCAAAGGGGATTGTATACGGGATTGATTGAATCCTCGACATCATGGTTCATCCGATGAGATCATCGAGGAGCATGTGGGAGCCAACATGGGTATCTAGATCCCGCTGTTGGTTATTGATCGGAGAGTCGTCTCGGTCATGTCTGCGTGTCTCCCGAACCCGTAGGGTCTACACAATTAAGGTTCGGTGACGCTAGGGTTGTTGAGATATTAGTATACGGTAACCCGAAAGTTGTTCGGAGTCCCGGATGAGATCCCGGACGTCATGAGGAGTTCCGAAATGGTCCGGCGGTGAAGATTTATATATATAGGAAGTCAAGTTTCGGCCATCGGGAAAGTTTCGGGGGTAATCGGTATTGTACCGGGACCACTGGAAGGGTCCCGAGGGTCCACCGGGTGGGGCCACCTATCCCGGAGCGCCCCATGGGCTGAAGTGGGAGGGGTACCAGCCCCTAGTGGGCTGGTGCGCCTCCCATGGGCCTCCCCCTGCGCCTAGGGTTGGAAACCCTAGGGGTGGGGGCGCCCCACTTGGCTTGGGGGGCACTCCACCCCCCTTGGCCGTTGCCCCCCCTTGGAGATTGCATCTCCTAGGGCCGGCGCCCCCTAGGAGTCCTATATATAGTGGGGGGGAGGGAGGGCAGCCGCACCCTAGCCCTTGGCGCCTCCCTCTCCCTCTCGTGACACTTCTCCCTCTCCCTGAGCTTGGCGAAGCCCTGCTGAGATCACCGTTGCTTCCACCACCACGCCGTTGTGCTGCTGGATCTCCATCAACCTCTCCTTCACCCTTGCTGGATTAAGTTGGAGGAGACGTCTTCCCAACCGTACGTGTGTTGAACGCGGAGGTGTCGTCCGTTCGGCGCTAGGTCATCGGTTTTTTCGATCCTAAGAATGCTGACAAGGTGTGCAAGCTCCAACGCTCGATCTATGGGCTGGTGCAAGCATCTCAGAGTTGGAAGATTCATTTTGATGAGATGATCAAAGCGTTTGGGTTTACGCAGACTTATGGAGAAGTCTGCATTTACAAGAAAGTGAGTGGGAGCTCTATAGCATTTCTCATATTGTATGTGGATGACATACTGTTGATGGGAAATGATATAGAATTCTTGGAAAGCATAAAGGCCTACTTGAACAAGTGTTTTTCAATGAAGGATCTTGGAGAAGCTGCATATATATTAGGCATCAAGATCTATAGAGATAGATCGAGACGCCTAATTGGTCTTTCACAGAGTACATACCTTGACAAGATATTGAAGAAGTTCAATATGGATCAGTCCAAGAAGGGGTTCTTGCCTGTGTTGCAAGGTACGAGATTGAGCACGGCTCAATGCCCGACCACGGCAGAAGATAGAGAAAATATGAGTGTCGTCCCCTATGCCTCAGCCATAGGGTCTATCATGTATGCTATGCTGTGTACCAGACCTGATGTAAACCTTGCCGTAAGTTTGGTAGGAAGGTACCAAAGTAATCCCGGCATGGAACACCAGACAGCGGTCAAGAATATCCTGAAGTACCTGAAGAGGACTAAGGATATGTTTCTCGTTTATGGAGGTGACGAAGAGCTCGTCGTAAAGGGTTACATCGATGCTAGCTTCGACACAAATCTGGATGACTCTAAGTCACAAACCAGATACATGTATATTTTGAATGGTGGGGCAGTAAGCTGGTGCAGTTGCAAGCAAAGCGTTGTGGCGGGATCTACATGTGAAGTGGAGTACATGGCAGCCTCGGAGGCAGCACAAGAAGCAATCTGGGTGAAGGAGTTCATTACCGACCTAGGAGTCATACCCAGTGCGTCGGGCCCGATGACTCTCTTCTGTGACAACACTGGAGCTATTGCCCTTGCCAAGGAGCCCAGGTTTCACAGGAAGACCAGGCATATCAAGCGTCGCTTCAACTCCATTCGTGAAAGTGTTCAAAATGGAGACATAGATATTTGTAAAGTACATACAGACCTGAATGTGGCAGATCAGTTGACTAAACCTCTCCCTAGAGCAAAACATGATCAACACCATAACTCTATGGGTGTTCGATTCATCACAATGTAACTAGATTATTGACTCTAGTGCAAGTGGGAGACTGTTGGAAATATGCCCTAGAGGCAATAATAAAATGGTTATTATTATATTTCTTTGTTCATGATAATTGTCTATTGTTCATGCTATAATTGTGTTATCCGGAAATCGTAATACATGTGTGAATACATAGACCACAACACGTCCCTAGTGAGCCTCTAGTTGACTAGCTCGTTGATCAAAAGATAGTCATGGTTTCCTGACTATGGACATTGGATGTCATTGATAACGGGATCACATCATTAGGAGAATGATGTGATGGACAAGACCCAATCCTAAGCATAGCTCAAAGATCGTGTAGTTCGTTTGCTATAGCTTTTCCGAATGTCAAGTATCATTTCCTTAGACCATGAGATTGTGCAACTCCCGGATACCGTAGGAGTGCTTTGGGTGTGCCAAACGTCACAACGTAACTGGGTGACTATAAAGGTACACTACGGGTATCTCCGAAAGTGTCTGTTGGGTTGGCACGAATCGAGACTGGGATTTGTCACTCCGTATGACGGAGAGGTATCTCTGGGCCCACTCGGTAATGCATCATCATAATGAGCTCAATGTGACCAAGTGGTTGATCACGGGATCATGCATTACGGTACGAGTAAAGTGACTTGCCGGCAACGAGATTGAACGAGGTATTGGGATACCGACGATCGAGTCTCGGGCAAGTAACGTACCGATTGACAAAGGGAATTGTATACGGGATTGATTGAATCCTCGACATCGTGGTTCATCCGATGAGATCATCGAGGAGCATGTGGGAGCCAACATGGGTATCCAGATCCCGCTGTTGGTTATTGACCGGAGAGTCGTCTCGGTCATGTCTGCGTGTCTCCCGAACCCGTAGGGTCTACACACTTAAGGTTCGGTGACGCTAGGGTTGTTGAGATATTAGTATACGGTAACCCGAAAGTTGTTCGGAGTCCCGGATGAGATCCCGGACGTCACGAGGAGTTCCGGAATGGTCCGGAGGTGAAGATTTATATATAGGAAGTCAAGTTTCGGCCATCGGGAAAGTTTCGGGGGTAATCGGTATTGTACCGCGACCACCGGAAGGGTCCCGGGGGTCCACCGGGTGGGGCCACCTATCCCGGAGGGCCCCATGGGCTGAAGTGGGAGGGGAACCAGCCCCTAGTGGGCTGGTGCGCCCCCCATGGGCCTCCCCCTGCGCCTAGGGTTGGAAACCCTAGGGGTGGGGGGCGCCCCACTTGGCTTGGGGGGCACTCCACCCCCCTTGGCCGCCGCCCCCCTTGGAGATTGCATCTCCTAGGGCCGGTGCCCCCCCTAGGGGTCCTATATATAGTGGGGGGAGGGAGGGCAGCCGCACCCTAGCCCCTGGCGCCTCCCTCTCCCTTCCGTGACACTTCTCCCTCTCCCTGAGCTTGGCGAAGCCCTGCCGAGATCACCGTTGCTTCCACCACCACGCCGTCGTGCTGCTGGATCTCCATCAACCTCTTCTTCCCCCTTGCTGGATCAAGTTGGAGGAGACGTCTTCCCAACCGTACGTGTGTTGAACGCGGAGGTGCCATCCGTTCGGCGCTAGGTCATCGGTGATTTGGATCACGACGAGTACGACTCCATCAACCCCGTTCTCTTGAACGCTTCCGCTCGCGATCTACAAGGGTATGTAGATGCACTCCCCTCTCCCTCGTTGCTAGATGACTCCATAGATTGATCTTGGTGATGCGTAGAAAATTTTAAAATTCTGCTACGTTCCCCAACAGTGGCATCATGAGCTAGGTCTATGCGTAGTTTCTATGCACGAGTAGAACACAAAGCAGTTGTGGGCGTCGATATTGTCAATTTACTTGCCGTTACTAGTCTTATCTTGATTCGGCGCATCGTGGGATGAAGCGGCCCGGACCGACCTTACACGTACGCTTACGTGAGACTGGTTCCACCGATTGACATGCACTAGTTGCATAAGGTGGCTGGCGGGTGTCTGTCTCTCCCACTTTAGTCGGATCGGATTCGATGAAAAGGGTCCTTATGAAGGGTAAATAGAAATTGGCATATCATGTTGTGGTTTTGGCGTAGGTAAGAAACGTTCTTGCTAGAAACCTATAGCAGCCACGTAAAAACTTGCAACAACAATTAGAGGACGTCTAACTTGTTTTTGCAGCATGTGCCGTGTGATGTGATATGGCCAAAAGGATGTGATGAATGATATATGTGATGTATGAGATTGATCATGTTCTTGTAATAGGAATCACGACTTGCATGTCGATGAGTATGACAACCGGCAGGAGCCATAGGAGTTGTCTTAATTTATTTATGACCTGCGTGTCAACATAAACGTCATGTAATTACTTTACTTTATTGCTAAAGCGTTAGCCATAGTAGTAGAAGTAATAGATGACGAGACAACTTCAAGAAGACACGATGATGGAGATCATGGTGTCATGCCGGTGACAACGATGATCATGGAGCCCCGAAGATGGAGATCAAAAGGAGCAAATGATATTGGCCATATCATGTCACTATTTGATTGCATGTGATGTTTATCATGTTTTACATCTTATTTGCTTAGAACGACGGTAGCTTAAATAAGATGATCCCTCGTAATAATTTCAAGAAAGTGTTCCCCCTAACTGTGCACCGTTGCGAAGGTTCGTTGTTTCGAAGCACCACGTGATGATCGGGTGTGATAGATTCTAACGTTCGAATACAACGGGTGTAAGCCAGATTTACACACGCAATACACTTAGGTTGACTTGACGAGCCTAGCATGTACAGACATGGCCTCGGAACACGGAAGACCGAAAGGTCGAGCATGAGTCGTATAGAAGATACGATCAACATGAAGATGTTCACCGATGTTGACTAGTCCGTCTCACGTGATGATCGGACACGGCCTAGTTGACTCGGATCATGTTTCACTTAGATGACTAGAGGGATGTCTATCTGAGTGGGAGTTCATTGAATAATTTGATTAGATGAACTTAATTATCATGAACTTAGTCTAAAATCTTTACACTATGTCTTGTAGATCAAATGGCCCACGCTAATGTTGCCCTCAACTTCAACGCGTTCCTAGAGAAAACCAAGCTGAAAGATGATGGCAGCAACTATACGGACTGGGTCCGGAACCTGAGGATCATCCTCATAGCTGCCAAGAAAGATTATGTCCTAGAAGCACCGCTAGGTGACGCACCCATCCCAGAGAACCAAGACGTTATGAACGCTTGGCAGTCACGTGCTGATGATTACTCCCTCGTTCAGTGCGGCATGCTTTACAGCTTAGAACCGGGGCTCCAAAAGCGTTTTGAGCAACACGGAGCATATGAGATGTTCGAAGAGCTGAAAATGGTTTTCCAAGCTCATGCCCGGGTCGAGAGATATGAAGTCTCCGACAAGTTCTTCAGTTGTAAGATGGAGGAAAATAGTTCTGTCAGTGAGCACATACTCAAAATGTCTGGGTTGCATAACCGCTTGACTCAGCTGGGAGTTAATCTCCCAGATGACGCGGTCATTGACAGAATCCTTCAGTCGCTTCCACCGAGCTACAAGAGCTTTGTGATGAACTTCAATATGCAGGGGATGGAAAAGACCATTCCTGAGGTATATTCAATGCTGAAATCAGCGGAGGTGGAGATCAAAAAGGAACATCAAGTGTTGATGGTTAATAAAACCACTAAGTTTAAGAAAGGCAAGGGTAAGAAGAACTTCAAGAAGGACGGCAAGGGGGTTGCCGCGCCCGGTAAGCAAGCTGCCGGGAAGAAGTCAAAGAATGGACCCAAGCCTGAGACTGAGTGTTTTTATTGCAAGGGAAGTGGTCACTGGAAGCGGAACTGCCCCAAATACTTAGCGGACAAGAAGGCCGGCAACACTAAAGGTATATGTGATATACATGTAATTGATGTGTACCTTACCAGTACTCGTAGTAGCTCCTGGGTATTTGATACCGGTGCGGTTGCTCACATTTGTAACTCAAAGCAGGAGCTGCGGAATAAGCGGAGACTGGCGAAGGACGAGGTGACGATGCACGTCGGGAATGGTTCCAAGGTCGATGTGATCGCCGTCGGCACGCTACCTCTACATTTACCTACGGGATTAGTTTTAAACCTCAATAATTGTTATTTAGTGCCAGCTTTGAGCATGAACATTGTATCAGGATCTCGTTTAATTCGAGATGGCTACTCATTTAAATCCGAGAATAATGGTTGTTCTATTTATATGAGAGATATGTTTTATGGTCATGCTCCGCTGGTGAATGGTTTATTCTTAATGAATCTCGAGCGTAATGTTACACATATTCATAGTGTGAATACCAAAAGATGTAAGGTTGATAATGATAGTCCCACATACTTGTGGCACTGCCGCCTTGGTCACATAGGTGTCAAACGCATGAAGAAGCTCCATGCAGATGGACTTTTGGAGTCTCTTGATTACGAATCATTTGACACGTGCGAACCATGCCTCATGGGTAAAATGACCAAGACTCCGTTCTCAGGAACAATGGAGCGAGCAACCAACTTATTGGAAATCATACATACTGATGTGTGCGGTCCAATGAGTGTTGAGGCTCGCGGTGGCTATCGTTATGTTCTCACCCTCACTGATGACTTGAGTAGATATGGGTATGTCTACTTAATGAAACACAAGTCTGAGACCTTTGAAAAGTTCAAGGAATTTCAGAGTGAGGTTGAGAATCAACGTGACAGAAAAATCAAGTTCTTGCGATCAGATCGTGGGGGAGAATACTTGAGTCACGAATTTGGCACACACTTAAGGAAATGTGGAATAGTTTCACAACTCACGCCGCCTGGAACACCTCAGCGTAATGGTGTGTCCGAACGTCGTAATCGCACTCTATTGGATATGGTGCGATCTATGATGTCTCTTACCGATCTACCGCTGTCATTTTGGGGCTATGCTTTAGAGACTGCCGCATTCACTTTAAATAGGGCTCCGTCGAAATCCGTTGAGACGACACCGTATGAATTATGGTTTGGGAAGAAACCTAAGCTGTCGTTTCTAAAAGTTTGGGGATGCGATGCTTATGTCAAGAAACTTCAACCTGAAAAGCTCGAACCCAAATCGGAAAAATGCGTCTTCATAGGATACCCTAAAGAAACTATTGGGTATACCTTCTACCTCAGATCCGAAGGCAAGATCTTTGTTGCCAAGAATGGATCCTTTCTAGAGAAAGAGTTTCTCTCGAAAGAAGTAAGTGGGAGGAAAGTAGAACTTGATGAAGTATTGCCTCTTGAACCGGAGAGTGGCGCAGCTCAGGAAATTGTTCCTGAGGTGCCTGCACCGACTAGAGAGGAAGTTAATGATGGTGATCATGAAACTTCAGATCAAGTTGCTACTGAACTTCGTAGGTCCACAAGGACACGTTCTGCACCAGAGTGGTATGGCAATCCTGTCTTGGAAATCATGTTGTTAGACAACGGTGAACCTTCGAACTATGAAGAAGCGATGGCGGGCCCAGATTCCGACAAATGGCTGGAAGCCATGAAATCCGAGATAGGATCCATGTATGAAAACGAAGTATGGACTTTGACTGACTTGCCCGATGATCGGCGAGCCATAGAAAATAAATGGATCTTTAAGAAGAAGACAGACACGGATGGTAATGTAACCATCTATAAAGCTCGGCTTGTCGCTAAGGGTTATCGACAAGTTCAAGGGTTTGAGTATGATGAGACTTTCTCACCCGTAGCGAAGCTGAAGTCCGTCCGAATCATGTTAGCAATTGCCGCATTCTATGATTATGAGATATGGCAAATGGACGTCAAAACGGCATTCCTTAATGGTTTCCTTAAGGAAGAATTGTATATGATGCAGCCGGAAGGTTTTGTCGATCCTAAGAATGCTGACAAGGTGTGCAAGCTCCAACGCTCGATCTATGGGCTGGTGCAAGCATCTCGGAGTTGGAACATTCGTTTTGATGAGATGATCAAAGCGTTTGGGTTTACGCAGACTTATGGAGAAGCCTGCATTTACAAGAAAGTGAGTGGGAGCTCTGTAGCATTTCTCATATTGTATGTGGATGACATACTGTTGATGGGAAATGATATAGAATTCTTGGAAAGCATAAAGGCCTACTTGAACAAGTGTTTTTCAATGAAGGATCTTGGAGAAGCTGCTTACATATTAGGCATCAAGATCTATAGAGATAGATCGAGACGCCTCATTGGTCTTTCACAGAGTACGTACCTTGACAAGATATTGAAGAAGTTCAATATGGATCAGTCAAAGAAGGGGTTCTTGCCTGTATTGCAAGGTACGAGATTGAGCACGGCTCAATGCCCGACCACGGCAGAAGATAGAGAAAAGATGAGTGTCGTCCCCTATGCCTCGGCCATAGGGTCTATCATGTATGCTATGCTGTGTACCAGACCTGATGTAAACCTTGCCGTAAGTTTGGTAGGAAGGTACCAAAGTAATCCCGGCATGGAACACTGGACAGCGGTCAAGAATATCCTGAAGTACCTGAAGAGGACTAAGGATATGTTTCTCGTTTATGGAGGTGACGAAGAGCTCGTCGTAAAGGGTTACGTCGATGCTAGCTTCGACACAGATCTGGATGACTCTAAGTCACAAACCGGATACGTGTATATTTTGAATGGTGGGGCAGTAAGCTGGTGCAGTTGCAAGCAAAGCGTTGTGGCGGGATCTACATGTGAAGCGGAGTACATGGCAGCCTCGGAGGCAGCACAAGAAGCAATCTGGGTGAAGGAGTTCATTACCGACCTAGGAGTCATTCCCAATGCGTCGGGCCCGATGACTCTCTTCTGTGACAACACTGGAGCTATTGCCCTTGCCAAGGAGCCCAGGTTTCACAGGAAGACCAGGCATATCAAGCGTCGCTTCAACTCCATTCGTGAAAGTGTTCAAAATGGAGACATAGATATTTGTAAAGTACATACGGACCTGAATGTGGCAGATCCGTTGACTAAACCTCTCCCTAGAGCAAAACATGATCAACACCAGAACTCTATGGGTGTTCGATTCATCACAATGTAACTAGATTATTGACTCTAGTGCAAGTGGGAGACTGTTGGAAATATGCCCTAGAGGCAATAATAAAATGGTTATTATTATATTTCTTTGTTCATGATAATTGTCTATTGTTCATGCTATAATTGTGTTATCCGGAAATCGTAATACATGTGTGAATACATAGACCACAACACGTCCCTAGTGAGCCTCTAGTTGACTAGCTCGTTGATCAAAAGATAGTCATGGTTTCCTGACTATGGACATTGGATGTCATTGATAACGGGATCACATCATTAGGAGAATGATGTGATGGACAAGACCCAATCCTAAGCATAGCTCAAAGATCGTGTAGTTCGTTTTCTATAGCTTTTCCGAATGTCAAGTATCATTTCCTTAGACCATGAGATTGTGCAACTCCTGGATACCGTAGGAGTGCTTTGGGTGTGCCAAACGTCACAACGTAACTGGGTGACTATAAAGGTACACTACGGGTATCTCCGAAAGTGTCTGTTGGGTTGGCACGAATCAAGACTGGGATTTGTCACTCCGTATGACGGAGAGGTATCTCTGGGCCCACTCGGTAATGCATCATCATAATGAGCTCAATGTGACCAAGTGGTTGATCACGGGATCATGCATTACGGTACGAGTAAAGTGACTTGCCGGCAACGAGATTGAACGAGGTATTGGGATACCGATGATCGAGTCTCGGGCAAGTAACGTACCGATTGACAAAGGGGATTGTATACGGGATTGATTGAATCCTCGACATCGTGGTTCATCCGATGAGATCATCGAGGAGCATGTGGGAGCCAACATGGGTATCCAGATCCCGCTGTTGGTTATTGACCGGAGAGTCGTCTCGGTCATGTCTGCGTGTCTCCCGAACCCGTAGAGTCTACACACTTAAGGTTCGGTGACGCTAGGGTTGTTGAGATATTAGTATACGGTAACCCCAAAGTTGTTCGGAGTCCCGGATGAGATCCTAGACGTCACGAGGAGTTCCGGAATGGTCCGGAGGTGAAGATTTATATATATAGGAAGTCAAGTTTCGGCCATCGGGAAAGTTTTGGGGGTAATCGGTATTGTACCGGGACCACCGGAAGGGTCTCGGGGGTCCACCAGGTGGGGCCACGTATCCTGGAGGGCCCCATGGGCTGAAGTGGGAGGGGAACCAGCCCCTAGTGGGCTGGTGCGCCCCCCATGGGCCTCCCCCTGCGCCTAGGGTTGGAAACCCTAGGGGTGGGGGGCGCCCCACTTGGCTTGGGGGGCACTCCACCCCCCTTGGCCGCCGCCCCCCTTGGAGATTGCATCTCCTAGGGCCGGTGCCTCCCCCTAGGGGTCCTATATATAGTGGGGGGAGGGACGGTAGCCGCACCCTAGCCCCTGGCGCTTCCCTCTCCCTTCCGTGACACTTCTCCCTTTCCCTGAGCTTGGCGAAGCCCTGCCGAAATCACCGTTGCTTCCACCACCACGCCGTCGTTCTGCTGGATCTCCATCAACCTCTTCTTCCCCCTTGCTGGATTAAGTTGGAGGAGACGTCTTCCCAACCGTACGTGTGTTGAACGCGGAGGTGACATCCGTTCGGCGCTAGGTCATCGGATATTTGGATCACGACGAGTACGACTCCATCAACCTTGTTCTCTTGAACGCTTCCGCTCGCGATCTACAAGGGTATGTAGATGCACTCCCCTCTCCCTCGTTGCTAGATGACTCCATAGATTGACCTTGGTGATGTGTAGAAAATTTTAAAATTCTGCTACGTTCCCTAACACGGAGCACCTCGGCCTGGCACATGCATGGGATCCAGAACCTTTTTGAAACCTTCACCATCAAGGTTAGCCGATTATGGCATCAACAGACCAAACCTAATGCTGTTACCCTAAGCATTAGTTGATCCCTTGCTATCAGCTTGTTCACTTGTTGATCCTTTGCAAACATCTTGTCCTTCCAAAACCCTTTTTAGATGCTGAAACGCCTCATCAGAGTGGCATGCCTTGAAACATGGTGTGTGACTAAAATTCCTTAGCTTACGGTACCTTTGTAGGGCTGCAGAGTATGCATACATCTGGCTCTTTCTGGTCGGTGTGAATGCACATTTTGCACTCATTGTCCATCGAGTGGGAACACAACACTTGGGCAGTGTTTCTTCTTGTAAAATTCCTAATATTTAAAATATGTGGGAACATGGTGTGCCTGCGCATTCTAATTTGCGGCAAGAACAACTGATACTGCGAAGCATACCTTCCTTTGACTCCGTGCGCACTTCGATCTTTTTATCCATTATTTCCTTCTTAGACACAACGTATGTGGTAACCTCTGCTGCATCAAGTACCTCTCTGATCTCACATTTTTTGACAACATCTATACTCCATATGACCAACTTAAACACAGCAGAAGTGAAAACTTTCGCGGCGTGTTTCTCAAGAACTGAAGCATTTTCCTCTATGAACGGAACGGGCTGCAAGGCCTCGACGTCTTGGAGAGCCTCATTCAAGCGTCGCGACGCAAGGCAACGCTCATAGTGCTCTAGCATTTGAAACAACGTCATCTTAGCCTCAAGATGCGTATGTAGCACTGAGTTTAAACTCTCACTCCGCTGATTGCTGCTCAATCCTAGGAAACAACGGCCCTCAAGATATGGAGCACACCATAGTTTTCTCATCTTATACATATGATGCAGCCAGGAGTCCTCACTTGTTACTTTATTCCGTTGTAAGAAGTGTAACCATTTTATCTCATGCTCTTCAATGGAAGATGTATCATATATGAAAGATCGGAATTCCTCCTTTACCGCGTCATCATGCAGATGGCGTACAATGTTCTGCTGAATGTGCCATATACAGAGCCTATGGTTTGAGTCAGGCCACACCACCCTGATTGCTCTTTGCATTGCAAGGTCCCCATCCGTGATCACAGATATAGGATGCTTCTGTCCCATAGCATCAGAAAAGGTCCGTAACATCCACTCGTATGCCTGGCTTGTTTCATGTGAAATGATGCCACATGCAAAAATAATGGTGTTGCGGTGGTGATTCAACCCGACAAACGGCACAAATGGCAGATTGTACTTATTGGTTTTGTATGTGCTATCAAAAACAATAACGTCTCCGAAAGCCTCGTAGTCAAGTCGGGATTGACTATCACACCATAACAGTCCCTTCAGATGGCCAGCTTCATCAACCAAGTACCTAAAGAAAAAATCTGAATCTTGCTCTTGCCTCGCGACCATGTGATTGATCATTGTTTGAGCATCCCCGGAAGAAATTGTTTCCTGCTTGTTAGCATGGCAGAAATTGTAAATGTCCCTCATAATGCATCCAACCTCATCATATCCACCGTATTGCATGCACATAATATCCATAATATGGTGTTTTATGATCCCAGATTTTTCCATGTCTGCAATGTCCGCTTTCTGCTCATCGCTAATTCTTCTGTGTGAACGCAAAAGACACGACAGATCCCGTGGGGCTAGAGGATGGTTGTGTTCATTATTGAAATCCTTGACAAACCACTGGCCTGTTTCCTCTTGTCTTGCAATCACCAATTTAGCTTTACACCCTACACGAGTTATACTCCGTGCCTCCTCTTTCTATCTTCCATCTTCCACTTCATGTGCTTCTCTTCATGAACCCCTTCACGAATACACACAAATTTCCTTAAAATTATATGGCAGTTGGATCCATCCCACTCGACATAGCTTCTCCGGACACTAAAACCTTTCTCAAGACCATATTTGTTATAGAATGTATAACCTTCATCCTCACTATTAAACATCTTCTTGGCAATATGATAGTACTCCATCATTGACTCGTGACTTACATCCGCCATGTCTTCTTGCATCACAATTCAGACGAATAAAAATCTGAAAGGACAAACATAAACGCATGCAAAACCCAGTATGAAATCTTGCGTGGAATTTTAAACTTTGCTCCTTGTACATGTTATGGCAAGCAATTATAAACGTCCATAAACTGGGTCCCCCGTAAACTAGTGAAGTGACCGTGGAAACCTAAATCGATGATGACTAAACAAATCTAAGTAGGAAGTGCAGGCTACAAATCAAAGTAAGTTGAGATTCGGGCGATTCATACCTTAAGATGCAAGTCCGGAAGCGATGGGATCAGCGGGGGGCTTTCTCCTATACCGCCGCCGCCATCGCCACCGACACTGTCGCCGCAGATGTCACGCCTTATTCTTCTTCCTGTCGCCGACCACGTCTTTTATAGTGAAGGGGACCAGGAGAGAAGGACGAGAACGACGCCGATGACGGTGAATTGGTTCCTCTCGCCGGGCTCGTCGGACAGAAGGAAGAGGACGAGAAGGAGGACTTGACCGAGCTACTAGATCTAGACATGGTTCTGGTCGTGGACGTGATTGGTTGATTTTTTTTTACTCTGGACCATTATGCCCTTCTCTGATTAAACTAATTAAGTTAATTCATTTTTAATCCCCCACCAGATCGGACGGCTAATAAAAATCGGAGGGGTAAGTACTCGAAAGTACTCCCAGTACCGCCCCAATCACCGCAAAGGAGCTCTTATAATTAAGCCTCTCAAAAATAAAAAGTCACTTTGGAGGATGAGCTCCGACAGCCCTATATTTTGAATAGTGCTAAAATAGTGTTTCGAAGTTCCAAAAAAATCTGAACAAAATTCAACATGTTTATATGGATGGATATTACACATGTAAAAATTTCGATGTTGAAATAAATAACCATGTGAGTTACACAAAATGACAAAATCGTGATTTTGGAAAGATGAACAATACATGTATTATTTAGAATCATCATTCGTCATTTTTGTATAGCTCGCATGTTTATTTATTTCATCATCAAACTTTATACATATGTAATATACATCCATACGATCATGTAGAATTCTTTTCAAAATATTTTGAAACTTAAAATATCATTTTTTTTAATTATTTAAAGGGAACATTTTGTTTTTCCCACTCTAGCTTTTGCCAATTTTTCTTATGCCACTCTAAAATTTGACATCTCACTCTTGCCACTCTTAGCTTTTGACAATATATCACTTTTGCCATTCCATGGCAAAAGCAAAATTTCCAGAGTGGCAATTGTGATACATTGTCAAAAGCTAAGAGTGGCAAAAGTGAAATAAAAAATGATCGTTTTTGCCATGGAATGGCATTTGTGATGTATTGTCAAAATTTAAGAGTGGCAAAAGTGAGATGTCAAATTTTAGAGTGGCATAAGCAAAATTGACAAAAGCTAGAGTGGCAAAAAATAAGTTCCTCCAATGCACCCAGGTTCCAAAATTCCACTCTCACTCAGAAAGGAGTATATAGCTATGTACTACTGAACTTGGCTGTACCTTGATGTGATGTATTGTTTCTTGTTATTTTTTCCATATATACTTCAAGTTGCCACTGCTCTGCAGGCTTATGTATGTATTTCCTGCATTAATAATGTGGTTACAACATTCATCATTCATGACACTATATATTTTCTCGTTTGATTTGTTTGTGAGAATGGAACATGCTTACCCGTTGTCTTCTTGGCGTGTGAATGAATGAAAAGCTCTGGCTGGCGCATGACTAATGGTGTGCTTGTCAAAGCCTAACATCATGTCGCACTAGAATGTATTGGGGGTATATTTCTTCACAACTACTCAGTACTAATTATAGCTAACCACATTTGTTTGGTTATCTTTCAGCCTATCCATGGGCTGTCCAATGATAGTTGAGAACTTGAGATATCATCTTTCTAGATTGACGATGTTGAACTTGTTGTTTATTTCGACATGGCCTAGGATTTTTTCTTTTTGGTGTTTTAGTTCGTCGATCTGCATCCCTACCCCTCATTATGTGAACATTGGCAGTTTGCATACATGTGTAGTTAATCATCTTCCCCGTAACTATAATTCATCAAGTCACCAAAGAAGTCCGTCAGCAGCCAATCTGGACGTACGTCGTTGCCATTGTTAAGTCACCAAAGAATGCCCTAATCTTTGGACTATTGTTGCTTGTTATTGGAAGCTGGTCTTAGTGTCTGACAGACATGAGTGGTATCAGACGCACGCACTCTCGGTCTTTCCTTGTCGCTGTTTCGTTCGTTCAAACGACGCGCAAAGAGGTTTGAAGATTCCGTCCCACACACCGGTCAAGTCAAGCTAAGCTTCTACGCATTTTCCCAGCTCGTAAAATCTGACTGCCCGTCCGTCCGTCATCTCAATCATCCCACCATCTCACGCGCTAATTTTCTCCCTCTCTGAGACCACTTTCTTGTCTCTGCTTTTTTTTAATTAACAGAAGATGGAAAGCGAAGCCGTTGCCCAAACCAACAGAAAACAGCACACGCGCTCGTGCGATAGAAAGAAGATGAGATTTCATCTTCAAAATCTGATGTTTTCTTGTACTCCTACTAGAAAAGAAAGTGAAAAACAAAGAGGAGAATGCGTAAACAGATGTTCACTAATCAATGCCTGCAAACTAATGGCAGAACCGAAGTTAACCTGATAACCGAAATATGGCTCACGACGCATCAGTTCAGCCGGTACTGGAGTTCACTGTGCTGCTATCATGTGTCCCACACGTTGACCCAAATATTCAACAATTTTTATAGCAACCTCAAGGCCAAAGGGGCAAACGGAACAGAGGAAGACGATTCGAGAAAGTGTTGAACTGGTCAGCAGTTTGGCTATGGTTTGGACTTTCTGATCTCACTTACATCTCTGTCTGGACGGTCTAAGCGAGAGCAAGACCGTGGACCGGTCCAAGATTCTGATGGTTTTTGTGGATCCCCGTGGAGCTCAACCAAACCCGACCCGGGACTTCCAATGGCCATACGTAGTGGTGCAAGCGTCATCATGTTTCGTGCTGCGCTCATCGTTTATTTCAGAATTTGTTCATCACTTGTCTAAAATTTGTTGGAATTATGTGTCATGCGTGCCACTATATTCAAATTATTTGGAATTGGTAATATCCAGAATACCTCATTATGAAATTTAATATGTACTCCCTCCGGTCTTTTTTAGTCCGCATATAAGTTTTGTCCGAAATCAAAGTATCTCTACTTTGATCAAACTTATATAGAAAAAAGTATCAATATTGAAAATGCTTTGACCAACTTATAAAAAAGTATCAATATTGAAAATGCCAAATCAATATTTTAAGAATCATTACGAACTGTAGTTTCATAATATATATATATTTGGTATTGTAGATGTTGATATTTTTAATATTAATTCGGTCAAACTTTACAAAATTTGACTTGACACGAATATAATACACGGAGTAAAAAGGACAGGGGGGAGTATTTATACGTGGAATTACTTTGCATGTTTAATATGAAATTATTTCTTGTTGGGACGTACTTAAATATTATATGCTTATAAAAAAGCTGATTGATTATCAGCGGAACAAAATATAAAAAGACAACCCTGATACTCTCATAATTGGAAAGAATTAAATCGATGGTTTATGGTATTGTTCATCAGCCCGCCCCACTTACATCCATAGTCATACACCGAGAACTCAAAAAGATGAATAATTTTCCTAGCATAATTATGTTTCGTCGGCTAGCTGTTCTTACGGTAGATCAAGCCATAGCCTTGTTAAAATACATTAAGATGCGTGCTACAATAAGGGAATAATTACATTTTTTGTATCTTATGTAAACTAATATTTGACAAATTAGCAAGAAGACATCTTCTGATATTGTGCTGCTCCTCCCATTTTTTCCTCACAATGTTGTGGCTGTACAGGCGGCCCCTTCTCTCGACCCTCCTCCGATGTCGCCGTCAATGGTGTCACTCACGCTTCCACCACCACCACCGAGTCACCCGTCGCCTAGGGCGGTGTGGTTTGAACGCTCGTGGAGTCAAGTCATTCGTGTTGGCTCGAAGGCAAGCGTCAATGGCCCGACGTTCTCTATGTTGTTTACAACAGTGGTGGTATCAAAGCCATTGCTACCGGTGGATGACCAGATCACCTGTATTTCCTTGAGTCATCAGAGGACCTTGAGTGGACGAAGTCTAAAGCAGCTCCTCTACCCACCATGTCCAAGAGGCATCAAACCGCCACCTTGAAGCAGAAGAACGCAATTTTGACGCGTGCAGCGATCATCATGTAATAGCGACATGCCAAGGAGCCAGAGAAATTGCCTTTCATCCTTCTGTGAGTAAGTTGCCGAGTAGAATCCCTTTGTCTACTTCTGGGGGGAAGAGTTGCAATGATCATGATTGTTGTTGTTGTAGGTCGACGAAGACAAAGCTCCTAAAGGGCAAGCAAAGTGCCCTGGACCTGGTCAAGGCACAATCCCTTCGTGTCGGACCCTGGACAAAACCTGCAGTAAGTGTTTAAAGTGTCCCTTCTGTTGGGGAACACAGTAATTTCAAAAAAAAATCCTACGCACACGCAAGATCTATCTAGGTGATGCATAGCAACGAGAGGAGAGAGTGCTGTCCACGTACCCTCATAGACCATAAGCGGAAGCGTTATGACAACGCGGTTGATGTAGTCATACATCTTCACGATCCGATCGATCCTAGAACCAAAGGTACGACACCTCCGCGATCTGCACACGTTCAGCTCGGTGACGTCCCACGAACTCTAGATCCAGCTGAGTGTCGACGGAGAGTTTCGTCAACACGACAGCGTGATCATGGTGATGATGAAGCTACCGGCGCAGGGCTTCACCTAAGCACTGCAATGATATGACCGAAGTATATAAAGGAGCAAGGGGGAAGGCCGACCGGCCCTTGGGGAGCCCAAGGAGGGGAGGAATCCTCCTCCTGGTAGGAGTAGGATTCATCCTTTCCTAGTCCTACTAGGAGGGGGAAGGAAGGAGTGGGACAGGGAAAGGAAAAGGGGGGCGCCGCCCCCTTCCTAGTCCAATTCGGACTCAAGGGGGAGGGGGTGCGCGACCTGCCCTGGCCGCCCCTCTCTCTCTCCACTAAGACCCATCTAGATCCATTAGTTCCCCGGGGGGTTCCGGTAACCCTCCGGCACTCCGGTTTTATCCGAAACCACCCGGAACACTTCCAGTGTCCGAATACAGCCGTCCAATATATCAATCTTTATGTCTTGACCATTTCGAGACTCCTCGTCATGTCCATGATCATATCCGGGACTTCAAACTACCTTCGGTACATCAAAACACATAAACTCATAATATCGATCGTCACCGAACGTTAAGCGTGCGGACCCTACGGATTCGAGAACTATGTAGACATGACCGAGACTCATCTCCGGTCAATAACCAATAGCGGAACCTGGATGCTCATATTGGTTCCTACATATTCTACGAAGATCTTTGTCGGTCAAACCACATAACAACATACGTTGTTCCCTTTGTCATCAGTATGTTACTTGCCCGAGATTCGATCGTCGGTATCTCAATACCTAGTACAATCTCGTTACCGGCAAGTCTCTTTACTCGTTCCGTAATGCAACATCCCGTAACTAACTCATTAGTCACATTGCTTGCAAGGCTTGTAGTGATGTGCATTACCGAGAGGGCCTAGAGATACCTCTCCGATACACGGAGTGACAAATCCTAATCTCGATCTATGCCAACTCAACAAACACCATTGGAGACACCTGTAGAGAATCTTTATAGTCACCCAGTTACGTTGTGATGTTTGATAGCACACTAAGTGTTCCTCCGGTATTTGGGAGTTGTATAATCTCATAGTCATAGGAACATGTACAAGTTATGGAGAAAGCAATAGCAGTAAACTAAACGATCAAAGTGCTAAGCTAACGGATGGGTCAAGTCAATCACATCATTCTCTAATGATGTGATCCCGTTTATCAAATGACAACTCTTTGTCCATGGCTAGGAAACTTAACCATCTTTGATCAACGAGCTAGTCAGGTAGAGGCATACTAGTGACACTCTGTTTGTATACGTATTCACACATGTACTAAGTTTATGGTTAATACAATTCTAGCATGAATAATAAACATTTATCATGATATAAGGAAATATAAATAACAACTTTATTATTGCCTCTAGGGCATATTTCCTTCAGTCTCCCACTTGCACTAGAGTCAATAATCTAGATTACATTGTAATGATTCTAACACCCGTAGAGTATTGGTGTTGGTCATGTTTTGCTCGTGAGAGAGGCTTAGTCAACGGGTCTGCAACATTCAGATCCGTATGTATCTTGCAAATCTCTATGCCTCCCTCCTTGACTTGATCGCGTATGGAATTGAAGCGTCTCTTGATGTGCTTGGTTCTCTTTGAAATCTGGATTCCTTTGCCAAGGCAATTGCGTCAGTATTGTCACAAAAGATTTTCATTGGACCCGATGCACTAGGTATGACACCTAGATCGGATATGAACTCCTTCATTTGCTGCTTCCGAAGCAGCTATGTACTCCGCTTCACACGTAGATCCCGCCACGGCGCTCTGCATGGAACTGCACCAGCTAACAGCTCCACCATTCAATAAAAATACGTATCCAGTTTGTGACTTAGAGTCATCCGGACTAGTGTCAAAGCTAGCGTCGACGTAACCGTTTACGATGAGCTCTTTGTCACCTTCATAAATGAGAAACATTTCATTAGTCCTTTTCAGGTATTTCAGGATGTTCTTGACCGCTGTCCAGTGATCCACTTCTGGATTACTTTGGTACATCCCTGCTAAACTAATAGCAAGGCACACATCAGGTCTGGTATACAACATTGCATACATGATAGAACCTATGGCTGAAGCATAGGGAATGACTTCCATTTTCTCTCTATCTTCCGCAGTGGTCGGGCATTGAGTCTGACTCAACTTCACACCTTGTAACATAGGCAAGAACCCTTTCTTTGCTTGATCCATTTTGAACTTCTTCAAAACTTTATCAAGGTATGTGCTTTATGAAAGTCAAATTAAGCGTCTTGATCTATCTCTATAGATCTTGATGCCCAATATATAAGCAGCTTCACCGAGGTCTTTCATTGAAAAATTCTTATTCAAGTATCCTTTTATGCTATTCAGAAATTCGGTATCATTTCCGATCAACAATATGTCATACATATATAATATCAGAAATGCTATAGAGCTCCCACTCACTTTCTTGTAAATACAGATTTCTCCAAAAGTCTGTATAAAACCATATGATTTGATCACACTATCAAAGCGTATATTCCAACTCCGAGAGGCTTGCACCAGTCCATAAATGGATCGCTAGAGCTTGCACACTTTGTTAGCACCTTTTGGATCGACAAAACCTTCTGGTTGCATCATATACAACTCTTTTTTAAGATATCCAATGTTGCACCAGTCCATAAAATTAGCAAGAAGACATCTTCTGATATTGTGCTGTTCCTCCCTCTTTTTCCTCACAATGTTGCGGTTGTACAGGTGGCCCCTCCCCTCCCCCCTCCTTCGATGTCCCTGCCAATGGTGTCACTCGTGCTTCCACCACCACCACCGAGTCACCCGTCGCCTAGAGCTGTGTGGTTTGAACGCTCGTGGAGTCAAGTCCTTCGTGTTGGCTCGAAGGGGAGTGTCAACGGCCCGACGTTCTCTATGTTGTTTACAACAACAACAGTATTAGAGCTGTTGCTACCGGTGGATGATCAGATCACATGTATTTCCTCGAGTCATCAAAGGACATGGAGAGGATGAAGTCTAAAATGGCTCCTCTACCTGCCATGTCCAAGCGGCATCAAACCGCCACCTTGAAGCAGAAGAACACGGTTTGGACGCGTGCAGCGATCGTCGTGTAATAGCGACATGCCAAGAGTGCTGAGTAGAATCCCTTTGTCTACTTCTGGAGGAAAGAGTAGCAATGATCATGATTGTTTGTTGTAGGTTGACGAAGACGGAGCTCCCAAAGGGCAAGCAAAGTGCCCTAGACCTGGTGAGGGCACAATTCCTCCGTGTTGGACCCCTGGACAACACCTGCACCGAGTGTTTGAAGTGTCCCTTCACCACTGCCTTCCTTCTGATAGGATGACACGTCGTCGACTTTTCGCCGTCTACCCACCAGTCGGAGGGGTCTAATGTTGGAATCAGTGCTCTTCCTAAGATGTAGATATAAATAGTTTTCTCCATAAATTTGATCAATATTTGCAAAGTTTGACTTTAAAAAAAATATCTATATCTATGGGCACTACAATATGGAAAGAAAGGAGTACGAGGACACAACATAGTTGCCAGCTTGTGTTTACATAAGCACACCCGGTCTTTTTACATAAGTACAACATGGGAAGGTTCACTCGGTATTAACCCTTAATTTTTGTAAAAGAAGTGAATCAACCTGTGGTTGGATGGTTATGATATCCCGGTCCACCAGGTTCAAGTCCTATACTCCCTTCGTCGGAAATACTTGTCCTAAAAATCAATGTACCTAGACCTATTTTAATTATAGATACATCCATTTTATCCATTTCTAAGACAAATATTTTCGGACGGAGGGAGTATTTGATATTGATGCTTGCATTATCCCTGGATTTATTTTAGGTTTTTGACGATGTTCGTTCAGTGGGAGCAGACGTTCCCGTCGACCGCGAAGCTCCTGTGCTGACTTCATAAAATCTCAAAATGTTATGCCGGCCTCCGGAGATGTGCTCATAGAGATAGGATGTGCGTGCATGCATTTATCTATATGCTTGTGTATGTAAGCAAATTCGATTATACTATATTTAAAAAAACTGTCAAAAAGAAAAAAAATAAAAGCCATCCATTTGACCATCTAAACATTTGGGCATACACCCCCGATAGAAAGTGTTTAATTCACGGGCAAAACGGCCCGCAGCTGCAAAACCCTACCCGTACCCGGCAAGGCAGCAACCAATCAAGTGGCAGTCCAAACAATCCCCATCCAGTCAAACAAATCCCCTCCACCTCACTTGACTTGAACCCTGCCGCTATAAGATGGCTCGTCTCCCCGCCTCTCACCAGTCACCACCACCGCCTCCTCTCCTGCACCTCGCGATCGAGAGATATCGCCGATCACTTCCTCGCTTCCTTCCTTCTCCTCCGCCGATCGAACGTGTTCTTCCGTGTCCGCGGCAATGGAGAGCGTGGAGGGAAACGGCGCCGGCCGCGGGAACCTGCAGCTTGTGGTGTCGGAGCTGTGCCGCGTCCAGGAGCTGGTGCGGCAGCTGGAGCTGCACCTACACGCGCCGGACGCCTCCATCGACCTGTGCCGCGCCCTCACCGCCGAGATCTTCGCGCTCACCGACCGGTCCATCGGCTTCGTCGCCGCCGCACATTTCCCCGACGCCCCGACGACGCCCTCCAGCACGTCCAGCTCCCTCAGCGGCGTCTCCGACCAGCCCTTCAGGACCAACACCAAGAAGAGGTAAAAACAAAGCCCATGCTCGAACAGAGCACCATTGGAATTGGATCATCCAAAATGCACCGAATTGTTGTTGAATTCTTGGTGTCTCGTGGTTCTTGGCAGGAAGGCGACGACGAGGTGGACGAGCCAGGTGAGGGTGAGTGCGGCCGGCGGCGCGGAGTGGCCCGGCGACGACGGCCACAGCTGGAGGAAGTACGGGCAGAAGGACATCCTCGGCGCCAGGCACCCGAGGGCCTACTACCGCTGCACCCACCGCAACTCGCAGGGCTGCCCCGCCACCAAGCAGGTGCAGCGCGCCGACCAGGACCCCGCGCTCTTCGACATCGTCTACCACGGCCAGCACACCTGCAGGCCAGGCGGCGGCGGCGGCGGGAGGAGGCCGCCGACGAACCACCACAACCCGCACGCGGAGAGCCTGCTGCAGAGCCTCAGAGCCGGCCTGACCGTGGACGCGGACCACGGCGCCCTGAACAACACCTCAGTCTCACCGCCGTCGATGGCCTCGCCTGTGGAGTCCGGCTCCAACGGTGGCCTGACCATGTCACCGTACCCGGTGCCGGCCGGCGCGTACACGGAGTGGCCGCTGGACGGCGACCTCCAGGAGGTGGTGTCGGCGCTCACAGCCGTGTCGGCCCCGAGCATGGACTGCCTTTTCGAGTTCGACCCGACCTTCGGCCTTGGTGCGCCCAACTTCTTCATGTGAGGACGACGAACAGAGCATCGAAGTGGAATTATATGACACTACCCAGCCCCTGCCTGTCCTTGGTAAGAGGGTAGAAGAACAGAGCATCAAAGTGCAGATTTAGGCACTAGGCAGAAAGCCTTAGGATATCTGAATAGTTATTTCTTTTCTTCTACTACAGTTTTGATTGGTTAGGTTCTGTTGATTTATTTTGTAAGGAAAGCAGAAAAAAATAAGGTGTTGAAATTCATCTTCTCCTGAATCCATGAACTGTATCCTGGAACTGTCCTTTAAAGCCCGCTATGTCTATGGACATTGGAGGAGTGTTCCTTTGTTGTGAAGGAAGTATCTGCTCCTTTTGTCAAGAACTTTTTTCTCTCGTAGAATCAAGTGTTCTGAGACTGGCAAGAAGAAACGTTGGAGCACATCAAATATAAACAGAGTGAGAAACACGTCCGGTTTCATGTTGTCAGACACTACTGTGAGAAAACAAGATGCACATTTGGAGGTCTCAATAAAGAAGCAAACTTCCAGAAATGCATTACCACAACAACTAGTGGTTACAATGACAGTCGCCAAAGTCCTAATCTGAGCTCGAGCTCAAATGTTCTTGACATGAACAGTAAAAATAGAAAAAAAATCAAAAACAATTCAAAAATTTCTGATTTTTCTTTTGGCAAACAATAAGAATTTTTTTCAGGTGCTCAAATTTTCTCATCATGGAAACACATTTGTGGAAGTCATGGCAAAAAGATAAAATCAGCTCCCCAAAATGCTTCTGAAAGTAGCATCTTCGAATCATCATTTTTTTGCCACGACTTCCACAAATGTAATTCCATGATGAAACTTTGCAAGCACTAATTTTTTTAATGTTTTCCAAAAAGAAAATCAGAATTTTTTTCTTCATCTCTACTCCTAATGGAGCAGTTGATAGTCTCGCTTTCAGGTTTTTTTTGTCCCACCTTCTATGGTTTTTTTGGTACCTCCTCCCACCTTCGCTGATTTTTTTCGTAGGTTATTTTTCGTCCCCTCCCCCACTTTATCGGTTTATTTTCGCGTCACCCTCTCACACAACGAAAAAAATCTGAACAGATCAGAACTTTCCATACTGGCGCAAGCTATTTAGTAATATAGAATCAATCACGAACAATCTCTAAAGATCAAATCTAAATTAATTAACCTTACCTTAAATTACTCAATCACATTAATTAAAAAAACAAATACTTGATTTTCAGAAAAATCGCTCAATCACATTAACCTTACCTTAACTCATGGATGGTAATCAATCTCCAAACAAAGGAAACAATACATCGATGGAGCAGTAAATAAACTCCCTTTCTTATGACATGTATATGATCTTTCCTTCCCTCTCCGTTGTCGAGCGTTCTTGATTCTCGAGGCCGATGTTTGGGCCGCGTCACTGCCTCGCGACGGTGCCGGAGGACGAGGACGGCAAGACCGGGTGCCGCGGCACCGCGTTGGCCGCGGCTGGTGAAGGGGGCGAAGAAAGGCGGCTTCCCTGGCCGTGGCCGTGGCCCTGGGAGTTGGTGCGGTGGAAGCGGCATTTGAAGGACCCGGCGTGGGTGGCCGTCACACAGACGCACTTGGAAGCGGGCCTGTGGCCCGCGCCGAACAGCGCCTACGCCGACCCGGGCCACCTCCTCCGCGTATTCTTGGAGCTGTGGCTGGCCGATTTACATGAAATTAATTCCCTCAGTTGTAGTGGCAAATATAATACACATAATCTATATTGTTATGCACTAGCGTGTGCGTGTGTGAAATAGATGGATTATGGTCCCGTACCCAATAAGATAGATGTGTGTGTGTGTGTTAGAGAGAGAGAGAGGAAGAGGGGGAGAGAGAGTTAGGAAGAGGGAGGGAGAGAGTGTGTGTGTGAGGATTTGATGATAAAAAAGATCGCCAATATCACTTGATATATATGAGAATATTAATATTGAATTTTTAAAATTAATGTGGCCCTATTACAACGCACGGGCGTTCTTCTAGTTTTTTCAATCTCACAGTTCATCCGGGCTCATTTCAGCCCGTGCTATGAAACCCTTTGTCCAGCCAGTCAGTGCTATATCTCGCTTACTATGAGACGCACCGTCAGCTCACCTACAGTACCGCATGAAATGAGCCAGCCCAACAACGTTTTCCAGTGGTTTTATGAATCTTCTACGGACCTGAATGGACCAGTTTGGAACCTTCATAGGAGCGGTTTTAGAAACCTTCCTCCCACTTTTAGGAAATTCCAGGTGTTATTTTTATTTTTTATATCTATTTTTTCTTTATATTTTCCTTTGCTTTGCTTTATTTCATATTTTAATCCTTCTTTTGTAAAAAGAAGGATCGAACATTTTTTTACATGTCATCAACATACCTTCAAATTGTGACAATAATTATTTACCTTTTCATAAAAAAATAAAAATGAGTGGACATTTTTGAAATGTTGTGAACATTTTAAAAAGTTATATGATAATTGTTTACGTTCTCATGAACATTTTTAAAACGTCAGATGTTTATGTGAGTGTTGTGAACATTTTTTATGTGCCACGAGCATTAAAAAAACATTCCATGAACAATCCTTTACAACGAGGTGTGAAGAAACATGTTGGTTTGGCCAAAACATTGAGGCCCTTGTCTTATGCCTACAAAGTTCGCAGATCCAATCTTCGATGCATACAACAACTCATTCTTCATCATCGAGTATCCAGACATCGTGCTTACTTTAAAAAACAACGAGATGTTCAAAACAAAAATTATATGGCATTTGATCGAACACCTGTAAGGTGTGGTGTCCGCCATGGACGGCGTTGGTAGGGGGAAGAGGGTACCTGGCTACAGCCGGATCCTGGGTGGACGGTGGCATAGTCCAAGGCGAGCATGCGAGTGGGTGAGGGATGCAAACGTCCGAGGATGCCTAGGCGGCGTCCGGAGAGGTGCAGCGGCGGGTGAGAAGGATGGTGCAGATGCAAAGTAAAGGAGAAGTAGGGCGGAGTGGAAGGAAAGTGGACCAGAAGAAGATTTGAGTGGGTCAGGGATGTCGGAGTCCTATGTCATGGCGGTTCGGACACACAGAGCCACCTCAGTTTGCATCCGGTTTGCGGCTATTCGGACAACTGGACTGGTCCGCAGATCAAGGGGTACCACGTTGAATGAGAAGTTGCGTCTGAACACTTTGTCCGGACGGTTGCTGGTCTTTTGAGGGTCCGTGTCGAAGATGCCTTTAATTTTTTTTGGACTTTACATCCTTTTCAAGTAGGTAGAGATAAATGTAGATATATAAATATAGATATATTCTTCTCGGGATTTCTTGGCAGGGAGGACAACGCCGGATGGTTTCAACGATACAATTATAGTCATGATCCCCAAGGTGGCCTCACCTGAGACGCTTTCCCAGTTCAGACCAATTAGTCTGTGCAATGTATTGTATAAAATCGCGTCAAAAACCTTGGCTAATAGGCTCAAGGTGGTGTTGCCGGTGTTGATTGCGGAGGAGCAAAGTGCGTTTGTCCCGAGAAGACTAATCACGGATAATGTTTTGGTGGCATACGAGTGCATTCATGCTATCAGGAAGAGGAAGAGGAGGAAGCCACTGTGTGCAATTAAACTTGACATGATGAAGGCTTATGACAGAGTGGAGTGGATCTTTCTGGATCAAGTTAATGACAAAATATGGTTTCTCTGCTCACTGGAGAGAGATGATCATGAGGTGTGTAATGACTGCGAGTTTCTCAGTGAAACTAAATGGTGCCTTATCTCGCAGATTCTTGCCTTCTAGGGGCCTTCGGCAAGGTGACCCGTTATCGCCTTATCTTTTTCTCTTCTGTGTTGAGGGCTTTTCAGCTTTGCTTAAACATGCCCAGGAGGAGAAGAGGATTAAGGGTGTATCGTTTGGGAGCACTGGCCCCACGGTCACTCATCTACTATTTGCTGACGACAGTATCGTTTTCGTGGAGGGATCCCAAGACAATTTCCTTTGTCTTCGCGCTATTTTGCAGGATTATGAAGTGGTGTCCGGTCAAAGAGTCAATTTGGAGAAATCTGCTATATTTTTTGGGAGAGATAGTGGCGATGAAGATAAAGAGCTACTTAAACAAACAATTGGCATAGCTTCTAAGGCTCTTGGGGAGAGATATTTGGGCCTACCAACGGTGGTGGGAAAATTCAAGGAAGGAACGTTTAAATACGTCAAGGAGAGTGCAAAGGGAAAAGTGTCAGGATGGAAGGGCCAAGGGCTGTCTAAGAAGGCCAGGGAAGTGTTGATCAAATCGGGACTTCAATCTACTCCTACTTTCACTATGAGCTGTTTTCAACTCGCAAAGAAAATGTGCGGGAACCTGTCATCTATTTCGTCTAACTTCTGGTGGGGTGAGGCTAATGGTGAGAAAAGAGTACAATGGATTGCATGGGATAAAATGTGCACTAGGAAGCAGGAAGGTGGTCTTGGTTTTAGGGATCCAGAAGCCTTCAATCAAGCACTACTAGCCAAGCAAGCATGGAGGATGCTGCAGATGCCAGAGTCATTGTGTGCAAGAGTTCTTAGAGCGAGATACTTCTCAGATAGCTCCATTCTCAGTGCCACTTGTCCGGCGGGGGGGGGGGGGGGGTCGTTCACGTTTAGGAGCATTCTTCATGGCCGAGATCTACTCTTGGAAGGACTGATTTGGAGAACTGGAGATGGCTCACAAGTGCGTATACATCATGATAATTGGATACCAAGAAAGGGCAGCCTGAAGCCACTGGGCCAGGTGTTTGTCCCGGGCATTACGAGAGTTGGGGACCTGCTGAATAACACAAGCACCGGATGGGACTAGGCTAAGGTTCAGAACATGTTCCCGCCGGCGGAGGCCCGTGAGATCTTGCAAATTTCAGTGGGGGGGCCGACTGTTGAGGACTATCTCGCATGGAACTATACGAGGGATGGTGTTTTCACTGTTAGATCGGCATACCACCTATGCATGGGTCTAAAACGAGCTAGGACTGGCGGCCCGGGGACGTCCTCCTCGGTGGAAGAGCATAGAGCATGGATGAATCTGTGGGATACGGTTGCCCCGGGCAGAGTCAAAATACATACATGGCGGCTTATTCGAAACGGGCTGGCGGTGGGTTTTGAGCTTCATAGGCGCAAGATTAAGCCTGGGGTGTTCTGTGTGGTGTGTGGAAGAGAGGAGACGAACATACACAGGTTTTGGAGATGCCCACATTCTGCAAAGTTTTGGAAGGTGTTGTACTCGGAATTGGGAGCACCGGCGGCGATCCCGCCGGAGTCAGTAAGCTCCCAGAGTGCACTAGCTCAATGGCTTCTATCATGGTTTGCTGAAGCGTCGGACGATGCTCGAGCTATAATGGTGCAGGTTTTATATGTGTTGTGGATGGCACGAAATAATGCGAGAGATGGGAGGAGGATAGAGGAAGCGGCGTACACGGCAGCCATGGTTAGGAGACTTATGGAAGAGTGGCAGAATGTTAACGGTAGAGCGAGCAAAGTTCCGTCACTAATCCCGGTCCAAAAGTGGAGTGTTCCAGAAGAAGGGTGGATCAAGGCGAATATTGATGGGGCATCTACTAAAGGAGGGGAGAAGGGGGCGGTGGTGTGGTTTTTAGGAATGAAGAAGGAGCTTTCGTCGCAGCAGCCTGCCACTACTACCCTATGGGCAGGGACCCAGCAATGGTAGAGCTCCAAGCTTGTAAGAGGGCAGTGCAACTCGCGGGGGATCTAAACTTCGCGAAATTACACCTTGAGATGGACTGCCTGGAGGTGGTACGCAAGCTGCAGAGTGAGGAAAATGATTTATCGGCGTTGGGACCTTTGATTAAGGAGGTGAAAAACATGCTGGCCACAAGGGACTGGAAGGTGACTTGGGTCCGGAGGACAGCGAATGGAGCTGCGCATGGGTTAGCAAAAGAGGGGGTGGTTAATAATCTTTGCAAAGTTTGGGTCAATGGACCCAGATTGTATTCTGCACATTATTGCGGCAGAAATTCCTGCTTTTTATGAATAAATTAAGACGTGGTAGACTAAAAAAAACCCGAGAAAAAAAAATAGAAATGGCGCGGGCTAGTTAACGCGGTGCTTTCCTTCCCTCGGCTCACGCACCGCTTTTCTCCTCCCCTTTCGCCACTTCCACCACCGGGATATTCTTTCCTGCTCGAAGACCAACGACCGGGGATATTTTCATCTCGCGCGCCGAATCCTCTCCGAATCCTGAGGGCTCCAGCCTCCAGGGACCTCCACCGCGATTCGAGATTCCGTGCCGGCCAGCAGGACCGCCCGCTGCAGGCCTCCGGCTCCCAGGGAGGTAAATCATCCGCCATAGGTGCTGCCGTCGGCGCGCGCGTTTTTCCGCCGATTATCTTTGGAGGGTTTGGTCTTGCTGCGTCCGAATGCGTGATCCCTCCCTCCCTCCCTGCCGCGCTGGGTTGCTCCGCTCGTCTCGGTGGTTTGGGAGGTTTTGGCCGGCCGCCGAGCTGCGCTTGCACGACTCTTGTTCGCAAGTTGCAGTCTTTTTCTCAGAGTTTCTCGATTCCTTTCTGGAATTCACGCGATTCTTGTGGTTTTCCTTGGCAGGGACGATGGCCGTGTACTTGAACGACGATTTGGAAGACCTGCAAGACGACCACTTCGACTCCGACGGGTTTGGCTTCTCCGGCGGCCGCGACGGCCATCCCTCAAGCCCGGTATGGTTAACCAAGTCTCACTACATGTACTCCCTCCGTTCCCAAATACTTGTCTTTCTAGGCATTTCAAATGGACTCAACATACGGATGTATGTAGACATATTTTAAAGTGTAGATTCACTCATTTTGCGCCGTATGTAGTCACTTGTTGAAATCTCTAGAAAGACAAGTATTTAGGAACGGAGGGAGTAATAATTTAGTAGTTCGTGTGTTGGTTCAATCCTTCAATACGGAAGCAGGTGGTTAATGGAGTGTTCTTACGTGCAGACCACACATTAATTCTGCTAAAGCTAAATAAAGCATGTTGGCAATTCAGCCACGGAATATGTAGGATAACATTTGCAAATCTTGCCGATGGCCCCACCTAGTGGAAATGGTTGGCACTAAAAGGAAATTTTAGTGCTAGATTAGCTTTTGGAGTGCCTGCCGAAATACAACAACATCACTATTGAGGTGGACATATGTGATGGCAACGAGCCAACAACTGGGACACCTACTAAATCATGATGTAGGAATGTGCGGATGGACATTTATGATTTCTAGTAATATTGTGCTAGTTTTCAATGGTGCAGTATAACATACAGATACTTGAGCCTTTCTAGATATGTTACTTTTTCTTTTTATTAGATTAGTCTGAATTATTTGGTTTGTCTGAACAATTGCATTCTTTCATTTGTTTAAAGGCCATTAAGACCTCAATTTTGTTCTTGTTGTAGAATAAGCATAAGAATGATACATCAGCCGTGCAGTACAGAAATGGAAAAGACATGCAAGGGATACCATGGGAGAGGTTAAAATACAGTAGAGATCAGTATCGCAAGATGAGGCTGGAGCATTACAAGAATTATGAGAACCTCGCGAGGTCACACCAGGGGTTTGATATGGTGAGATTTGGTGTTGTACAATTCAACACGAGTGGGATTGGTGCAAAGCTGTTTTTCTGCTTATCGCCCTTTTGACTCTTCATGCCAATTGTGATGATAGTTGTCATCTTCTTTCCTTGCTTATAAAGGTTGGGGTTGGTTGTGAGTTCACCTCTCCTTTTTCCACTATTACTCATGTGTGGGAACAATAACCTTAATTCGTTGCACATGGCAATGGCGGTGTTTACACGCCTTCCTGCTCCTGAAGGCATTGCTTGGAGTTGCTCGGATTTGATCTTCGGGGTAAAAACCTATGATCCGATCTTCAGTGGTTGAATCCAGCAGTGGCGGCGCGGTATGTCGTTCCCTTCCTAGGGGCGTTATTCTTGAAGTGGACCCGGGTATGGGCAGCCCGGTTGACAACTGACCTGAAAAACCAAGGCCCGCCTGGGTCAGGCTTGTCAATCGGGCCTAACTCGGGCCTCCTTTTGCAGTCCGGATGGTAGTTTGGGATGGGCTCAGGCTTCTATTTTTCTAGATTTCGGGCCGGGCTTGCATGTGCAAGTATTGAAAAGTGAATTTCAGGCTGGCTTTCGGGCTTCAGATTTGACTTTGGGCTGGGCTTGGGCTTGAGAAAAGAGGATAGTGCGGGCTGTTATTTTGAAGGCCGGGCTCTTACAAGCCCGGCCTGACACATGCTCAGGTTCATGTTGAAAAACCTCTCTCGCAGTTCTTGCTTTGCCAAGGGCGGTAGTTGGTGTTACCTGTTGCTGCGTGCTGCTGTTTGAGTTTTTTTTTGTAATAGGTTGCTGTGTGCATCCTCGATGTCTTGACTAGCTCTTGATATTATGTTGGTTGCAGAGGCCGGTATAATTGGTATTGTCTTGATATTAAAATATGTCCTTTATAAAAAAAAAGATTCTTCAACGCCTGCCCCATGCAAATCTGTCCTCGTATTTTTTGCTCTCTTTTAAACCCTGAGCCGCGCGATAGTCACACATCACCAATATTTTTTTGAAAATCTCCTAAGCTGATGGTCCAACTTCTCATCAATTTTTTTTGCTTCGTGGCAATGCACCGGCATTGTGCTAATGTTCCAATAAATGTGAGATAGCTCACTCTGTGTTAATCATATTCGTAAAATACTCTTGATTGTTTGGTTAGGTGTTACTAACTAGTACTAAGTATTAGCACCAAACGTGTTCCACTTCCATAAACACATGCTTTTTATGCAACCTTTTCACCTAAACTCTTTTATCACACCTTGCTAGTTGTCTCTTGACAAAAAATGGTCAGGTTTGTTTTGGTATCTAAGGTTCAACTATGGAGGTGATACTCCAAGCAAACAATACATCTTCCCATAATGCCATAAAGAATATTTGTTTGTTTGTTATATAGTTTAAATTCTTATGATAGCCTTTAGCTGTTTGACTTATCTCCTCCCCTCCTTCTCTAGGAGTGCAAACAAGTGGAGACAAATGACAGGTTCTATGATTTCTGCTTCAACACACGACTTGTCAAGCCAACGATAGTGCATTTTCAGGTACATTTCTCTTCCACTTTTCTAAGATATTTATTTTTGCATTGATATAAGAACCTTAACATCAAAGGTGTTAAACAACATGTTCAATTATTTAAAGAATTCCACAGAGTTTGTGATTGTTGCTCACTATAGTTAGCTCAATTTTCAATATTTTTTAAGGAAAAATATATGCACTCAAACTACGTGGAATGTTTTACTTTTCGGAAAAAAAATAGCACAAGCTGTTAATATGGCCGCCCACAGTTACTACATCATAATGCATTGCATTTTACTCCTCATATGCAGTAGAAGAACTTTCAGTATTCACCTCATTGTTTACCTTTACTAGTGCAAATATTTAACTGTTCCCTCTCTGTCCTTTCTTCGCTTATGTCTTCGGCTCCAAAAAGAAAAACAAGTATGAGGAAAACTTATACCAAAAGCATATAAATAATAACTGGTGAATGCATGACATATTCAAGTTATATTAGCGTTGTGCATTTTATGTTCTTACTCTGTTTTGTAGATGTTGTGAGATTCTTGAAGCTTTGACCGGTTTTGATTTCGTTAGGTGAAGCTTCTAATCTTCAT
Source organism: Triticum aestivum (assembly GCF_018294505.1). Lineage (NCBI taxonomy): Eukaryota > Viridiplantae > Streptophyta > Magnoliopsida > Poales > Poaceae > Triticum > Triticum aestivum. The sequence goes on along the minus strand of NC_057797.1, from coordinate 118,477,003 downwards.
TCGTGTTTATTCCTTTGGTATAGACTGCAACTATAGCGTAACAGTGAGTGCAGGTCATGTTATAAGTTGTGTCTGATCTGGTAACTGAAGCTGTAGTTTCATTTCTGCAATTAGCGGTCTTGTATATTAGGATAGAACTGCAATACAATGGATTCAACAGGGTTCTTAAGCAGGTGGTTGAGCATCCTCAGTGGCTGGCACTGTCATATGGCATCTTTGGAATATGATATGATAGGTTATTATAGCGAGGTTCGGTTAGATTATTCATATTCCTATTTCTTTTTCGCAGGTTGAACCTTAGAGAGATGCTAACAAAATTTTATGCAGGACTTCTTATGGTATTAACTTTGACCTACTAAAAGTCCTTGAATGCTACATCTTTTGCATTATTGGCCGAGTGAATTGTGTGTGCATGTCTTGCATTCTCGGAATACATTCGTCTGTTGATTATTGTACTATTTGACATTTTGATGTCATTTTATTTCCATGAACTCATTATCATGGTTATGGGTTCCGGTTCCTGAAAGAGGTTATCTGCTTATCCTCTTTTAAATTTCTATAAATAGTGTGCGGCTGCACCCGCACCGATGTGCAAAAAGTCTGCATTAGCCCTTGAACTTCTGTAAGGAGTTGAAAATATGGTCACTAACTCACCATAAACTGTTGCATTGGATTGTCTTCAGTTAGTTTCAGGTAAGATAACCAAATGCGTGTTCAGCTGTATGTTACTTACGATGGTTGGTGTTTTAGACATAGGTATTCCTTTAGCTACATCTTGAAATACTCCTAGGTCCTAACCATATTGGTGAAGAGTTACAGTCTGTAGTGGAGTTGGTCAAATGGGAGTGATGCCTAGAAATGTGCATGATTGTGTAGGAAGTTATTGGTCCTTCGGTTTGTGCAGTTTCAGACACAACTCACATTGCCAATCGGTATTCCAGCAAATTCTTATGGATACGGTAATGTGCTCTCATCTGCCGTTTTGCTAGGCCTTTTTTGTTCCCTTTCTTAATGCAGTCGTTTGTAAGATAATTTCAGTAATGTTGTAAGACCATAGAGAACATATGTTTCATTATCACTAAGCATGTCGTCAAGATCAAATTGTCAGTGTTTGGTTGCTACAATCAACTACGTTTTTTTTCCTTTTGGATAAACGGCACCTGCAAAGCATTGTTCACATTTTCTACTCCGAAGGCACTGACCATTCCTATTCTTGGTATCTTCAGCTAAGGAATCTTGTGTGGGCCACATCCAAGCATGATGTTTACATGGCACAGAACAATTCAGTGATGCACTGGTCTTCTCTTCTTCAAAGAGGGACAGAAGTGCTCCGCGTTGCAGGCCAAGTTGTTCCAAAGCAGGTTTGCATCTCTTCAAGGTGTGCCTTCTTTCTGTTATTTTTGTAGTATATCTAACTTGCGATCTATACTCTCTGCTTCACAGAAGGGGCATGGAGCTCAGACACTGTCCAGGGTGCAGATCAGCACAATGGCCCTAAAAGACAATTTCATGGTAGCAGGCGGTTTCCGCGGCGAACTGATTTTCAAGGTATAGTCTCAAGACGCGCTGAATTTTCAGCCATTTTATGTATCTTAGCTCATGAAATTGTTTCTCGACAGTATGTTGACAAGCCCGGGGTGGTATTCTGTACGAATGTCGCTGATAATAAAAATTCTGTCACGAATGCTGTAGATGTGTACGAGTCTCCCAGGTAAGAACTGTACAGTTTCGTCAATATTCTGATTCTGAATTTGTGGGCAATACGTGATCAACTATCGGATTTCCTGTTGTCAAAATGCAGCGGCGCTACTCGAGCGACGGCGGCCAACAATGACTGCACCGTCAAATTTCTTGATGCTGAGAGGTGCAGCCTGCTTAGTCGTTTTAATTTCCCGTGGTCAGTCAATGTGAGTTACTCTGAGCTCCTCCTCAGTAATCTTGAACTCTATTCTTGCTCCGGGAAGGTGAATCGAAAGTTGTCATGTCCTTCACAGAACACATCGGTGAGTCCTGATGGCAAGCTTCTTGCGGTTCTCGGCGACAGCTCCGACTGCGTGATCGCCGACGCTCAATCGGGCGAAGTACGCAACCGATCATCAGATCATATAGCCTCGAGTCCCCCTTCATTCCACCAGCAGAAAAACTGAGCATTGTTCTTGCTTACATTTGCAGGAGATAGCGACTCTCAAGGGGCACCTGGACTACTCGTTCTCATCGGCCTGGCACCCCGGCGGGAACGTCCTGGCGACGGGGAACCAGGACAAGACGTGCCGGCTGTGGGACACGCGCAACCTGTCGGCGCCGTTCGCGGTGCTGGGAGGGAGGATCGGCGCGGTCCGGGGCCTCCGGTTCTCGTCGGACGGGCGGTTCCTGGCGGCGGCGGAGGCGGCGGACTTCGTCCACGTGTACGACGCGCGGGCCGGCTACGGCGCCGCGCAGGAGATCGGCCTGTTCGGGGAGATCGCCGGCGTGGCGTTCAGCCCGGACGCGGGCGCGCTGTTCGTCGGGGTGGCCGACCGGGCCTACGGCAGCTTGCTCGAGTTCGGCAGGCGGGGCCGGCACGCTTACCTGGACTCGTACCTGTGACTGAGTGGAACAGTCATGTCGACCGTGTCGCTGCCGCGCGTCGAGCTAGATGCCTAGATGTGTGTATAGTGCTCCATATGGCAAGTGGTGGTTTCAGTTCTGTATATGCGGAGTGGTACTAGTTAAAAGATGCTACGGTGCAACTGGATTACAGATGGTACATGATTTGGACTGACCCTGATTCGAAAGTCAGCAGGTACTACAGAATATGGTTCGCGTGTGAAGCCGCGTGAGAAGAGTTTAGTCTTTTCGACCTCTTCCAATGGACGGGTGATTAGATGAGGTGCTAAGAGCAACTCCAACGGACCGACCCAAACGGACGGCATATTTGTTTGTTTTTGTCCGTTTGGGTCGGCCGCCTGCCCGGCGTTTGTCCAGTTTTGTATTTGGGTCGGCAGTGCGCCCAACGCACCGACCCATTTTATGTCGGCCATGTCTCACTATGTCGGCATTATGCCAGCATCGGCATACAATGCCGGCTTCAGAAAATATCGTCATAGTTCATGCTGTCGCACTCGTCAGCCGATCGACACACATGCCAGCACATAAAAAAGGGTGGGACTTGCGTTCGACCACGCCATCGCGGGCCCCGTGGTCATGCCAGCACACTTGTCGGCATAAAAAAGACGGCGCTCGCCGCCATAGATCACTCGTCGTCGAACTTGAGCATGTCAGCCCGCATCTTCTCGAACCATGGCCTATTCCTTGGCGACACGGTGTTGAGATCCACCTTCATGATCTCCACCCCGGTCATCATGCTCGCGAGAGCCACTTCTTTGGCCTTCGTCTTGGCGTTGGCGGCCTCGATCTCTACCATCTTGGCTTGCTTCTCCGCGTTCATCTCAAGCCTCCTTCTTTTGATCTCCATGAAAGCGTCCATTTGCTCCGCCTTGAAACGTCAACACTCCTCCTCCCTTGAGTCCTTCTTGTTCATCATGCCCTCCACGCTTGCAATCAAGGCGTTGGATGCCGCATCCCGCTTGTCCTCCTTCTTGGAGTTGGTCTTCCCCCGCGGCCGTGCCGGCTCGCACTCCCCAACCTCCTCCACGGCTTTCTTCCCCCCACGCGACTTGAGGGCGGCATATTGCGCCTTGAACTTCTCCTTGTCCTTGATGACCCGAAAGCAATGGGAGAGGTTGAAGCACTTGTCGTTGTGTTGAACCTTGAATGCCTCCAAAGCTTGAAATGCCTACAAAATGTTTTCATGCAAGCATATGGGCAAATGATATGCAAATTAACACGCAAGCATGAACTTGATGACACAAAAGAGAGCGGCTTGCTAGCATACCATGTCTTGCATGCCGGCCGCTCACGGGGCGGGCCTTGATGCTCTCAAGAGTGGCGCAAAACTTTTTGCATTCTTATTGGATCACCCTCCATCGCGGGCGTTGGTGACCTCTTGCTGCGCGGCGGCGGAGATGGCGGCCTGCGCGGCGGCCTCATCCCTCGCGTTCGCGGCGTGCCTCCAGTCCTTCCTCTTGGCTGACTCCCTTGCCCGCTGTGCGGGCTTCAGCGGCTTCTTTGGCTTGGCCGCGGCAGCGGTCTTGCACGGGGCACAAGGCTTGCCTTTCCCGGCGGGGGCGGTGGCGCCGGATGAGGCGAGGGAGGCGAGGCCGGTGGCGGCGTTGAGGTCGATGGCGTCCTCCATGGCGGGGTGTGGGGTGGGAGCACGCAGGCGAGAGGGTTTCGGGGGGGGGATGGGGAAAATGGTGGTGGCTATCACCGACCGGCGCGCCCGGGGAGAGGAGTTGGCGCGCGTGCGTCCGTCTCATGTCTGCGCCGATGCAAATTCGGCTCAAAAATGGGCCGGGAGTGGGTCGGCAGGCGGACGCCAAGCGGATGCGCGTCCATTTGGGTCGGCGCGTTGGGCCAACTTTTGTGTCTGCGCCGACCCAAACGGACGCCAGCGGATGAAATGGGTCGCCCGAGTTGCTCTAAGGGCATTAAATACTTTAGCAATGGTAGTCCCCAATGCATAGGTGCTTAACTTGTTTGCTAAGCTCCCTTCATTTAATGACTTAGCTAGTACTAAACTCTTTCATGCATTGATGAACTTGCTCCATTTTAATATTTTGTCTAGGTTCACGCGCTTGGCATTGGTTCTTCCTAGGTCATCAAATCAATCTCTCTCCTCTTAATTGTCTTGCCACATCAAATTTTTCGCCTACATGACATGCTTAGCACCTGTACAAGGTGGAGCATTGGGAGGGGCCTTCTTTAGGGGTGTCTAGTCTTTTGATGACTGTGGTGCTTTGGGAATAGATACCTTCCAACTTAGGGTGCGGTTGGTAGGCTGCACACGAGCAATGCTATATCTACGTGATTTATTTACGTAATGTTACTGATTTGGAGGACTATCATTAGTCATCAGGGGCGCATGGGCCCACCCTAAAAATCCCCGCGGGGGGTGGGGGTGGAGGGGATGGGGAGTTTTGATTAGTGGAGAAGGAAGGTGTGCAAAGTTACGTAGAACTCATACGTAAGTGTAGCATTTTTGACTGCATACAACCCAACCAGACCCGGGCGAGTTGAAAAATGTCTGTTTAGTTGCATGCAAGGAGGCTTGGTTCACATCGGCATGATACGAAGCACCCCAGAGTCTGGCTCGCTGGGAATGCTTGAATCGGCCGTTTCCAGCGAGTCAGGCTGACTCGAGCGCAAAAATTGGTCCCAGCGTAGGGCGCAAGTGCAGGGGGGACTCGGCCGGAGATGGCGGGAGAAGGAAATCAATAGAGACAAGATGGAGCGAAATATATTCTCATCCCCTCCCCCCATTTACTCGCTCATCCCTTGCTCTAGGACAAGGCGTTCCTCTCTTCTTTGCACTGGTGGTGGCGACGACTCAGATCTGTGGAAGCGGCGGCGATAGTAGCACTCTCCGGCAGCACTAGCGGAAGCGGAAGCGGCCTCTCCCCTTCTTCTTCGACATCATCTGGCCATCCTCGTCTCAGCCATCCCCTCCTCCCCCTGACCGCAAAGTTGGTGAGCAGCATAAGACCCTCCTCCTTTGTTAGGTTGTTTGTTAGGATCGTTTAGGGTCAATTGCGCCATTACTGACCGCACCATGGATGTCGCTTAGGTTCTGGATGAACGGATGAAGATTGTAGTTCATGCAACAACGCTCATAATTGTGGTTCATGCATGGATCATGTTGGTCGATAAGAGAAGTGTTCGTCGGAATGACAAGCCCCTCATCTGGTATGGTCCGATGTTAATTCGGGATCGGAAGAAGATAAGAATCTGAATTACATCTACAACTTCAAAGATTATAAGCTTTGTGGATGCTTCGAATGAAAAGAGCACCTTGTGCAGATGTTCAGGAGCAGGGGGCTGCTACAAGATAACATCCACACCACTGTGGAAGAGCAAGTTGCCATGTTCCTCCATGTTGTAGGTCATAACCAGAGGTTCGGGGTTATGCACAACACGTCCAGGAGATCAATGGGGACCATTTTCAAGTACTTCAGGCAAGTGCTCTATGTTGTTGGGGAACTTAGAGGAGTTGATCGGGTCACCAACTGCCCGGACTCCTAGCAAGATCCGCACTAGCCCAAGATGGTATCCATACTTCAAGGTGAGCATTGATAGTATGCAGTTCATGCCTTGATATGATGTTATTGTTCTGCTATAGTCATAACACCATCTTATAATGCCATTTCAGGATTGCATTGGGGCAATAGATGGTACTCTTGTCACTGCCAGAGTACCAAGATCACAATCTGCAGCATACAGGGGGAGGAAGCACTACATAGGTCAGAATGTGCTTGCTGCTGTTGACTTCAATCTAAAGTTCACATATGTGCTGGCTGGATGGGAAGGATCAACACATGATGCTAACATTCTAAGTGACAACATGAGTAGACCTGATGGCATCAACATCCCCGATGACAAGTTCTACCTACAAGATGCTGGCTATGCATGCCGGGCAGGTGTTCTTCCATCCTTCAGGAAAACTAAGTACCATCTGAACGAGTTATCTGGTAGGAACTATCCTAGGACTTCTCAGGAACTGTTCAATCTCAGACACTCCAGCCTTAGAGTTACAGTTGAGAAGGCATTTGAACCTTGAAGAATAAGTTTAAGACCCTGGATCAGAAGCCATTCCACCCTTACCCTGCCCAAGTTAAGATTATTCTTGCATGTTGCATCATTCATAACTGGATCCTACAATGGGGTTATGATGAACTTGTGCCAGATGAGGAATATGCGACGACTGATGAGGTGGTCAGCTCCGGCCATGGTGTGGAGACATTTGACAATGAAGTGTGGAAAAACAAAAGGTTGGAGTGGGCTCAAACAATGTGGGACAACAGAGGTCAGTTAAGGATCTAAGGGCATCTCCATCCGCGCCCCCAAAAGGCCCCCCAGGCCACTTTTTCGGCGCCGACGACGAAAAAATGGCCCAGTCGCGCCCCCAGGACGCCCAATATCGCCGGTTCGGACATTTTTTCCGCTCGGCGGTCACAGGCCGAACCCGGCGCGCTGGGGGCTCCGGCGCTAGGGAAAAGCACGCCTGGCCCACACCGACAGGGGAAAAGTCAAGGTTTTCTTCCCCCGACTCGCCTCGCACCCCCCGCGCCCTCGGCCACCACTAGCTATATCCCGGCGACGGCCGCCTCCCTACTCCGCTAGATAGCCATTCCTCGCCGGAAAATAGCAGCGCTTCGCCGCGGCAGCCCCTCCCACAGCAGCTGGGCGTTTCTGGCCGCCGTTTCTGGCCGCGGAGGCGCGGTTTAACGGTGGGTACACGCCCACCGAGCGCAAGGTGTTCGGCGTTTTGCCTGTCTCGGCGATGGACTCGGATGAGGAGGAAGAGCTCGCCGCGCTGCTGGAGGAGGAAGCCGCGGCCGACGTCTAGGAAGAAGAGCATCTCATGGTGCTCGTCGCCCTCGCCCAGCTACTGGCGAGCAATGAAAAGCCGCGGCGAGGTGGCTCGGTGCCGGGGCGGGTGAAAGCAAAGAACCGGCATCGTCTCCAGGGCTACTGCATGCTCTACTCCGACTACTTCGCCGATGCTCCACTTCATGGCGAGAGAACATTTCGGTGCCGTTATTGGATGAGCCGAAAGCTCTTCCTCAGGATTGTGAATTCCATCCGGAAGTTCGACAACTACTTCAAGTGCAAGATGGATTGCACTGGCGCTCTTGGATTCACCTCCATCCAGAATGTACGACAGCGATGAGGATGCTTGCATATGGAGCTCCCAGTGATTCACTCGACGACTATGGGCGCATGGCCGAGTCCACCAGCATAGAGTGTTTCTACAAGTTCTGTCGGGCAGTGGTGGCAGTGTTTGGGCCACAATACTTGAGAACACCCAATGCGGAAGACACTGCTCGGATCCTAGCCCAGAATGCAGCAAGAGGATTTCCTGGGATGCTTGGAAGCATCGACTGCATGCATTGGAAATGGAAGAATTGCCCATTTGGTTGGCAGGGGATGTACAAAGGCGCCAAAGGCGGTTGCAGTGTGGTGCTTGAGGCGGTAGCCACACAGGACCTTTGGATTTGGCACTCCTTCTTTGGTATGCCAGGAACTCACAATGACATCAACGTGCTGCAGTGCTCTCATGTTTTTGCCAAGCTCGTTGAGGGACATTCTCCTCCGGTGAACTTCGAGATCAATGGGCACCAATACAACAAGGGGTACTATCTAGCTGACGGCATCTATCCGAGATGGTCGACATTTGTGAAGACGATCTCAAACCCTGTGGCAGGAGGCAAGAACGCCTGGTTTGCGAAGCTTCAGGAGGCTTGCAGGAAGGATGTCGAGCGGGCATTTGGTGTGCTCCAATCTCGATTTGCTGTTGTTCGGTACCCCGCTCAGACCTGGTCCAAAGATCAAATGTGGGAGATTATGACTTGCTGTGTCATCTTGCACAACATGATCATCGAGAGCGAGCAAGAAGACCCAATGTTTGACACTGAACCATACTACAGGCAGGGTCCTCTAGCCGAAGTTGATCACCAGCTACCGGCAACTTGGACTGCCTATCTCAGTATGCGTCAGGAGATCCGAGACCCACAGGTGCATCATCAACTGCAGAAAGATGTGATTGGGCACCTATGGTGGCTCAAGGGGGACGCCGTGTGATGAAATACGAGTTTTTATTTGTTGAACTATATAATTTGTATTGAACTATTTGTTGTTGTACTATTTTGTTGAAGTATTTGATTTTTCTGTGATGAAATATGTGATAAGAAATAATTGTGTTGATAATTGAATGCCGAGACACGGCGAAACCACGCCGAATATGGGCCTATTCTCGTCCATATGGGCCGTTTATTCGCCGAAATTGGGCTGCAAAGTGGGCCAATTTCGACGTCTGGGGGCGATCTGGGGGCGACGACTGGACGCACAACCGCCCCCAGCGCCGAGTGTATCGCCGGCTCGCCCCCAGGGGGCGATTTTTATGCGTCCTGGGGGGGCCAACGGCTGGAGATGCCCTAAAGAAGTGACAACAACATAAGACAAAAAGAAGAAGCAATACAACAGCAACAGAAGAAACAACAACAGAATAAAAAAAGAAAGAGGATGGACTTCCACCTAGTTAGCAACGTTGAACTTTGCCATATTTAGTCATATGGTCCATAATAATTTGTACTGCCATTTTTTAGTTGTTAGGATAAGTCGTCATTTGTTTCCTAGTTAGGACAAGACTATGTTCGATGTGTGTGGTAAGGTCATTACAATTGAGAAGTGGTGATCACACCTTATGCATTTGTAACCAAACACCGTATTGTTTGTCTAACACTAGTGACCCATGCAACTAAACTGCGTGCTAGAAATTACTTCCCTGACGCAGACGACTAAAATACATGTAGATATTGATTTTTAGATTGCATTAGCTCAAACAGGTTTAACTGGAACACATATGTAAAATGGCCTAAAATAGAGATATCAATCAAACGCGCCCTTGGCAACTACAGTTCTTCCTTTGTTGTTTTGAGCTGAACTACGGTTGCTTTGGTTTTCATATGATTGACGCGAATCATCGTTTCTTCTGTTTTGCCGGCCAAGGGAATATCAGCACATTGCAAGTCATCTCTAGTCTGGTTTATCTTTTTGCGAACGTCTCTAGTCTGGTTTATAAGGAATAAAAACACGCATTATTTGCTTCCAGAGAGCTACACTGGCTGGTGCTCTGTCCCGCCATTCCTCCGATACGGACTCAACCTGCGGAACTGCAAAAATGTAAGGTGTATTATTACATGGTGTTTATTAGATTCATGCTTCAATCAACTCATTCAAAAAGTCCAAACCGCTGAAACAAGCAATATATTTCAACACAGCCGTCATGTGGAGGCTGATTCTAAATTATTCATGCTTCAATTAACTCATCCAGAAGTTCAAATTGACAAAAAGACGGACAATATATTTCAACAGTGTTAGGCGGCATGCGGAACTAGATTGTCATTTCGATTGCCAGGTGACAGTACTAACATTCCGCATGTCACCGTTTTTTTATCCCAATGCAGAAACGAATGGATTGTCGGCGTATTACGGCAGGGTGGGCAGGAAGAAACTTGTATGGATCGTCGCCTCTCTCGAGCAGTACACTTTTTGGTGGAGGGCTTCTTGCGATTGCGAAACTGTCGCTCGAGCGATAGATACTTGCACTGAACGCGAAATCTAGCAGAAAAGAAGCAGCGGGTCAACGGATACCTAATGTTTGGCGAAGAGCATGTACAGGGGGTGGGGGGCTTCTCCATTATTTTCTTTGCAATAGAAACATGCCACCTTCCGTCGTTGGTGGCTTTCCACGACGATCGGGAGTGCACCGACTGCCAGCAAGCCGCCTCGTTAGATCCAACCGCCACCAAGCTTAGGTGTGTGCGTGGGTGCGCAGGTGCAGTGCATACATCTTAATTTTTTCTCTTTTTTGCGAGGGCATACGTCTCAAGATTAATTAGTGAGTGACTTCATAGTTGAAATGGATGATTCCTTGGAAAAAAGAGTTAAGACGGATGTTTAAGAAAATCAAGAGACCATGTTGTTCTTCAATGGTGTGCAACAGAAAAAAAGGTGTTCTTCGGTGAGCTGGCTTCGCTTTGGCCCTACTCCAGCTCTAACTTTCCTAGGCTTCGGACCCGGGCAGCTACTTCACCGCTTCGTTAGTTGACTCCATGCCTCGGCACATGCGTACGAGTGTGGGTGGCTCGCATTTTTCGATGAACGTGACCCTAGATTCTCCTATGCAGTGTGCACGCAAGCAGCCAAGGATCGTGCCACTATGATTAACAAATAAAAATCAGTAAATGAGTACTCACCCCGTAAAAAAATATAAGACCTTTTAGATTATTACTTTAGTAATCTATATAAACGCTCTTATATTTTTTTACAAAAGAAGTAACTCACAAACTTAGCGTATGTCAGATGGTTATAGGTTCCTTGTGCAACCAGCCCATCGGGTTTCAAGTTCTAGATTTGACACTGGTGCTTGTATTTTTATGAATTTATTTTAATCGGGCGATGTTCCTTCAGTGGAAGATGACTTTTCCCTCGATTACGAGGCGTTTGTGTTAACTTCGTTAATCTTGCATTCATATAGCGAATATATGCGTGTGTATGTGAGCATCTAAAGTTGTAACGTGTTAAAAAAATACATGAGTAATTTGAAAGAACAACTGCAATTTCTGATTGCATCCCACTCATTCACGACTATTTGTTCATTCTTTTTAGACCTCTCGTAGTGGGAGTATCGTAAGAGTATCGTTACGCAAGAAAAATATGATGTGACAATGATGTGAGAGAGGATTCTATTATCATAGCACATCAAGTGAGAGAAGTTAATAAAAAATAAATCCTACCCACGACTTTGTAATGAGATTCTATAAATGAATAAATGATGTTTTCTAGCTCATTTGAGCTCGGGTGAACATTAAAATCTGAAATATTTAAACATAAATTCAAAAGGTTGATTGTTTTTGTGTCAAACATTGACAAGTGTCCTAAGTGCTTGCAAAATTTCATCACAAGAAAACATCTGTGGAAGTTGTGAAAAAAAGTTATTTTCAAGAGCATTTTGGAGTGCTGATTTTTTCACGAGTTTCATGAATGTCATTACATGACGAAACTTTGCAAGCATTTAAAACATCTGCCGAAGTTTGTCACAAAAAAATCCAGATTTTATTTTTGAATTTTTTCTGTTCATATCGAGCTCACATGAACATGAGCTACGAATGACACTTTCCTTGTTGAGGTAGCTTTAGGGCATCTCCAATGCGGACCTTCAAACCTTCCGCAATCGTCCGGGCTGAACTGCCCGGACGCCACAAGCCATCCAATGATGTTCTGCATTTGTCCATGGACCAGTCCAGGTGTTCGTTTTCCTGCAAACCAGTGGAGCTTTGCGGGAGTATGTATATCCTTCTAGCCAACATAAAGCCACCATGTACCCTCTCTTCATCCAGATAGCGGAAGGCCACTTTTGGCTAGGTAACTTATTTGGCGGAAGATTTTTAAAGGCATGTAGGATCAAAAGTATGTCCAGAGAGGGGAGGGGGTGAATAGACTACTAGCAAATATTAAATGACTCTTTTCTCAATTTTAGTTCTTGACAGATTTTAACTTAGCTAGCAATACAAGAGCACCATACACACAGTGGCGGATCCAAGACCCAGGCCGGGGGGGCCTGGGCCCGGGGCGTGAGGAGCAGTTCCTTCATATAGTGTAGCACCATTGATACTGTTTAGCACTGTGCTGACACCATAGTAAGCTTGGGGCCCGGGGCGAGGCTCAATTCTGGATCCGCCCCTGCATACACATGCAAGTCTAGAGTATAGGCAGTGGAAAGTAAAGAAATGCAAGTGATAGTAAAGTAGGAGCTTGAGTTTAGAGATACGCAAACACAATGTTGACGCCGTGAAGATTTTTTACCCATGGTTTTGATAGGTGGTGCTATCGTACGTCCATGTTGATGGAGGCTTCGATCCACGGAGGATCTAAGATCACAAAGATCACGGAGAAATCGAGTCCACGAAGAAGAAACCACACACATTCCACCAAGGCTTACGTCCACGAAGGACTAGCCTCACTTGGGTAGATCTTCATGAAGTAGGCAATCTCCAAGCTCGCAAACTTCTTGGCTTCTCCACAACGTTTGGAAACTTCCAAGCACACCTAGCCGATATATGAGGAACCACCCTCCAAATGATGAATAGATGTTGTTGATGATGAACTCCTTGCTCTTGTGCTTCAAAAGATAATCTCCTCAACACTTAAATACTCTCATAATTTTTTTCTTTGGTAGGAGAGGATTTTTGTGGGAAGCAAAGGTGACCATAAATCAAAGGATCAATAGTTAGAGTGGAATCCCTTTGAAATCAGCACAGGGAGGTGGAGCTCTCTCTATAAAATATGGATATGAGTGGTGTTTGCTTTGAGAGACACTAGTGGAGTGGGTGGGGAGTATACATAGTGATGACAGAAAATCTGACTGTTACACATACTTTTGCACACATTAGTGAGACCGACTGGAATGACTCGATCAGATCGGCATGTACAAAAGGCAACAACTTTGGATCGTTCGGTCACACTGGGTGAAACTGGTCGATGGCTCCAAAATATGATGACCTAATTACTTTTGCATGCTTCAGTGTCATGATAAGCCACAAGTATAGGGGATCGCAACAGTTTTCGAGGGTAGAGTATTCAACCCAAATTTATTGATTCGACACAAGGGGAGCCAAAGAATATTCTCAAGTATTAACAGTTGAGTTGTCAATTCAACCACACCTGAAAGACTTAATATCTGCAGCAAAGTATTTAGTAGCAAAGTAATATGGAAGTAACTGTAACGGTGGCAAAAGTAACAGTATTGGTTTTGTAGTGATTGTGACAGTGGCAATGGTAAAGTAACTAAGCAAAGATCAATATGTGAAAAGCTCGTAGGCAATGGATCGGTGATGGATAATTATGTCGGATGAGATTCCTCATGCAACAGTTATAACATAGGGTGACACAGAACTAGATCCATTTCATCAATGTAATGTAGGCATGTATTCCGAATATAATCATACATGCTTATGGAAAAGAACCTGCATGACATCTTTTGTCCTACCCTCCCGTGGCAGCGGGGTCCTATTGAAAACTAAGGGATATTAAGGCCTCCTTTTAATAGAGTACCGGACCAAAGCATTACCACTTAGTGAATACATGAACTTCTCAAACTACGGTCATCACCAGGGTGGTCCCGATTATTGTCACTTCGGGGTTACCGGATCATAACACATAGCAGGTGACTATTGACTTGCAAAATAGGATCAAGAACTCACATATATTCATGAAAACATAATAGGTTCAGATCTGAAATCATGGCACTCGGGCCCTAGTGACAAGCATTAAGCATAGCAAAGTCATAGCAACATCAATCTCAGAACATAATGGATACAAGGGATCAAACCCTAACAAAACTAACTTGATTACATGATAAATCTTATCCAACCCATCACCGTCCAGCAAGCCTACGATGGAATTACTCACGCACGGCGGCGAGCATCATGAAATTGGTGATGGAGAAGGTTGATGATGACGATGGCGATGGTTTCCCCTCTCCGGAGCCCCGAACGGACTCCAGATCAGCCCTCCCGAGAGAGATTAGGGCATGGCAGCGGCTCCGTATCATAAAACGTGATGAATCCTTCTCTCTGATTTTTTTCTCCCTAAACGTGAATATATAGAGTTGGAGTTGAGGTCGGTGGAGCCTCAGGGGTCCACGAGACAAGGGGGCGCACCCCAGGGGGGTGGGCACGCCCCCACCCTCATGGACAGGGTGTGGGCCCCCTGGTGTTGATTCTTTTGCCAGTATTTTTTATTTATGCTAAAAATATTCTCCGTGAAGTTTCAGGTCATTCCGAGAACTTTTATTTCTGCACAAAAATAACACCATGACAATTCTGCTGAAAATAGCGTCAGTCCGGGTTAGTTCCATTTAAATCATGCAAGTTAGAGTCCAAAACAAGGTCAAAAGTGTTTGGAAAAGTACATACGATGGAGACGTATCAACTCCCCCAAGCTTAAACCTTTGCTTGTCCTCAAGCAATTTAGTTGACAAACTGAAAGTGATAAAGAAAAACTTTTACAAACTCTGTTTGATCTTGTTGTTGTAAACATGTAAAGCCAGCATTCAAGTTTTCAGCAAAGATTATGAACTAACCATATTCACAATAACATTTCGGTCTCATGTTTACTCATATCAATGGCATAATCAACTAGCGAGCAATAATAGTAAATCTCGGTTGACAACACTTTCTCAAAACAATCATAATATGATATAACAAGATGGTATCTCGCTAGCCCTTTCTGAGACCGCAAAACAAAAATGCAGAGCACCTCTGAAGATCAAGGACTGACTAAACATTGTAATTCATGGTAAAAGAGATCCAGTCATAGTCATACTCAATGTAAACTAATAGTAATGCATGGACATGACAGCGGTGCTCTCCAAATGGTGCTTTTTAATAAGAGGATGATGACTCAACATAAAAGTAAATAGATAGGCCCTTCGCAGAGGGAAGCAGGGATTTGTAGAGGTTCCAGAGCTCGATTTTTGAAATAGAGATAAATAATATTTTGAGTGGTATACTTTCATTGTCAACATAACAACCGAGAGATCTCGATATCTTTGTAGGATCGAAATTATGTCTAGAGGGGGGGGGTGATTAGACTACTTGACCAAATAAAATCTAGCATTTTCCCAATTTTAGTTCTTGGCAGATTTTAGCAACTTTGCACAAGTCAAGAAATCAACCTACACATGCAATTCTAAGAGTATAGTAGCGGAAAGTAAATCACTTGCATATGAAGGTAAAGGGGGGAGTTTGAGGGAGCAAACGCAATGTTGACATAGAGATTTTTGGCGTGGTTCTGATAGGTGGTGCTATCGTACATCCATGTTGATGGAGACTTCAACCCATGAAGGGTAACGGTTGCGCGAGTCCATGGAGGGCTCCACCCACGAAGGGTACACGAAGAAGCAACCTTGTCTATCCCACCATGGCCGTCGCCCATGAAGGACTTGCCTCACTCGGGTAGATCTTCACTAAGTAGGCGATCTCCTTGCCCTTACAAACTCCTTGGTTCAACTCCACAATCTTGACGGAGGCTCCCAAGTGACACCTAACCAATCTAGGAGACACCACTCTCCAAGAGGTAACAAATGGTGTGTTGATGATGAACTCCTTGCTCTTGTGCTTCAAATGATAGTCTCCCCAATGCTCACTCTCTCTCATAGGATTGGATTTGGTGGAAAGAAGATTTGAGTGGAAAGCAACTTGGGGAAGGCTAGATATCAAGATTTATGTGGTAGGAATGGAATATCTTGACCTCAACACAAGTGTAGGTGGTTCTCTCTCAGAAAATGTATGTTGGAAGTGTAGGCATGTTCTGATGGCTCTCTCCACGAATGAAGAGTGTGTGGAGGGGTATATATAGCCTCCACACAAAATCTAACCGTTACACACAATTTACCAAACTCGGTAGGACCGAATCATGAAACTCGGTTGGACCAATTTAGTTCAAAATGTGAACGTTAGGATTTTTGATGGGACCAACACGTCAACTCTGTGGGACCAATTTCTTTAGGGTTAGGGCATAACGTAATCTCGGTGAGACCTATTACACAAACTCGGTGGGACCGATTTTGGTAATAGACAAACAGAGAGTTGGTCAGGCAAACTCGGTGGGACCGATTCGCTCATCTCGGTTGGACCAAAACGTTATGAAAGGGAAACAGAGAGTTTGCATTGCAATCTCGGTGGGACCGATCGCTCATCTCGGTTGGACTGAAACGTTACGAAGGGAAATAGAGAGATTACAATCCCATCTCGGTGAGACTAAGATACCTATCGGTGAGACCGAAAAGATTAGGATTTCTGGCAGTGGCTATGTCAAGAGAATTCGGTGGCGCCGGATAGAAAGTTTCGGTAGGGCCGAGTTTGACTTTTGGTTTGGGACATATGTGGATATGAGAAAGTAGTTGAGGGCTTTGGAGCATATCACTAAGCATTTTGAGCAATAAACTCATTAAGCAACACCTCACCCCCTCTTGATAGTATTGGCTTTTCGTATGGACTCAATGTGATCTTGGATCACTAAAAAATGTAGAGTCTTGTGCTTTGAGCTTGAGCCAATCCTTTTGTCCTTGGCATTTTGAGGGGTCTACTTTTCTAATCCATGCCATGCCAATCATTGAGCTTTCCTGAAATATTTATCTTGAAATAGCATTAGCTCAATGAGCTATATGTTGTTAGGAATTACCAAAACCACCCAGGGATAGTTGCACTTTCAATCTCCCCTTTTTTGGTAATTGATGACAACATATAGATCAAAGCTTCGACAAATAATAATAAGATTGAAAAACATCGTCGCTTTGAGAAGTATGTGATAAGCAAGAGCTCCCCCTAAATTAGTGCATTATTTAAAATTTGCTTTTGAATGCAAATGCACAATCGATTAGGATTATGGGTTACTCTTCCATGTCACATACATCTTGGTGGAGCGCTCAAAATGATAGAAATTAAAAGCATGCACTCATCACCAAGCAAGTGAATGATCATATAAGGATGTAAGAGATAATATCATCCAATAAGCATTAAGGGTAGCATATGATCAAACACATGATCAAACAAGTATCTCACACAAGCACACAATAAAGAAGTTCAACCAAACCAAAAACAAGAGAGATAAAAAGCAACACTCTCTCTCGAAGCCTATGACCTATACATTTTTCTTCCCCTTTGGCAACAAGGTACCAAAAAGTTCAAAAAATGCATAGTGCTAAACGTCTCTCAGGCTTGATCTTCGGGAGGTGGTGTAGAGATGACTCCAAGGATGAAAGCTTCTGTTGATGTAGCTGGAGCTGTAGCTGCTGGAGCTGATGCTGTAGCTCTAGTATCTGTGACTGACACTGCAGCAGACCTCTCGCTTCAGGGCACTCTAGCAAAAGCATTTGTAGTTGACTTGCCCTTCTTCTCCTCCACTTCCTCCTGAAATTTCTCAACTACTGACTGAATCTCAATTACTTTGACATCAAGATCATAGAATTTCTGCTCAATGATCCTCTCCAAGCTTTCCTGGTTTTGAGTCAGGGTGTCCAAGCCCTTCTCAATCCTCAAGGTGGATTGGATCAGATATCCAAGCTGATCTTGCTTGGATTTCAAGAACACTTGAGATGCCTCTTCAACAGTTGGCATTCTTGTAGCTTTCTCAGCTTTAGCTTTGGCTTTCTTCTCCTGTGCTTGAACTGATGATGGTTCATTCTCATCCATCACAACTGTGTTGTCCTAAAATT
This sequence comes from Triticum aestivum, assembly GCF_018294505.1. NCBI lineage: Eukaryota > Viridiplantae > Streptophyta > Magnoliopsida > Poales > Poaceae > Triticum > Triticum aestivum. The sequence goes on along the minus strand of NC_057797.1, from coordinate 118,459,125 downwards.
CAGGGTATATCGCCAGGTGCTCCTTATCCAATAGATATTTGCATGTGCCCATCTTGGAGTTGATGAGCTCCTGAATTTGTGGGGCATACCCACAGCTTCTCTTCTGATCAGCTGCTGTCCTTTTGATTGTCTCTACAATCAGACTCATGACTTTGAACTTTTGAGGCACATCAAATAAATGTAGCAAATTGATAGCATGTCCTCTGATCATCTTGTCACCTGACTTGGGTAGCAATGTGTGCCTTAGGATCCAGTTGATGGTAGGTAGACCAGGCAACAAGAAGTGGACAGATCCAAACTTATGAGTCTCTAAAGCATCATCCGGGATATCTCTGTACATGTGAGCCATAGTGTTGTGGTCTTTCTTCTTCTCGGCATAAACATCCAAGTTATCCTCATGTTCTTCTGAGGCATTGATCAACTGAGACCATTCTTCAACAGTGGATTGGTACCTAGTACCTTCAGACATCCAAACTATCCTTTCATCTGGATAGAAGTGGGTTGTGGAGTAAAACTGCATGATGAGCTCATCATTCCACTTGGTGAGCTTTTGGGCAACAAATGTATCAAATCCACATGCTTTGAAGCTGTCATATACTACTGGATAGTGATCTTCATTCTCCTTGGTGTACTCCCAGTCAACCCATCTCATGTCACACACTATGAGATTCTTGTCAAGCAGGACAGTCTCATAAAAGTCTTGTTGTTCCTTTGTGTGGAACCTGTAATCCAGTAGTTCTCCTCCTGACAGCATATGGATTAGACTGTCTCCATAATCTCAGTCCCGAATCCTTCCCGATCTTCATATTTTCTGCAACAGGATGTGCATCATTGTGGTCAGGGATCTTGGGCTTCATCATCTTCTTCAGCAACAGTCTCAGACACTGGGGCCTTGTTCTTTTCTGCAGCTGGAATGTTTCTAGTGCTTCTCTTTGGAGCAGACTTCTGAGCTGGAGCTTTGGGAGTAGACTTGGGCTTTGATGGAGCAGCCCCTGACTTTATAGCATCTCCCATAAGCTTCTGAGCTTTGGGTGCTGGAGCAGCATCCTCTTCCTCTTCTTCATCATCTCTCATCATTGATGGCTTGCCAATAACTCTGGCAATGGTCTTCTTGACCCTTTCTTTCCTCTTCTTGCCTTCACCTCCTTCTTTGGGTTCAAGAGTGAACTCCATTGTTTCTTGAGTGGAGGCTCTGGCTTTTGACATTGGAACTCTTCTTGCTGGAGCCTTTGTCTTCATTCCAGGCTTACTTGCAGCAGCTGTGCCATACTCCTTTTTCAGCACCTTTTTCCTTGAAGTGGCCTCATCCTCAACAGCCACATAATCCTCATCTTCAGAATCTAAGGTTTTCTTCTTCCTTGTCCTGGTAGCTTCTTTTGGAAAGTTACTAGGTGTGCTCCTGCTGCCCTCATCATAGCTGCTGGAGGGACTAGTGCCCTCACTCAACTGAACCTGCTCTTCAGACTTGTTCTGACTGTCGCTTTGATCAGACATCTTCAGGCAAACTGTCAGTAGACCCTGTGAATAGGTTGTAGACGAGGTAGAGTAGACGAGCATCACAAAGTATAGAGGTTTTGCAAAAAAATTGAGTCAAAACGCTTAGTTTTAGTTCTCTACAGAAGTGATCTCGGAGCTACCGAATTGACAAACTCGGTGATACCGAAGCAACACTTGGAACCTAAACCAGTGAACTCGGTTGGGCCGAGTCACAGTTCGGTGGCACCAAGATTGCTAGGGTTTCACAGAATCTTGGGCTCGGTCACACCGATTTGCACGTTTCGGTCAGACCAAAAAGCGCATGTGCAATGGCCTAAGCCGAATCGGTGAGACCAATTTCTACATTTTGGTTGGTCCGAGATGAGTTCTGCGGAGAGCTAACCCTAAAATTTTCGAATCAATCTAGAGCTAAGGAAGTTTTAGCTGGATGGATCAATCTCAATCGTGGCAAGAAACATGGCATTGTCCTTGTGCTAGGAATCAGAGTGAAAAAGACAGCACAAGGGGTCGAACACTTACCCTAGAGTGGCAAGTGTTCGCTACGGCGGCAACGCCAGAGCAGATTGTCGTTGATGGCGGTGGAGACCAGCGGCGAGAGGTCGCTGGCGGCGAGAGGATAATCTGGAGACCCGAAGAGGCAGAGCAGGTTACGCGCGGGTGAAGGGTTTCGGAAAAATTTCCAAAATTTGACCCGTCAGTATATATAACCTGACCCTGTCGGTGTGACCGAGTAGAACAACTTGGTGGCACCGAGATGCAAAACTGCAGGCAGTTACTGCAACTCGGTGTGACCGAAAGGTTCTAATCGGTTGCACCGAGATTGAAAACCTAGATCAACTAAGTGATCTCGGTAGGACCGAAAAGGATGAATCGATCAGACCGAAATGCACAAAGAGGTTTTGGAAGTTTAAGTCTATGATGAATCGGGGACTCTGAGTGCTCCTCACACAGAGTGGTTCGAATCTGACTTGATCAAACTTTCTGATGTAGCATGAATAGAGTTTGAGACGAGGAAAGCATAGATAGCTAGAGGGAGTTCTTAGGCATTCTTTGTTGGGGAACGTAGTAATTTCATAAATTTTTCTACACACACGCAAGATCATGGTGATGCATAGCAACGAGAGGGGGAGAGTGTGATCTACGTACCCTTGTAGACCGACAATGGAAGCGTTAACTTGGTTGATGTAGTCGTACGTCTTCACGGTCCAACCGATCCAAGCATCGTTACTCCGGCACCTCCGAGTTCTTGCACACGTTCAGCTCGATGACGATCCACGGACTCCGATCCAGCAAAGTGTCAGGGAAGAGTTCCGTCAGCACGACGGCGTGGTGACAATCTTGATGTACTACTGTCCCAGGGCTTCGCCTAAGCACCTCTACAATATTATCGAGGACTATGGTGGAAGGAGGCACCGCACACGGCTAAGAATATGATCACGTGGATCAACTTGTGTCTCTAGGGGTGCCCCTTGCCTCCGTATATAAAGGCTCAAGGGGGGGGGGGGCAAGAGGAGGCGCGCCAGGAGGAGTCCTACTCCCTCTGGGAGTAGGACTCCCCCCCTTTCCTAGTTGGAATAGGATTCGCGGAGGGGGAAAAGAGGAGAGAGAGAGGAGGAAGGGGGGCCGGCCCCCTCTCCTTGTCCTATTTGGACCAAGGGGGGAGGGGCGTGCGGCCCATCTCTGGCCACCTCTCCTCTCTTCCACTAAGGCCCACTAAGGCCCATATACCTCCCGGGGGGTTCCGGTAACCTCCCGGTAATCCGGTAAAATCCTGATTTCACCCGGAACACTTCCGATATCCAAACATAGGCTTCCAATATATCAATCTTTATGTCTCGACCGTTTCGAGACTCCTCGTCATGTCCGTGATCACATCCGGGACTCCGAACAACTTCGGTACATCAAAATGCATAAACTCATAATATAACTGTCATCGAAACCTTAAGCGTGCGGACCCTACGGGTTCGAGAACAATGTAGACATGACCAAGACACGTCTCCGGTCAATAACCAATAGCGGAACCTGGATGCTCATATTGGCTCCTACATATTCTACGAAGATCTTTTATCGGTCAGACCGCATAACAACATACGTTGTTCCCTTTGTCATCGGTATGTTACTTGCCCGAGATTCGATCGTCGGTATCCAATACCTAGTTCAATCTCGTTACCGGCAAGTCTCTTTACTCGTTCCGTAATACATCATCCCGCAACTAACTCATTAGTTGCAATGCTTGCAAGGCTTAGTGATGTGCATTACCGAGAGGGCCCAGAGATACCTCTCCGACAATCGGAGTGACAAATCCTAATCTCGAAATACGCCAACCCAACATGTACCTTTGGAGACACCTGTAGAGCACCTTTATAATCACCCAGTTACGTTGTGACGTTTGGTAGCACACAAAGTGTTCCTCCGGCAAACGGGAGTTGCATAATCTCATAGTCATAGGAACATGTATAAGTCATGAAGAAAGCAATAGCAACATACTAAACGATCGGGTGCTAAGCTAACGGAATGGGTCATGTCAATCAGATCATTCATCTAATGATGTGATCCCGTTAATCAAATAACAACTCTTTGTTCCATGGTTAGGAAACATAACCATCTTTGATTAACGAGCTAGTCAAGTAGAGGCATACTAGTGACACTCTGTTTGTCTATGTATTCACACATGTATTATGTTTCCTGGTTAATACAATTCTAGCATGAATAATAAACATTTATCATGATATAAGGAAATAAATAATAACTTTATTATTGCCTCTAGGGCATATTTCCTTCAGTCTCCCACTTGCACTAGAGTCAATAATCTAGTTCACATCGCCATGTGATTTAACAGCAATAGTTCACATCACCATGTGATTAACACCCATAGTTCACATCGATATGTGATCAACACCCAAAGGGTTTACTAGAGTCAGTAATCTAGTTTCACATCGCTATGTGATTAACACCCAAAGAGTACTAAGGTGTGATCATGTTTTGCTTGTGAGATAATTTTAGTCAACGGGTCTGTCACATTCAGATCCGTAAGTATTTTGCGAATTTCTATGTCAACAATGCTCTGCACGGAGCTACTCTAGCTTATTGCTCCCACTTTCAATATGTATCTAGATCGGGACTTAGAGTCATCCAGATCTGTGTCAAAACTTGCATCGACGTGACCTTTTACGACGAACCTTTTTGTCACCTCCATAATTGAGAAATATTTCCTTATTCCACTAAGGATAATTTTGACCGCTGTCCAGTGATCTACTCTTAGATCACTATCATACTCCCTTGCTTAACACTGTGTAGGGTATACAATAGATCTGGTACATAGCATGGCATACTTTATAGAACCTATGGCTAAGGCATAGGGAATGACTTTCATTCTATTTCTATCTTCTGCCGTGGTCGGGCTTTGAGTCTTACTCAATTTCACACCTTGTAACACAGGCAAGAACTCTTTCTTTGACTGTTCCATTTTGAACTACTTCAAAATCTTGTCAAGGTTTGTACTTATTGAAAAAACTTATCAAGCGTCTTGATCTATCTCTATAGATCTTGATGCTCAATATGTAAGCAGCTTCACCGAGGTCTTTCTTTGAAAAACTCCTTTCAAACACTCCTTTATGCTTTGCAAAATAATTCTACATTATCTCTGATCAACAATATGTCATTCACATATACTTATCAGAAATGTTGTAGTGCTCCCACTCACTTTCTAGTAAATACAGGCTTCACCGCAAGTCTGTATAAAACTATATGCTTTGATCAACTTATCAAAGCGTATATTCCAACTCCGAGATGCTTGCACCAGTCCATAAATGGATCGCTGGAGCTTGCATATTTTGTTAGCACCTTTAGGATTGACAAAACCTTCTTGTTGCATCACATACAACTCTTCTTTAATAAATCCATTAAGGAATGCAGTTTTGTTTATCCATTTGCCAGATTTCATAAAATGCGGCAATTGCTAACATGATTCGGACAGACTTAAGCATAGATACGAGTGAGAAACTCTCATCGTAGTCAACACCTTGAACTTGTCGAAAACTTTTGCGACAATTCTAGCTTTGTAGATAGTAACACTACTATCAGTGTCCGTCTTCCTCTTGAAGATCCATTTATTATCAATGGCTTGCCGATCATCGGGCAAGTCCACCAAAGTCCACACTTTGTTCTCATACATGGATCCTATCTCAGATTTCATGGCATCAAGCCATTTATCGGAATCTGGGCTCATCATCGCTTCCTCATAGTTCGTAGGTTCGTCATGGTCAAGTAACATGACCTCCAGAATAGGATTACCGTACCACTCTGGTGCGGATCTCACTCTGGTTGACCTACGAGGTTTGGTAGTAACTTGATCCGAAGTTACATGATCATCATCATTATCTTCCTCACTAATTGGTGCAGGAGTCACAGGAACAGATTTCTGTGATGAACTACTTTCCAATTATGGAGCAGGTACAGTTACCTCATCAAGTTCTACTTTCCTCCCACTCACTTCTTTCGAGAGAAACTCCTTCTCTAGAAAGGATCCATTCTTAGCAACGAATGTCTTGCCTTCGGATCTGTGATAGAAGGTGTACCCAACTGTCTCCTTTGGGTATCCTATGAAGACATATTTCTCCGATTTAGGTTTGAGCTTATTAGGATGAAACTTTTTCATATAAGCATCGCAACCCCAAACTTTAAGAAACGACAACTTTGGTTTCTTGCCAAACCACAGTTCATAAGGCGTCGTCTCAACGGATTTTGATGGTGCCCTATTTAACGTGAATGCAGCTGTCTCTAATGCATGACCCCAAAACGATAGTGGTAAATTGGTAAGAAACATCATAGATTGTACTATATCCAATAAAGTACGGTTATGATGTTCGGACACACCATTATGCTGTGGTGTTCCAGGTGGCATGAATTTGTGAAACTATTCCACATTGTTTTAATTGAAGACCAAACTCGTAACTCAAATATTCGTCTCCGCGATCAGATCGTGGAAACCTTATCTTCTTGTCACGATGATTTTCCACTTCACTCTGAAATTCTTTGAACTGTTCAAATGTTTCAGACTTATGTTTCATCAAGTAGATATCCCCATATCTGCTCAAATCATCTGTGAAGGTCAGAAAATAATGATACCTGCTGCAAGCCTTAATATTCATCGGACCACATACATCAGTATGTATGATTTCCAACAAATCTGTTGCTTGCTTCATTGTTCCGGAGAACGGCGTTTTAGTCATCTTGCCCATAAGGCATGGTTCGCAAGCATCAAGTGATTCATAATCAAGTGATTCCAAAAGCCCATCAGCATGGAGTTTCTTCATGCGCTTTACTCCAATATGACCTAAACGGCAGTGCCACAAATAAGTTGCGCTATCATTATTAACTTTGCATCTTTTGGTTTCAATATTATGAATATGTGTATCACTACGATCGAGATCCAATGAACTTGTTTCATTGGGTGTATGACCATCGAAGGTTTTATTCATGTAAACAGAACAACAATTATTCTCTGATTTTAATGAATAACCGTATTGCAATAAACATGATCAAATCATATTCATGCTCAACGCAAAAACCAAATAACACTTATTTAGGTTCAACACTAATCCCGAAAGTATAGGGGAGTGTGTGATGATGATCATATCAATCTTGGAACTACTTCCAACACACATCGTCACTTCACCCTTAACTAGTCTCTGTTTATTCTGCAACTCCTGTTTCGAGTTACTACTCTTAGCAACTGAACCAGTATCAAATACCGAGGGGTTGCTATAAACACTAGTAAAGTACACATCAATAACATGTATATCAAATATACTTATGTTCACTTTGCCATCCTTCTTATCTGCCAATCACTTGGGGTAGTTCCGCTTCCAGTGACCAGTCCCTTTGCAGTAGAAACACTTAGTCTCAGGCTTAGGACCAGACTTGGGCTTCTTCACTTGAGCAGCAACTTGCTTGCTGTTCTTCTTGAAGTTCCCCTTCTTCCCTCTGCCCTTTTCTTGAAACTAGTGGTCTTGTCTACCATCAACACTTGATGTTTTTCTCGATTTCTACCTTCGTCAATTTCCGCATTACGAAGAGCTTGGGAATCGTTTCCGTTATCCCTTGCATATCATAGTTCATCACGAAGTTCTACTAACTTGGTGATGGTGACTAGAGAATTCTGTCAATCACTATCTTATCTGGAAGATTAACTCCCACTTGATTCAAGCGATTGTAGTACTCAGACAATCTGAGCACATGCTCACTAGTTGAGCGATTCTCCTCCATCTTTTAGCTATAGAACTTGTTGGAGACTTCATATCTCTCAACTCGGGTATTTGCTTGAAATATTAACTTCAACTCCTGGAACATCTCATATGCTCCATGACGTTCAAAACGTCTTTGAAGTCCCGATTCTAAGCCATTAAGCATGGTGCACTAAACTATCAAGTAGTCATCATATTGAGCTAGCCAAACGTTCATAACGTCTGCATCTGCTCCTGCAATAGGTCCGTCACCTAGCGGTGCATCAAGGACATAATTCTTCTGTGCAGCAATGAGGATAAACCTCAGATCACGGATCCAATCCGCATCATTGCTACTAACATCTTTCAACACAATTTTCTCTAGGAACATATCAAAATAAACACAGGGAAGCAACAACGCGAGCTATTGATCTACAACATAATTTGCAAAATACTACCAGGACTAAGTTCATGATAAATTTAAGTTCAATTAATCATATTACTTAAGAACTCCCACTTAGATAGACATCCCTCTAATCCTCTAAGTGATCACGTGATCCAATCAACTAAACCATGTCCGATCATCACGTGAGATGGAGTAGTTTCATTGGTGAACATCACTATGTTGATCATATCTACTATATGATTCACGCTCGACCTTTCGGTCTCCGTGTTCCGAGGCCATATCTGTATATGCTTGGCTCGTCAAGTATAACCTGAGTATTCCGCGTGTGCAACTGTTTTGCACCCGTTGTATTTGAACGTAGAGCCTATCACACCCGATCATCACGTGGTGTCTCAGCACGAAGAACTTTCGCAACGGTGCATACTCAGGGAGAACACTTCTTGATAATTAGTGAGAGATCATCTTAAAATGCTACCGTCAATCAAAGCAAGATAAGATGCATAAAAGATAAACATCACATGCAATCAATATAAGTGATATGATATGGCCATCATCATCTTGTGCTTGTGATCTCCATCTTCGAAGCACCGTCATGATCACCATCGTCACCGGCGCGACACCTTGATCTCCATCGTAGCATCGTTGTCGTCTCGCCAATCTTATGCTTCCACGACTATCGCTACCGCTTAGTGATAAAGTAAAGCATTACAGCGCGATTGCATTGCATACAATAAAGCGACAACCATATGGCTCCTGCCAGTTGCCGATAACTCGGTTACAAAACATGATCATCTCATACAATAAAATTTAGCATCATGTCTTGACCATATCACATCACAACATGCCCTGCAAAAACAAGTTAGACGTCCTCTACTTTGTTGTTGCAAGTTTTACGTGGCTGCTACGGGCTTAAGCAAGAACCAATCTTACCTACGCATCAAAACCACAACGATAGTTTGTCAAGTTGGTGCTGTTTTAACCTTCGCAAGGACCGGGCGTAGCCACACTCGGTTCAACTAAAGTTGGAGAAACTGTCACCCGCTAGCCACCTTTGTGCAAAGCACGTCGGGAGAACCGGTCTCGCGTAAGCGTACGCGTAATGTCGGTCCGGGCCGCTTCGTCCAACAATACCGCCGAACCAAAGTATGACATGCTGGTAAGCAGTATGACTTATATCGCCCACAACTCACTTGTGTTCTACTCGTGCATATAACATCAACATATAAAACCTAGGCTCTGATGCCACTGTTGGGGAATGTAGTAATTTCAAAAATTTCCTACGCACACGCAAGATCATGGTGATGCATAGCAACGAGAGGGGGAGAGTGTGATCTACGTACCCTTGTAGATCGACAACGGAAGCGTTAACTTGGTTGATGTAGTCGTACGTCTTCACGGCCCGACCGATCAAGCACCGAAACTACGGCACCTCCGAGTTCTAGCACACGTTCAGCTCGATGACGATCCCCGGACTCCGATCCAGCAAAGTGTCGGGGAAGAGTTCCGTCAGCACGACGGCGTGGTGACGATCTTGATGTACTACCGTCGCAGGGCTTCGCCTAAGCACCGCTACAATATTATTGAGGACTATGGTGGAAGGGGGCACCGCACACGGCTAAGAATATGATCACGTGGATCAACTTGTGTCTCTAGGGGTGCCCCTTGCCTCTGTATATAAAGGCTCAAAAGTGGGGGGGGGGGGCGGCCGGCCAAGAGGAGGCACGCCAGGAGGAGTCCTACTCCCTCCGGGAGTAGGACTCCCCCCTTTCCTAGTTGGAATAGGATTCATGGAGGGGGGAAAGAGGAGAGAGAGAGGAGGAAGGGGGGCCGGCCCCCTCTCCTTCTCCTATTCGGACCAAGGGGGGGGGGAGGGGCGCGCGACCCATCTCTGGCCACCTCTCCTCTCTTCCACTAAGGCCCACTAAGGCCCATATACCTCCCGGGGGGTTCCGGTAACCTCCCGGTAATCCGGTAAAATCCCGATTTCACCCGGAACACTTCCGATATCCAAACATAGGCTTCCAATATATCAATCTTTATGTATCGACCATTTCGAGACTCCTCGTCATGTCCGTGATCACATCCGGGACTCCGAACAAACTTCGGTACATCAAAATGCATAAACTCATAATATAACTGTCATCGTAACCTTAAGCGTGCGGACCCTACGGGTTCGAGAACAATGTAGACATGACCGAGACACGTCTCCGGTCAATAACCAATAGCGGAACCTGTATGCTCATATTGGCTCCTACATATTCTACGAAGATCTTTTATCGGTCAGACCACATAACAACATATGTTGTTCCCTTTGTCATCGGTATGTTACTTGCCCGAGATTCGATCGTCGGTATCCAATACCTAGTTCAATCTCGTTACTGGCAAGTCTCTTTACTCGTTCCGTAATACATCATCCCGCAACTAACTCATTAGTTGCAATGCTTGCAAGGCTTCAGTGATGTGCATTACCGAGAGGGCCCAGAGATACCTCTCCGACAATCGGAGTGACAAATCCTAATCTCGAAATACACCAACCCAACATGTACCTTTGGAGACACCTGTAGAGCACCTTTATAATCACCCAGTTACGTTGTGACGTTTGGTAGCACACAAAGTGTTCCTCTGGCAAACGGGAGTTGCATAATCTCATAGTCATAGGAACATGTATAAGTCATGAAGAAAGCAATAGCAACATACTAAACGATCGAGTGCTAAGCTAACGGAATGGGTCATGTCAATCAGATCATTCATCTAATGATGTGATCCCGTTAATCAAATAACAACTCTTTGTTCATGGTTAGGAAACATAACCATCTTTGATTAACGAGCTAGTCAAGTAGAGGCATACTAGTGACACTCTGTTTGTCTATGTATTCACACATGTATTATGTTTCCTGGTTAATACAATTCTAGCATGAATAATAAACATTTATCATGATATAAGGAAATAAATAATAACTTTATTATTGCCTCTAGGGCATATTTCCTTCATTCTTGTCCATCCATTTGGCAAAAGAGAAAAAGCCAAACAATCAAAGCAACAAATGGATGTCCTCGAATGAGAAAAATATGCATTCAACATGCTCACACAATAATATGGCAAAAGAAATATGTGACAAAGCATGCTCAAACACTCTAGCATCTATCAAGCAATTGGCGATGACTAGGTCATCTATATATGAGTATATTGACTTAGGAGTCAAATGAGAAAATTTGATCATAGGTCATACTCATCGTTTAAGCACAAGTGGGGTTACCACTTTTACATAAAGCATTGTTGTGCTCATACCATTTGAGTTGCTTTAGCTCAATTTTTAGAGTAAAGCTCCCCCTAGATGTGATATCCCCCCTAATAGGGATGAACTAACCTTGGGTTTTGTCGATGATGACTTCATGTAGGTAATGAAGATGTGGATGCTCAATGTTGATGTAGATCATTCGGAGCATTCCATTGGAGTGAGTTGCACTTTCAATACCTACACAGGTTAGTCCCGCAAGGAACAAGCAAGGATATCCATAGACATAGAGTGATGAATACACAAGATGATGTCCATGAAAGCATTAGGTTACCTTGTCCCTTGTCTTACCAACAAGAGGGTTTGTGACTCCTTTAACTAGTGCAAGATATGGAAGTTGTTTGCACTTGGTATTGCCAAATGGTAAGAGTGATGTATGTTGGCGGAGTCACCCTCAAGAACTCTCTAGTTCTTCTTCTTAGGGATCCACACCATCTTGATGGAAATCCTTGGAGTTGTAGTCATACTTGATGAGGTAGAACTTGATGTAGTCTTGGGAACCCACTTGACCAAGTCCTTAGGAGCTTCTTCAAATGCATCAATCTCCTCTTGAAGCTTGTCCTTGCCTTTTTGCTTGTGGTCTTGTGGTGGAAGATCATCTTGAGCTTATGTTACTTTGAAAGAAGTAGGATCATACTTCTCTTATTGAGGAACACACTTCGTCTTGGGGTATTGATCTTCTTCCCACTCAACTCCATTGGCATTGAACTTTCGTTCAAAACCAACACCTTGATTCTTCCGGTGCCTTCCTTGCTTGCGCCCAATTTCCTCAAATTGCTTACTTCCGGCAAGGCTCTTGTAAACACCTTTCTCTATAATTCCCTTCAATAAGCTATTTTATTGCTCAAGTGTAACTTGGCTAAGAGAGTCATTAGTGGAATCAAGAGAACTACAAGCAGCAACAACATTGGATTTAGCATGATTGTTGTTACTACTAGATGAAGAATCTTTCTTGTTCTTGTTGCTAGATTTAACTTGTGGCATATAAGTAGACAAGAGTAAACGCTTGGCAATGTAAGAAGAACTTTTCTTGCGAAGATCATCATTGATTGCTTTTAAGAACTCATGCTCTTGCTCAAGGTTGAGCTTTTCAAGGCATAGCTTCTCATGAGTCTTTAAAAGTTCTCGATGATCTTTCAATGTAGTTTCATGAGCTAACTCAAGAGTATTTAGTTCTTTAGTTAGACGCTCAATCTCCTTCTTATCATCGTCATTCGTTTTATCTTGATTAGCATGATTAATAGCAAGTTCATTGTAGTTTTAATAACTAGAGTTGTCAACAAGTAAATCATCATCTCCTAGCAAATCATCTTCATCACTATTGAAATCAACATACTTGGGGTGTGTTACCTTTGGACCTTTAGCCATGAAGCATCTTCCAATTCCTTCATTTGGTGAGTCAAATATGTCATAGGAGTTGGTTGTCACAAGTGCTAGTCCGGCAACACCTTCATCTTGAGTATTTTCGGAGTCGGAGTGATAACTTCTTTCGGAGTGATGGTCGGAGTCAGAGCCGGATACCCATTCAACAACATGAGCTTGATGTCTTTGTTTTGTGTAGCTCCTTGATGACTTGTCCTTCCTCTCCAAATAGTTGCTTCTATGAGAGGGTCTTCGTTCATAATGATCATCTCTACTCCTCCTCTCTCTTGATGGCGATTCTTCTCTCCTACTTATTCTCTTGGGAGAATCTTCTCTTCTTTTGTAGGGAGCCGTACACTAATTGGAATAGTGTCCGGGTCTTCCACAATTGTAGCAGTTACACTCACGACTACAAGATCTTTTGTCATTGTAGGACCTTGACTTGGAACTTCTTTCCTTGCTTCTACTCTTGTAGAACTTGTTGAAGTTCTTCACCATTAGGCTCAATTCTTCATTGAAGGTTTGCTTCTCAGTTGATGATGTGGGGGCATCACATGAGGCTTTGTAAGCACCACTTGACTTGTTGTGAAGCTCTTCCTTATCCTTAAGTGACATCTCATGAGCAACAATTCTTCCAATGACTTCCATTGGCTTGAGATCTTTGTAGTTGGGCATCATTTGGATCAATGTGCACACACTATCATATTTTCCATCCAAGGCTCTTAGGATCTTCTTGATGATGAATCTATCGGTCATCTCTTCACTTCCTAAGCCGGCAATCTCATTTGTGATGAGAGCAAACCTAGAGTACATTTCAGCGACACCTTCACCATCCTTCATTTTGAACTTGTCAAGTTGACTTTGAAGCACATCCAATTTGGATTCCTTGAAGGAGTCGGTACCTTCGTGCATATCAATCAAAGTATCCCAAATTTCCTTTGCATTCTCAAGACGGCTGATTTTGTTGAATTCTTCAGGGCACAATCCATTGAAGAGAATATCACAAGCTTGAGAATTGTACTGTAGCATCTTCAACTCTTCCGCGGTAGCTTCACGGTTCGGTTCTCTCCCATCAAATAATTCACCTTGCAAGCCAATAAATATAATAGCCCAAACGGCAGGGTTATGTCCAAGAATATGCATTTTCATCTTATGCTTCCAACTAGCAAAATTTGTACCATCAAAGTAAGGACCTCTATCCTGGTAATTTCCCTCACTAGACACCATACTCTCCTAGGTTGTGAAACCAAGGCTATGACCACCAAAAGCTATGGAAATCAAAACAAATGGAAACTAAAGCTCTGATACCACTTGTAGGATCGAAATTATGTCTAGAGGGGGGTGATTAGACTACTTGACCAAATAAAATCTAGCCTTTTCCCAATTTTAGTTCTTGGCAGATTTTAGCAACTTTGCACAAGTCAAGCAATCGACCTACACATGCAATTCTAAGAGTATAGCAGCGGAAAGTAAAACAATTTCATATGAAGGTAAAGGGAGGAGTTTGAGGGAGCAAACGCAATGTTGACACAGAGATTTTTGGCATGGTTCCGATAGGTGGTGCTATCGTACATCCACGTTGATGGAGACTTCAACCCACGAAGGGCAACAGTTGCGTGAGTCCACGGAGGGCTCCACCCATGAAGGGTCCACGAAGAAGCAACCTTGTCTAGCCCACCATGACCGTCGCCCATGAAGGACTTGCCTCACTCGAGTAGATCTTCACGAAGTAGGCGTTCTCCTTGCCCTTACAAACTCCTTGGTTCAACTCCAAAATCTTGACGGAGGCTCCCAAGTGACACCTAACCAATCTAGGAGACACCAATCTCCAAGAGGTAAGAAATGGTGTGTTGATGATGAACTCCTTGCTCTTGTGCTTCAAATGATAGTCTCCCCAACACTCAACTCTCTCTCATAGGATTGGATTTGGTGGAAAGAAGTTTTGAGTGGAAAGCAACTTGGGGAAGGCTAGAGATCAAGATTTATGTGGTAGGAATGGAATATCTTGACCTCAACCCAAGTGTAGGTGGTTCTCTCTCAGAAAATATATGTTGGAAGTGTAGGCATGTTCTGATGGCTCTCTCCATGAATGAAGAGTGGGTGGAGGAGTATATATAGCCTCCACACAAAATCTAACCGTTACACACAATTTACCAAACTCGGTAGGACCGAATCATGAAACTCCGTCGGACCGATCTAGTTCAAAATGTGAACGTTAGGATTTTCGGTGGGACTGACACGTCAACTCGGTGGGACTGATTTCTTTAGGGTTAGGGCATAACGTAATCTCGATGAGACCGATTACACAAACTCGGTGGGACCGATTTTGGTAATATACAAATAGAGAGTTGGTCAGGCAAACTCGGTGGGACCGATTCGCTCATCTCGGTTGGACCGAAATGTTGCGAAAGGGAAACAGAGAGTTTGCATTGCAATCTCGGTGGGACCGATCGCTTATCTCGGTTGGGCTGAAACGTTATGAAGGGAAATAGAGAGATTACAATCCCATCTCGGTGAGACCGAGATACCTATCGGGGAGACAGAAAAGACTAGGGTTTCTGGCAGTGGCTATGTCAAGAGAACTTGGTGGCGCCGGATAGAAAGTTTCGGTAGGGCCGAGTTTGACTTTTGGATTGGGACATATGTGGATATGAGAAAGTAGTTGAGGGCTTTGGAGCATATCACTAAGCATTTCGAGCAAGAAACTCATTGAGCAACACCTCACCCCCTCTTGATAGTATTGGCTTTTCCTATGGACTCAATGTGATCTTGGATCACTAAAATAAAAAATGTAGAGTCTTGTGCTTTGAACTTGAGCCAATCCTTTTGTCCTTGGCATTTTAAGGGGTCCACTTTTCTAATCCATGCCATGCCAATCATTGAGCTTTCCTGAAATATTTATCTTGAAATAGCATTAGCTCAATGAGCTATATGTTGTTAGGAATTACCAAAACCACCCAGGGATAGTTGCACTTTAAATCTTCCATGCTACACACATTATAGGCAGTTCCCAAACAGAATGGTAAAGTTTATACTCCCCCACCACCAATAAACATCAATCCATGGCTTGTCCGAAACAACGGGTTCCTCCAACTAACAACAATCCTGGGGGAGTTTTGTTTGCAATAATTTTAATTTAAGCATGGGACTGGGCATCCCGGTTACCAGCCATTTTCTCGTGAATGAGGAGCGAAGTCCACTCCTCGTGAGAATAACCCACCTAGCATGGAAGATATAGACATCCCTAGCTGATACATGAGCTATTCGAGCATACAAAACAGAATTTCATTTGAAGGTTTAGAGTTTGGCACATACAAATTTACTTAGAATGGCATGTAGATACCGCATATAGGAAGGTATGGTGGACTCATATGGAATAACTTTGGGGTTTATGGAAGTGGAAGCATAAGCAGTATTCCCGCTTAGTACAAGTGAAGGCTAGAAAGAGACTGGGAAGCGACCAGCTAGAGAGCGACAACAGTCATGTACATGCATTAAAATTAATCAACACTGAGTGCAAACATGAGTATGATATAATTCACCATGAACATAAATATCGTGGAGGCTATGTTGATTTTGTTTCAACTACATGCGTGAACATGTGCCAAGTCGAGCCACTCGAATTGTTCAAAGGAGGATACCACCCTATCATACCACATCACAACCATTTTAATAACATGTTGACACGCAAGGTAAACTATTATAAACTCCTAGCTAATTAAGCATGGCATGAGAAATTATAATCTCTAATTGTCATTGCAAACATGTTTCATTCATAATAGGCTGAATCAGGAACGATGAACTAATCATATTTACAAAAACAAGATAGGTCGAGTTCATACCAGCTTATCTCATCTCAATCAGTCCATCATATATTGTCATTATTGCCTTTCACTTGCACAATCGAACGGTGTGGGTAATAATAATAGTGCACATGCATTGCACTAAGCTGGAATCTGCAAGCATTTAATACACCAGAGAAGACAAGGTAATATGGGCTCTTGGTTAAATCAACAATAATGCATATGAGACCCACTCAACATTTTCATCATGGTCTTCTCCTCTCGACCCCCAAAGAAAAGAAGCAAAACTATTTACATGGGAAAGCTCCCAACAAGCAAAAGAAAAATGAGAAATCTTTTTGGGGTTTCTTTTAATTATTACTACTACATGCATGGAAAGTAAACTAGCTAAAAGCTACAACTAATTTTTTGGTTTTTCTTAAGATTTCCAAACACACAAGAAGAATGCTGGAAAAGAAAATAAACTAGCGTGGATATTACAATGAAAAAGTATGAGCACCGACAACTAGAATGAGTGTGTGAACATGAATGTAATGTCGGTGAGAAATACGTACTCCCCCAAGCTTAGGCTTTTGGCCTAAGTTTGTCTAGGGCCACAGCTGGCCTGGTGGATATCCAAAGTTGTAGCTGGGGTCATATTGAGATGCAGTAGCTACTGCCTGACGAGCTGCAGCTTGGAGGCGAGCTGCCTCCGTCCTCCTCTCGTACTCGTTCACCTCCTCCCTGGTTATAACATATCTCCTTTTTGCCTGGAAGTCAAAGAAAGTAGGAGCAGGGAGGGCAACATGGATGGTGCACCCTCTATCAAAGATTAGTCAGTACTAGAGGAATTGATAGTTCCTCTCAAGAAACTGGTGGCGAACCATAGCATCATAACCTAGATAAGCAGGAGGCAACTCAGTATCATTTCCATGGATGGGTATATTAAGATAGTTAGCTACATGAGTTGCATAAATTCCACCAAACAAATCTCCACTTACACTGTTGTGATGCAACCTTCATGCAACAATGGCTCCCAAATTATATTGTTTATCACCTAATACCGCACTTTTGAGGACACAAAGATCTGGAACGCACATGTGACAAGCTTCATCTTTACCGTTAATGCATCTACCTATAAAGAGAGCAAAATAATGTATGGAAGGGAAATGAATGGTCCCTATGGTAGCTTGTGTGATTTCCCTAGATTCCCCCACAGTAATACTAGCAAGAAAGTCTTTATATTCAGATTTGCGAGGTTCACTAACATTGCCCCAGTGCGAGAGTTTACAAGTAGTATTAAAATCTTCTAGGTCCATGGTATATGATTTATCATAAATATCAAATAAAACAGTGTGAGAATTGTGCGAGGATGTAAATTTAAACCTTCTTACAAAGGAATCAGTTAGATAGCGATATTGCAAGCACTTATCTGACACGAAGCCCTCAAGATCAGCGTTACACATATACGCGTCAAATTCATCTTTGATGCCTGCCTGGACCATAAAATCCTCTGACGGCCATTCACAAGGCCGCACTTGAGCTTCCCTTGGTGGTTCATCGTCCTGCTTACGTATCGCGAGCCTTGGTCCTTGCTTCCTTGAGGAACCACCTTGGTACACTTTCCTAAACATTTTTTTCCCTTTGAAAAATTTCTGAAATTTTTAGTGACTCAAAATAAAAGTGAATCAAACTCAACAAGATTGATAGCAACTACTCTTAAAAGTGCCTAGAGGCCATATCATGCATTAAAACTAATTTTGACCACATGAATTTGACATGCAAGCTCAAGAACATGGTCACCTAAGCATAAAAAAATTGCAATAAATAAAGCACTAGAACAAAAACTAATTGGACCATTGGAGGAGTCACATACCGAAGAACAATCCCCCAAAGTAGTTTTGTGAATGGAGCTTTGAGCAAGGAGATCGAAAATGGCAGCAAGATGACCTACAACACGGGTTTGAGCTATGGGAGGATTTTTTTTTCTGAGGAAGACGAAGTGTGTGGGTGCTGGAATAAGTGGAGGGGGGCCACGTGGGGCCCATGAGGCAGGGGGCGTGCCCTAGGGGGGTGGGCGCACCCTGGACCCTCATGGCCAGGTGGTGTTGCCCCTTGGTGTGTTCTCAGTGCCAATAATTCTTAAATATTCTACAAAAATCATCTAAAATTTTCAGGACATTTGGAGAACTTTTATTTTCGGGGTATTTTTTATTGCAAGGATAATTCAGAAAACAGACAGAAAATACTATTTTTGCTTTTTTAATCTAAATAACAAAAAGTAAAAAGAGGGTACAAAGCATTGTGCTTTCTAACTTCATCCATCTCATGCTCGTCAAAAAGGAACCCACTAACAAGGTTGATCAAGTCTTGTAACAAACTCTTTCCGAATAACATGAAACCAGATAATTTTCGAATAACACTAAGTTACCTTGATGGGGATATGCACATCCCCAACAATAAGAATATCATATTTCTTCTTGGCAGTAGGAAGAGGGAATTCAAAACCTCCAATAGTAATTTGTTGGAATTTTTCCAATAGAATTGATACTGTGGACTTGAGGTTGTTTCCTCGGAAAGTGTACCGTATGCTCATTACCATTAACATGAAAAGTGACATTGCCTTTGTTGCAGTCAATAACAGCCCCAGCATTATTCAAAAAGGGTCTACTAAGGATAATCTATATACTATCATCCTCGGAAATATCAAGAATAACAAAGTCCATTAAAATAGTAACGTTTGCAACCACAACAAGCACATCCTCACAAATACCGACAGGTATAGCAGTTGATTTATCAGCCATTTGCAAAGATATTTCAGTAGGTGTCAACTTATTCAAATCAAGTCTATGATATAAAGAGAGGGGCATAACACTAACACCGGCTCCAAGATCACACAAAGCAGTTTTAACATAGCTTCTTTTAATGGAGCATGGTATAGTTGGTACTCCTGAATCTCTTCTTTGGTATTCCACCCTTAAAAGTATAATTAGCAAGCATGGTGGAAATTTTAGCTTCCGGTATCTTTATTTTATTTGTAAGAATGTCTTTCATGTACTTAGCATAAGGATTCATTTTAAGCATATCAGTCAAACGCATACGCAAAAGATAGGTCTAATCATTTCAGCAAAGCGCTCAAAATCCTCATCATCCTTTTTCTTGGATGGGTTAGGAGGAAAAGGCATGGGTTTCTGAACCCATGGTTCTCTTTCTTTACCATGCTTCCTAGCAACAAAGTCTCTTTTATCATAACGTTGATTCTTTGATTATGGGTTGTCAAGATCAACAGCAGGTTCAATCTCTACATCATTGTTATTGCTAGGTTGAGCATCAACATGAACATCATCATTAACATTATCACTAGGTTCATGTTCATTACCAGATTGTGTTTCAGCATCAGAAATAGAAATATCATTGGGATTCTCAGGTGTGTCAACAACAGGTTCACTAGAAGCATGCAAAGTCCTATCATTTTTCTTTTTCTTCTTCTTAGAAGAACCAGGTGCATCAACATTAGTTCTCTGATAATCTTGCTCAATTCTCTTAGGGTGGCCCTCACGATACAAAGGTTCCTGAGTCATTATACCCCTCTAGTCACAACTCTAATATCATTATCATTTTTCTTATTATTTAATTCATTGAGAAAATTATTTTGAGCTTTAAGCACTTATTCTACATGAGTGGTTAGAAGCATGTTTACTAATAAGTTTAAGATCACCTTTAACTCTAGACATATAATCACTCAAGTGTTCAATTATATAAGCACTATGTTTCAATTGTCTACTAACATAAGCATTGAAGTCTTCTTATTTAACAATAAAATTATCAAACTCATCCAAGCATTGGCTAGCAAACTTAGTAGATGGGATTTCACCCTTATAAAATCTATAGAGAGAATTTACCTTTACTACTAGTGTCGGGTTATCAAGACCATGTATTTCTTCAATAGGTGGTAAATTCTTAACATCTTCAGCTTTAAAACCCTTTTCTTTCATAGATTTCTTTGCCTCTTGCATATCTTCAGGACTGAGAAATAGAATACCCCTTTTCTTCGGAGTTGGTTTAGGAGTTGGTTCAGGAGTTGGTTCACGAAGTGTCCAATCATTATCATTACTCAATATATTATCCAATAGCAATTCAGCTTGCTCAGCAGTTCTTTCCCTGAAAATGCAACCAACACAACTATCCAGGTGGTCTCTGGAAGCATCGGTTAGTCCATTATAAAAGATATCAAGAATTTCATTTTTCTTGAGAGGATGATCAGACAAAGCATTAAGTAATCGGAGAAGCCTCCCCCAAGCTTGTGGGAGAATCTCTTCTTCAATTTGCACAAAATTATATATTTCCCTTAAGGCAGCTTGTTTCTTATGAGCGGGGACATATTTAGCAGAGAAGTAATAAATCACATCCTGGGGACTACGCACACAACCAGGATCAAGAGAATTAAACCATGTTTTAGCATCACCCTTTAATGAGAACAGAAATAGCTTAAGGATATATTAGTAACAAATTTTTTCCTCATGAGTGAATAGGGTGGCTATATCATTTACTTCAGTAAGATGTGCCACAATAGTTCCAGATTCATAACCATAAAAAGGATCAGATTCAACCAATGTAATTAACTTAGGATCGACAGAGAAATCATAATACTTATCAGAAATACAGATAGGTGAAGTAGCAAAAGTAGGGTCATATTTCATTCTAGCATTCAAAGATTTTTCTTTCAGCTTAGCTAACAGTTTCTTAAGATCGTATCTATCTTAGCAAGCTCAAAAGTCTCTAGCAGTTTCTTCATCCATAACATAACCCTCATGTACATCAGGCAATTCATATCTTGGGGGAGAATCTTCATCATCGCTTTCATCAATATTATCAGTTTCAATAATTTCATTCTCTCTAACCCTAGCAAGTTGTTTATCAAGAAATTCACCTAATGGCACAGTATTATCAAGCATAGAAGTAGTTTCATCATAAGTATCATGCAAAGCAGAAGTGGCATCATCAATAACATGCGACATATTAGAATTAATAGCAGGTGTAGGTGTCGCAAGTTTACTCAAAATAGAAGGTGAATCAAGTGCAGACCTAGATGGCTGTTCCTTACCTCCCCTCGTAGTTGAGGGATAAATCTTGGTTTTTCGTCTTTCAAGTTCCTCAAAGTGATCAGCGGATATAAATCCCAAGTGACTCAAAGAATAGAGCTATGCTCCCCGGCAACAGGGCTAGAAAATAGTCTTGATAACCCACAAGTATAGGGGACCGCAACAGCTTTCGAGGGTAGAGTATTCAACCCAAATTTATTGATTCGACACAAGGGGAGCCAAAGAATATTCTCAAGTATCAACAGTTGAGTTGTCAATTCAATCGCACCTGAAAGACTTAATATCTGCAACAGTGTATTTAGTAGCAAAGTAATATGGAAGTAATGGTAACAGTGGCAAAAGTAACAGTATTGGTTTTGCAGGGATTGTAACAGTGGAAACGGTAAAGTAACTAAGCAAAGATCAATATGTGAAAAGCTCATAGGCAATGGATCGATGATGGATAATTATGTCGGATGAGATTGCTCATGCAACAGTTATAACATAGGGTGACACAGAACTAGCTCCAGTTCATCAATGTAATGTAGGCATGTATTCCGAATATAGTCATACGTGCTTATGGAAAAGAACCTGCATGACATCTTTTGTCCTACCCTCCCGTGGCAGCGAGGTCCTATTGGAAACCAAGGGATATTAAGGCCTCCTTTTAATAGAGTACTGGACCAAAGCATTAACACTTAGTGAATACATGAACTCCTCAAACTACGGTCATCACCGAGAGTGGTCCCGATTATTGTCACTTCGGGGTTACTGGATCATAACACATAGTAGGTGACTATTGACTTGCAAAATAGGATCAAGAACTCACATATATTCATGAAAACATAATAGGTTCAGATCTGAAATCATGGCACTCGGGCCCTAGTGACAAGCATTAAGCATAGCAAAGTCATAGCAACATCAATCTTAGAACATAATGGATACTAGGGATCAAAACCTAATAAAACTAACTCAATTACATGATAAATATCATCCAACCCATCACCGTCCAGCAAGCCTACGATGGAATTACTCACACACGGCAATGAGCATCATGAAATTGGTGATGGAGAAAGGTTGATGATGACGATGGCGAAGGATTCCCCTCTCCGGAGCCCCGAACGGACTCCAGATCTTCCCTCTCGAGAGGGATTAGGGCTTGGTAGTGGCTCCATATCGTAAAACGCGATAAATCCTTCTCTCTGATTTTTCTCCCCGAACGTGAATATATAGAGTTGGAGTTGAGGTCGGTGGAGCCTCAGGGGGCCCACGAGACAAGGGGGCGCGCCCCCCACCCTTGTGGACAGAGTGTGGGCCCCCTGGTGTTGATTCTTTTGCTAGTATTTTTTATTTATTCCAAAAATATTCTCCATGAAGTTTCAGGTCATTCCGAGAACTTTTATTTCTGCACAAAAATAACACCATGGCAATTCTGCTGAAAACAACGTCAGTCCGGGTTAGTTCCATTCAAATCATGCAAGTTAGAGTCCAAAACAAGGTCAAAAGTGTTTGGAAAAGTAGATACGATGTAGACGTATCATGTCACCGACTGAAACCGTACGAAAATATTGTATGAATTACAGAAGGTTACAAAAGGTTGGCATAGGTGCTTCGGTGAGTCTGAATGGACATCTTAGTGAGACCGATGCAATTAGGGTTTTTAGAACATCGAATATATTTGTTGATCGGTTACTCCGAAGTGTTTGGTTCAGTGAGTCCGAGGAGCACTTTGGGCTTGATATAGCGGGAAGTTGTGAATACGTCCGAGGTTTTTGCAGTTTGATATCTAAGCACTTGAGAAACGAACTCATCTTCTCAATCCCATCCCTTTTTGGTAGTATCAATATACCTATGGACTCAATGTGATATTTGATCACTTAAATATAAAATGGAGAGTCTTGAGGAATGAACCACACTTGTCCTTAGTATTTTGAGGGGCCCAATTCCAGTTCCCAAGTTGTACCTAAAATCAACTTTCCTGAAATAAACTTTGAGAAGGCATTAGTTCAAGGATATATAAGTTGACATGAATTAGCGAAAACCACCCAGGGGATTAGATGGACTTTCAAGGAAGCATTTGTCAGACGCATGTTTATAAAATGATCATGCATTTTGCGGAAGGTGTTCTCTTGCCAAATGGCAAGGTGATTAGCAGGCCATGTCCATGGCGGAATGCTAGTCTTAGTTGGCAGAAGGCCATTTCATGGCAGAAGGACCGTTAATCAGATTGCATTAAATGCTATTTATTTATGTGATGGCGGAAGACCATTGTTATTTGGTGGAATGTTATTTTTTAATACAGGACATTTAAGGTATAAGGTTGGATGTTTGTTTTTTATATCGTTTCCGCAGGCGCGTTCAGACACGGTCCACGTACTGAAAGTCTGTCTGTTTTAGGTGATAGCATTTGAGATCCCTTATGATAATTCCCAGGAAGAGATCTTAGGGCAATTTATCCCTATTTTCGATGGGCTTTGCAAGGCTCATGCAACGCGTTGAAAATGCCTCTTTCTAGGCCAAAAGATTGTTCTTGCATTTTTTTTCTTTTTTGAACAGAGCCTCCCTAGCCCCTTTCTATTTCCTATGTAACCAAAATAACCGGTCCTTACAAGCATGTGAAGCGAAATGAAGAAGTGATTTCAAGGCACTAATATGGAACCCCAATGCAAGTGCTCGATCTCAAGCACCCACTAAGGAGAAAACCATGCAAGCTTCTCCTGGTTATGTATTGACCTATCTGTTAGTCATTTCACCTCTACACCTCTACATTCAGCTCTTCCTCGACCATGCCATCTCCATCATGACTAAGCACACATAAATGGAAATCAGATGTGACATGTTCGAACAAATTGTATCTAAGTTGAGAAGGTGGCAACACAAATTAAGTATAAATATGTCTTTGAAAACCCTTTAGTTGTTTTTTGTGAACTCCTTTTGTTCCCAAAGAAACAATAAAGCCACATGTGTTGAGGACTAAACGAAATACCTCAATTAGTCTCTTCTAGCATAATGATATGCTGAACTACTTCATCTACAAAAAAAAGATACGCCGAACTACTTCGACGAGTCTACATGTAAGATAATATTCATGCAATAGTATGTGCAACCCCTTTGCAGACTCCATAGTAAAAATATATATACTTCAAGTGAGGTCTCTTGCATAAATTGCTTTGAGTAGGTAAGTCATCCATTTGTCCTTGAGGGCCCATAGTTAATCCTCTCATAGCTACTAATTGATATATACAAGATGCATTTCCTTTGGCTCCCGAAAAAGAGATTAGATACACTAGATTAAAGGAATATATTATTCAAAAACTTGGATTCATTTCCGCATGGATTTTCTTAGGAAATGCCATCATGTCCAACTTTATGAACTTAAATAGTTGTTACATCATCCAGTAAGTGACTAGTAATCGAACAAGGTGGAGCACCCAACTCGTTGTTGGGAAACGTTGCATGGAAAACAAAAAAAATCTACGCACACGCAAGATCTATCCATGGAGATGCATAGAAATGGGAGGGAGAGTGTGTCTACGTATCCTCGTAGACTGTAAGTGGAAGCGTTTAACAACGCGGTTGATGTAGTCGAACTTCTTCACGCTCCGACCGATCAAGTACCGAACGTACGGCACCTCCGTGTTCAGCACACGTTCAGCTCGGTGACGTCTCCGCCTTCTTGATCCAGCAAGATGACGAGGTAGTGGATGAGTTCCGGTAGCACAACGGTGTGGTGACGGTGATGGTGAAGTGATCTCCGCAGGGCTTCACCTAAGCACTACAAAAATATGACCGGGGGTGTAAACGGTGGAGGGGGCGCCGCACGCGGCTAAGCCAATGTTTTGGTTGTGCTAGGCGCCCCCAAGTAGGCCGAATCCTACTTGGGGTCTCTCCGAAGTGGCGCCCTGATACATCTCCAACGTATCTACTTTTCCTAATGCTTTTCCTCTTGTTTTGGACTCTAATTTGCATGATTTGAATGAAACTAACCTCGGACTGATGTTGTTTTCAGCAAAACTACCATGGTGTTGTTTTTGTGCAGAAATGAAAGTTCTCGGAATGGAACGAAACTTTGTGAGGATTTTTTATATAAACAAAGAGAATTTCTAGAGCATACACTTTCCTGCCATACATTATTTTGCTTGATTTGTTGCCAAGTGTTTGCTTGCTAGAGAAAAAGTAGGCGCGCTCAGCGCACCCGACTTTTTTGTTTTACTCGTGCACTAGAGGGCGACAACACTTATAGCTTGGGAGCTATTGTGGCATGTCGCCTCCATGTTAAACAGTCCAAGGGTAAAATACATGGTGGGATTTTCGCTACTCGTTTGGTGGCTCACTTTAATGTTGAGATACGCCTTCATGATTACCCTGTGATCAAGGTTTACCTAGATCGCGCGGCCATGGATCACCACCATTTTACTGATATCGAATCTCCTAACATCCCTGTTCCATATAACATGGTTTTTAGTGTGAAGACTCGTGATATTATTCCATTGCCTGCTCCTTCTTTGTTTGATCCTGTTGCCATGAGTGGATATAGGATTATGCCTGCGGACATCATAGCATACTGGAACGATCAGGCTGCAGCAGAGGAGGAGCCTCAGCAGTGGGATGCATGGATGCCCGCTCCTCAGCACCCAGACTACTATCCATGCTACTGATTGATTACCAAGCTAGGCCAAAAGCCTAAGCTTGGGGGAGTACGTGTTTCTCACCAACATTACACTCATGTTCACACATCTCATTCCAGTTGTCGGTGTTTACACTTTTTCATTGTATCATCCATTGCTTAATTTTATTTTCTTGCTTTCTTCTTGTGTGTTTGAAAAACCTCAGAAAAACAAAAAAAATTAGTTGTAGTTAATTTACTTTCTATGCATGCTTAGTTGTTTTGTAGCACTAAAAACAAAACCCAAAAATATTTCCTTATTCTTCTTTTGCTTGTTGGGAGCTTTCCCGTCTAAATAGTTTTTCTCGTTTTTGCTTTCCCTTTTATTTGCTTGTTCAAGAAAACCAACAACTCCAAAAATATTTCAGTTTGTTTCTCTGAATTTCTTTTCTTTTTACTCAAGTCTTACCAAGGAGAAGACCACGATGAAAATGTTGAGTGGCTCTCATATGAATAATTGTTAATCTAATAAACAACCCATTTTACCTTGTCTTCTCCTGTTGAATAAAATGTTTGCAAATTCCAGTTTAGTCCACGACACTCTTGCACTATTATTGTGTTCACATCGTTCGTCGTGCAAGTAAAAGGCAATAATGACGATATTCGATGAACTGGCCATGGCAGAGAGAAACTGGTATGAACTCGACTTGTTCTGTTTGTGTGAATATGTTTAACCTAGTATCCATGATTCAGCCCATTATGATTAAACATGTTTGCAATGATAATTAGACATTATAGTTTCTCATGCCATGCATAAGTAGCTGGGAGTGGATAATGATTTATCTTGGATATCAACATTGCGTTAAAATGATTGTGATGTAGTATGATGATATGGTATCCTCCTCTGAATGTTCGAGTGGCTTGACTTGGCACATGTTCATGCATGTAGTTGAATCAAAAACAACATATCCTCTATAATATTTATGTTAATGGTGTTCATAACCTACTCATGCTAGTGTCCAATGTTACTTATGCATAATGCATGATCATGATCGTTGTTGCTCTCTAGCTGGCCGCTTCTCAATCTAATTGCTAGCCTTCGCCTATACTAAGTGGGGATTCTGCTTGTACATCAAAACCTTGAACCCAAAGTTATTCCAGATGAGTCCACCATATCTACCTATATGTGGTATTACCCTGCCGTCCTAAGTAAATTTGCATGTGACACCTCTAAAAACTTCTAAAAAATTATCCGTTTTATGTGCCTGGATCGTTCATGGAACGACAGGAGGTGGTCGGTATCTTCCATGCTAAGCGGGTTATTCTCAGTCGAGTGCTTATTCACTCGCCATCGCGAGAGAAAAGGGCGGTAATAGGGATGCCCAGTCCCAAACTACAAACTACAAAAATAGTTAATCTCTCGAATAATCAAACAAAAACTCCCAATGGAGTCAAAACCTTTACTTTTATCGCTTGGGAACCACCACTAGCCCTTTTAGCATGGGAAATATTGATAACTCATAGTCATGAAGTAAATGAGAAGGGTTTAAATGATATTTTGAGACATGCACCCTTGTCATTTACTTCACGACTTGGTCCTTGAAGAAGGTGTTAGTGCGGCGAACCAGGCAATCAGACTATGTGGCTTTATCGGTCTCACTTAGCCATAGGAGTTTGACAATGAGATAGTAGGCGTAGCCCCTGGTATTATTCGATTATCCGAACTTGGGTGTTGTAGACACCTCCCGGATGGAGACCGGTCCTTCGTGTAATGCGAAAAAAATCGCGAGAGATTTATACGAATAGCTGACCAGCACTCGCCGCATCATGACAGTCGGTTTTCGGCTTTCTCTACTGAGGTGTTTATCCGGATGAACCGGAAACACAATCGCAGTAGTTCTCCCTTTACTACCCTAGCCAAATGAGCGAAACGTAAGGTAGTAACCACAGGAGCCGGGCAACCCAACTATTGACCGAAGATATGATTTGGAGCCGATGCATATAATGCTATATTCGAGACGCCAAATTGTACTATAAAAGTTTTCGGACTTATTTTATTTTTAAGAAATGTATGTGGCCAAAGCCTCTGGCGATTTAAGTCGTACCGAGGTGTACATGGCAAGAGGGAATACAGATTAGAAAATAAGCAAGTACCGAATATGTTGGGCGAAAAATTGTTTTCGTTGTAGTCTGATTAATACGTCAAAACGTATTTTTTACAAATGATGCGATAAGGGTCGAGGCTATTTTACATGCCGAGCACCAAGGAAAGCTGTGTACGGGTCCAAAAAAAGGAAGAGGTGATCTTTAAAGATCCTTTAGATACTCTGTCACACGTCTGTGCCGCTTGGCTCCTTGGTGTGTAATCATTCGAGAGGATCAACAATCGGTTTTCATAAAGGGCCTGGAAAAGGTGCCCTTGGTACCATAACAAGTTGACATGGGTTGTAAGGAACCTGAAAAAATAAAGGTAAGGAAAAAAAGGATATGAGGGTCCACACAGGGTCGGACCGTATTGTGGATTTTATCTTTAATATGCCTCCATCTTTGCCCATGGTATCTTTAGTGCATAGTTATGTACGCGCGACACATGTGCCGCCATTTGGTTTGGGCTGAGATGGAGGCTGAACTGCTAATCGAACTCCGGACGAGCTGGATTGTCGCTCTGTAGGGTAGTCCAGACGCGTTTAAAGTGTCTGGGGGCTAGACTGCCGATATAGTATTTGGCTTGATAAGGCCGCCATGTACTTCCGCCACAAGGGCTGCGGTGTGCTCCTCAGTACGGAGGGAGCGCTCCATGTTTCCTTTGACTGTTATAACACCGCGTGGTCTGGGCATCTTGAGTTTGAGATAGGCATAGTGTGGGATCGCATTGAAGTGAGCCAACACGGTTCGTCCGAGTAGTGCATGATAGCCACTACGGAAGGGGACGACGTCGAAGGTCAAGTCCTTGCTTCGGAAGTTGTCCGGTGAACCGAAGAGAACTTCCAATGTGATTGAGCCCGTGCAACGGGCCTCTACACCAGGTATTACTCCTTTAAAGGTGGCTTTGGTGGGTTTAATTCTTGACAAATCAATACCCATTTTGCGGACCGTGTCCTGATAGAGCAGGTTAAGACTGCTGCCGCCGTCCATGAGGACCAGCTTAAGGTGGAATCCATCGATAATTGGGTCGAGTACCAACGCGGCCGAGCCTCCGCGATGGATACTAGTCGGATGGTCTTTGCGATCGAAAGTGATCGGGCAGGCTGACCATGGATTGAATTTTGGGGCGACTGGCTCTATCGCATAGACGTCCCTTAGAGCGCGCTTGCGCTCCCGCTTGGGGATGTGAGTAGCGTATATCATATTCACTGTTTTGACTTCAGGGGGAAATTTCTTCTGTCCCTCGGTGTTTGGTGGGTGAGGCTCCTCGTCGTCGTCCTCACTGGGCGACACCTTCTCCTTATGTCCGGTGTTTAGCTTACCAACCTATTTAAAGACCCAACAACTTCTGTTCGTATGGTTGGCAGGCTTGTCGGGGGTGCCGTGAATATGACAAGGTCGATTGAGTATTCGGTCTAGGCTAGATGAACCGTCTCTATTTCTTTTAAATGGCTTCTTCCGGTGACCGAATTTGGAGCCATTGAATCCGGCGTTGACCGCCGTGTCTTAGGTATTATCATTGTTGTTGGGAGATGTAGTAATTTCAAAAAAATTCCTATGCACACGCAAGATCATGGTGATGCATAGCAATGAGAGGGGTGAGTGTTGTCCATGTACCCTCGTAGACCATAAGCGGAAGTGTTATGACAACGCGGTTGATGTAGTTGTACGTCTTCACGATCGACCGATCCTAGTACCGAACGTACGTCACCTCCACGATCTGCACACGTTCGGCTCGGTGACATCCCACGAACTCACGATCCAATAGAGCTTCGAGGGAGAGCTTCATCAGCAAGACAGTGTGATGATGGTGATGATGAAGTTACCGGCGCATGGTTTCATCTAAACACTGCAACAATATGACCGAGGTGGAATATGGTTGAGGGGGGCACCGCACACGGCTTGGAACAATCAACTTGTGTGTTCTAGGGTGCCCTCCTGCCCCCGTATATAAAGGAGCAAGGGGGAGGCCGGCCGGCCCTAGTGGCGCCCAAGGAGAGGAGGCATCCTCCTCCTAGTAGGAGTAGGATTCATCCTTTCCTAGTCCTACTAGGAAGGGGGAAGGGGGAAGGAAAGAGAGGGAGAGGGAGAGGGAAAGACGGCCCGCGCCCCCTCCCCTAGTCCTATTTGGACTCCCCTTGGGGGGCGCGCCACTTCCTGGGCTGCTGCCCACTCTCTCCCCTAAGTCCCAATACTTCCCCGGGGCGTTCCGGTGACCCCTCCGGCACTCCGATTTTCTCCGAAATCACCCGGAACACTTCCGGTGTCCGAATATAGCCGTCCAATATATCGATATTTATGACTCGACCATTTCGAGACTCCTCGTCATGTCAATGATCATATCCGGGACTCTGAAATACCTTCGGTACATCAAAACACATAAACTCATAATACTGACCGTCACCGAACGTTAAGCGTGCGGAGGGTTCAAGAACTATGTAGACATGACCGAGCCTCATATCCAGTCAATAACCAACATCGGAACCTCGATGCTCATATTGGTTCCTACATATTCTACAAAGATCTTTATCGGTCAAACTGCATAACAACATACGTTGTTCCCTTTGTCATCGGTATGTTACTTGCCCGAGATTCGATCAGCGATATCTCAATACCTAGTTCAATCTCATTACCAGCAAGTATCTTTACTCGTTCCATAATGCATCATCCCGCAACTAACTCATTAGTCACATTGCTTGCAAAGCTTATAGTGATGTGCATTACCGAGAGGGCCCAGAGATACCTCTCCGACAATCGGAGTGACAAATCCTAATCTCGATCTATGCCAACTCAACATGTACCATCGGAGACACCTGTAGAGCACCTTTATGATCACCCAGTTATGTTGTGATGTTTGGTAGCACATAAAGTGTTCCTCCGGTATTCGGGAGTTGCATAATCTCATAGTCATAGGAGCATGTATAAGTCATGAAGAAAGCAATAACAATATAATAAATGGTCAAATGCTAAGCTAACGGAATGGTTCAAGTCAATCACATCATTCTCTAATGATGTGATCCCATTAATCAAATGACAACTCATGTCTATGTTTAGGAAACATAAGCATCATTTATTCAACGAGCTAGTCAAGTAGAGGCATACTAGTGACACTCTATTTGTCTATGTATTCACACATGTACTAAGTTTCCGGTTAGTACAATTCTAGCATGAATAATAAACATTTATCATGATATAAGGAAATATAAACAACTTTATTATTGCCTCTAGGGCATATTTCCTTCAGTCTCCCACTTGCACTAGAGTCAATAATCTAGATTACACAGTAATGATTCTAACACCCATGGAGTCTTGGTGTTGATCATGTTTTGCTCGTGAGAGAGGCTTAGTCAACGGGTTGATACGTCTCCAATGTATCTACTTTTCCAAACACGTTTGCCATTGTTTTGGACTCTAACTAGCATGATTTGAATGGAACTAACCCGGACTAACGTTGTTTTCAGCAGAATTACCATGTTGTTATTTTTGTGCGGAAATAAAAGTTCTCGGAATGACCTGAAAATCAACGGAGAATATTTTTGAAATATATAAAAAATACTGGCGAAAGAATCCATGTCAGGGGACCCACACCCTGTCCATGAGGGTGGGGCGTGCATACCCCCCTGGGCACGCCCCCCTGCCTCGTGGGCCCCCTGATGCTCCACCGACCTCAACTCCAACTCCATATATTCACGTTCGGGGAGAAAAAATAAGAGAGAAGGATTCATCATGTTTTACAATATGGAGCCGCTGCCAAGCCCTAATCTCTCTTCGGAGGGCTAATCTGGAGTCCGTTCGGGGCTCCGGAGAGGGGAATCCGTCACCATCATCATCATCAACCTTCCTCCATCACCAATTTCCTGATGTTCACCGCCGTGCATGAGTAATTCCATCGTAGGCTTGCTGGACGGTGATGGGTTGGATGAGATTTATCATGTAATCAAGTTAGTTTTGTTAGGGTTCGATCCCTACTATCCGTTACATTCTAAGAGTGATGTTGCTATGACTTTCCTTTACTTAATGCTTGTCACTATGGCCCGAGTGCCATGATTTCAGATCTGAACCTATTTTGTTTTCATGAATATGTTGGGAAACGTAGCAATAATTCAAAATTTTTCTACGCGTCACCAAGATCAATCTATGGAGTCATCTAGCAACGAGGGAGGAGTGGATCTACATAACCTTGTAGATCGCGCGCAGAAGCATTCAAGAGAACGGGGTTGATGGAGTCGTACTCGTCGTGATCCAAATCACTGATGATCCTAGCGCCGAACGGACGGCACCTCCGCGTTCAACACACGTACGGAGCAGCGACGTCTCCTCCTTCTTGATCCAGCAAGGGGGAGGAGAGGTTGATGGAGATCCAGCAGCACGACAGCGTGGTGGTGGCCAACAGGGCTTCGCCAAGCACTGCGGGAGGAGGGAGATGTGTCATGGGAGGGAGAGTGAGGCGCCAGGGCTTAGGTATGGTTGCCCTCCCTTCCCCCCACTATATATAGGTCCAAGGGAGAGGGGGAGGGCGCAGCCTTGGCCCTTCCTCCAAGGAAGGGTGCGGCTAGGGAGGAGTCCCTCCTCCCCAAGGCACCTCGGAGGTGCCTTCCCCCTTTAGGACTCTTCCTTTCCCCTCTTCTCTTGGCGCATGGGCCTCTTGGGGCTGGTGCCCTTGGCCCATATAGGCCAAGGCGCACCCCCTACAGCCCATGTGGCCCCCGGGGCAGGTGGCCCCACCCGGTGGACCCCCGGGACCCTTCCGGTGGTCCCGGTACAATACCGGTGACCCCGAAACTTGTCCCGATGGCCGAAATAGCACTTCCTATATATAATTATTTACCTCCGGACCATTTCGGAACTCCTCGTGACGTCCGGGATCTCATCCGGGACTCCGAACAACTTTCGGGTTACCGCATACTAATATCTCTATAACCCTAGCGTCACCGAACCTTAAGTGTGTAGACCCTACGGGTTCGGGAGACATGCAGACATGACCGAGATGACTCTCCGGTCAATAACCAACAGCGGGATCTGGATACCCATGTTGGCTCCCACATGTTCCACGATGATCTCATCGGATGAACCACGATGTCAAGGACTTAATCAATCCCGTATACAATTCCCTTTGTCTAGCGGTACGATACTTGCCCGAGATTCGATCGTCGGTATCCCGATACCTTGTTCAATCTCGTTACCGGCAAGTCTCTTTACTCGTTCCGTAACACATCATCCCGTGATCAACTCCTTGATCACATTGTGCACATTATGATGATGTCCTACCGAGTGGGCCCAGAGATACCTCTCCGTTACACGGAGTGACAAATCCCAGTCTCGATTCGTGCCAACCCAACAGACACTTTCGGAGATACCTGTAGTGTACCTTTATAGCCACCCAGTTACGTTGTGACGTTTGGCACACCCAAAGCACTCCTACGGTATCCGGGAGTTGCACAATCTCATGGTCTAAGGAAATGATACTTGACATTAGAAAAGCTTTAGCATACGAACTACACGATCTTGTGCTAGGCTTAGGATTGGGTCTTGTCCATCACATCATTCTCCTAATGATGTGATCCCGTTATCAATGACATCCAATGTCCATGGTCAGGAAACCGTAACCATCTATTGATCAACGAGCTAGTCAACTAGAGGCTTACTAGGGACATGGTGTTGTCTATGTATCCACACATGTATCTGAGTTTCCTATCAATACAATTCTAGCATGGATAATAAACGATTATCATGAACAAGGAAATATAATAATAACTAATTTATTATTGCCTCTAGGGCATATTTCCAACAGTCTCCCACTTGCACTAGAGTCAATAATCCAGTTCACATCGATATGTGATTAACACTCAAGGTCACATCCCCATGTGACTAACACCCAAAGAGTTTACTAGAGTCAATAATCTAGTTCACATTACCATGTGATTAACACTCGATGAGTTCTGGGTTTGATCATGTTATGCTTGTGAGAGATGTTATAGTCAACGGGTCTGAATCTTTCAGATCCGTATGTACTTCGCAAATCTCTATGTCATCTTGTAGATGCAACTACTACGCTACATTTGGAGCTATTCCAAATAACTGTTCTACTATACGAATCCAGTTTACTACTCAGAATAATCTGGATTAGTGTCAAAGTTTGCATCGGCGTAACCCTTTACGACGAACTCTTTTACCACCTCCATAATCGAGAAAATTCCTTAGTCCACTAGTTACTAAGGATAACTTTGACCGCTGTCCTGTGATCCATTCTTAGATCACTCTTGTACCCCTTGACTGACTCATGGCAAGGCACATTTCAGGTGCGGTACACAGCATAGCATACTGTAGAGCCTATGTCTTAAGCATAGGGGACGACCTTCGTCCTTTCTCTCTATTCTGCCGTGGTCGAGCTTTAAGTCTTAACTTCATACCTTACAACTCAGGCAAGAACTCCTTCTTTGACTGATCCATCTTGAACACCTTCAAGATCATGTCAAGGTATGTGCTCATTTGAAAGTACCATTAAGCGTTTTGATCTATCCTTATAGATCTTGATGCTCAATGTTCAAGTAGCTTAATCCAGGCTTTCCATTGAAAAACACTTTCCAAATAACCCTATATGCTTTCCAGAAATTCTACATCATTTCTGATCAACAATATGTCAACAACATATACTCATCAGAAATTCTATAGTGCTCCCACTCACTTCTTTGAAAATCTTTGATCATCTCATCAAAGCATACATTCCAACTCCGAGATGCTTACTCCAGTCCTTAGAAGGATTGCTGGAGCTTTGCATACTTATTAGCATCTTTCAGGATTGACAAAACCTTCCGGTTGTATCACATACAACCTTTCCTCAAGAAAATCGTCGAGGAAACAATGTTTTGACATCCTATCTGCAAGATTTCATAAATAATGCAGTAATCGCTAATATAATTCCAACAGACTCTTAGCATCGCTACGAGTGAGAAAGTCTCATCGTAGTCAACTCCTTGAACTTGTCGGAAAACATCTTAACGACAAGTCGAGCTTTCTTAATGGTGACATTTACCATCATTGTCCGTCTTCCTTTTAAAATCCATCTGTACTCAACAGCCTTACGACCATCGAGTGTTCTGCCAAAGTCTACACTTTGTTTTCATACATGGATCCTCTCTCGGATTTTATGGCCTCGAGCCATTTATCGGAATCCGGGCCCACCATCGCTTCTCCATAGCTCGTAGGTTCATTGTTGTCTAGCAACATGACTTCCAAGACAGGATTACGTACCACTCTGAAGTAGTACGCATCCTTGTCATCCCACGAGGTTTGGTAGTGACTTGATCTGAAGTTTCATGATCACTATCATAAGCTTCCACTTCAATTGGTGTAGGTGCCACAGGAACAACTCCCTGTGCCCTGCCACACACTAGTTGAAGAGACGGTTCAATAACCTCATCAAGTCTCCACCATCCTCCCACTCAATTCTTTCGAGAGAAACTTTTCCTCGAGAAAGGACCCGATTCTAGAAACAATCCCTTATTGCTTTCGAATCTGAGACAGGAGGTATACCCAACTGTTTTGGGTGTCCTATGAAGATGCATTTATCCGCTTTGGGTTCGAGCTTATCAGCCTGAAACTTTTTCACATAAGCGTCGCAGCCCCAAACTTTTAAGAAATGACAGCTTAGGTTTCTCTAAACCATAGTTCATACGGTGTCATCTCATCGGAATTACGTGGTGCCCTATTTAAAGTGAATGTGGTTGTCTCTAATGCCTAACCCATAAACTATCGTGGTAATTCGATAAGAGACATCATGGTATGCATCATATCCAATAGGGTGCAGTTATGATGTTCGGACACACCATCACACTATGGTGTTCCAGGCTGTATTAGTTGTGAAACAATTTCCACAATGTCTTAATTCTGTGCCAAACTCGTAATTCAGATATTCATCTCTATGATCATATCATAGATCTTTTATCCTCTTGTCACGACGATCTTTCAACTTCACCCTGAAATTACTTGAACCTTTCAATAATTCAGACTCGTGATTCATCAAGTAAATATACTCAACATCTACTCAAATCATCTGTGAAGTAAGAACATAACGATATCCACTACACGCCTCAGCACTCATTGGACTGCATACATCAAAATGTATTACTTCCAACAAGTTGCTTTCTAGTTCCATTTTACTGAAAACGAGGCTTTCAGTCATCTTGCCCATGTGGTATGATTTGCATGTCTCAAGTGATTCAAAATCAAGTGAGTCCAAACGGTCCATTTGCATGGAGTTTCTTCATGCATATACACCAATAGACATGGTTCGCATGTCTCAAACTTTTCAAAAACGAGTGAGCCCAAAGATCCATCAACATGGAGCTTCTTCATGCGTTTTATACCGATATGACTTACGTGGCAGTGCCACAAGTAGGTGGTACTATCATTACTATCTTTTGGCATGAACATGTGTATCACTACGATCGAGATTCAATAAACCATTCATTTCAGGTGTAAGACCATTTGAAGGTATTATTCAAATAACAGAGTAACCATTATTCTCTTTAAATGAATAACCGTATTGCGATAGACATAATCCAATCATGTCTATGCTCAACGCAAACACCAAATAACAATTATTTAGGTTTTAATACCAATCTCGATGGTAGAGGGAGCGTGCGATGCTTGATCATATCAACCCTGGAAACACTTCCAACACATATCGTCAGCTCACCTTTAGCTAGTCTCCGTTTATTCCGTAGCTTTTATTTCGAGTTACTAACACTTAGCAACCGAACCGGTATCTAATACCCTGGTGCTACTAGGAGTACTAGTAAAGTACACATTAACACAATGTATATCCAATATACTTCTATCGACCTTGCCAGCCTTCTCATCTACCAGGTATCTAGGGTAATTCTGCTCCAGTGGCTGTTCCCCTTATTACAGAAGCACTTAGTCTCGGGTTTGGGTTCAACCTTGGGTTTCTTCACTAGAGCAGCAGCTGAATTGCCGTTTCATGAAGTATCCCTTCGTTGCCCTTGCCCTTCTTGAAACTAGTGGTTTCACCAACCATCAACAATTGATGCTCCTTCTTGATTTCTACTTTTGTGGTGTCAAACATCGCGAATATCTCAAGGATCATCATATATGTCCCTGATATATTATAGTTCATCACGAAGCTCTAGCAGCTTGGTGGTAATGACTTCGGAGAAACATCACTATCTCATCTGGAAGATCAACTCCCACTCGATTCAAATGATTGTTGTACTCAGACAATCTGAGCACAAGCTCAACAATTGAGCTTTTCTCCCTTAGTTTGCAGGCTAAGAAAATCGTCGGAGGTCTTATACCTCTTGACGTGGGCACGAGCCTGAAATCCCAATTTCAGCCCTCGAAACATCTCATATGTTTCGCGACGTTTCAAAACGTCTTCGGTGCCTCAACTCTAAACCGTTTAACTGAACTATCACGTAGTTATCAAAATGTGTATGTCAGATGTTCGCAACATCCACAGACAACGTTCGAGGTTCAGCACACTGAGCGGTGCATTAAGGACATAAGCCTTCTATGAAGCAATGAGGACAATCCTCAGTTTACGGACCTAGTCCGCATAATTGCTACTATCAACTTTCAACTAAATTTTCTCTAGGAACATAACTAAACAGTAGAACTGAAGCGCGAGCTACGACATAATTTGCGAAGACCTTTTGACTATGTTCAGGATAATTAAGTTCATCTTATGAACTCCCACTCAGATAGACATCCCTCTAGTCATCTAAGTGATTACATGATCCGAGTCAACTAGGCCGTGTCCGATCATCACGTGAGACGGACTAGTCAACATCGGTGAACATCTTCATGTTGATCGTATCTACCATACGACTCATGCTCGACCTTTCGGTCTCTTGTGTTCCGAGGCCATGTCTGTACATGCTAGGCTCGTCAAGTCAACCTAAGTGTTTCGCGTGTGTAAATCTGTCTTACACCCGTTGTATGTGAACGTAAGAATCTATCACACCCGATCATCACGTGGTGCTTCGAAACGACGAACTTTCGCAACGGTGCACAGTAGGGGGAACACTTTCTTGAAATTTTAATGAGGGATCATCTTATTTACTACCGTCGTTCTAAGCAAACAAGATGCAAAACATGATAAACATCACATGCAATCAAATATAGTGACATGATATGGCCAATATCATATAGCTCCTTTTGATCTCCATCTTGGGGCTCCATGATCATCTTGTCACCGGCATGACACCATGATCTCCATCATCATGATCTCCATCATCGTGTCTTCATGAAGTTGTCTCGTCAACTATTACTTCTACTACTACAGCTAACGGTTAGCAATAAAGTAAAGTAATTACATGACGTTTATGTTGACACGCAGGTCATAAATAAATTAAGACAACTCCTATGGCTCCTGCCGGTTGTCATACTCATCGACATGCAAGTCGTGATTCCTATTACAAGAACATGATCAATCTCATACATCACATATATCATTCATCACATCCTTTTGGCCATATCACATCACATAGCATACCCTGCAAAAACAAGTTAGACGTCCTCTAATTGTTGTTTGCATGTTTTACGTGGCTGCTATGGGTTTCTAGCAAGAACGTTTCTTACCTACGCAAAAACCACAACGTGATATGCCAATTGCTATTTACCCTTCATAAGGACCCTTTTCATCGAATCCGATCCGACTAAAGTGGGAGAGACAGACACCCGCTAGCCACCTTATGCAACTAGTGCATGTCAGTCGGTGGAACCAGTCTCACGTAAGAGTACGTGTAAGGTCGGTCCGGGCCGCTTCATCCCACAATGCCACCGAATCAAGATTGGACTAGTAACGGTAAGCATATTGAACAAAATCAACGCCCACAACTACTTTGTGTTCTACTCGTGCATAGAAACTACGCATAGACCTAGCTCATGATGCCACTGTTGGGGAACGTAGCAATAATTCAAAATTTTCCTACGTGTCACCAAGATCAATCTATGGAGTCATCTAGCAACGAGGGAGGAGTGGATCTACATACCCTTGTAGATCGCGCGCGGAAGCGTTCAAGAGAACGGGGTTGATGGAGTCGTACTCGTCGTGATCCAAATCACCGATGATCCTAGCGCCGAACGGACGGCACCTCCGCGTTCAACACACGTACGGAGCAGCGACGTCTCCTCCTTCTTGATCCAGCAAGGGGGAGGAGAGGTTGATGGAGATCCAGCAGCACGACGGCGTGGTGGTGGAAGTAGCGGGATTCCAACAGGGCTTCGCCAAGCGCTGCGGGAGGAGGGAGATGTGTCATGGGAGGGACAGGGAGGCGCCAGGGCTTTAGGTATGGTTGCCCTCCCTTCCCCCCACTATATATAGGGCCAAGGGAGAGGGGGGTGCAGCCTTGGCCCTTCCTCCAAGGAAGGGTGCGGCCAGGGAGGAGTCCATCCTCCCCAAGGCACCTCGGAGGTGCCTTCCCCCTTTAGGACTCTTCCTTTCCCTCTTCTCTTGGCGCATGGGCCTCTTGGGGCTGGTGCCCTTGGCCCATATAGGCCAAGGCGCACCCCCTACAGCCCATGTGGCCCCCCGGGGCAGGTGGCCCCACCCGGTGGACCCCCGGGACCCTTCCGGTGGTCCCGGTACAATACCGGTGACCCCGAAACTTGTCCCGATGGCCGAAATAGCACTTCCTATATATAATTCTTTACCTCCGGACCATTCCGGAACTCCTCGTGACGTCCGGGATCTCATCCGGGACTCCGAACAACTTTCGGGTTACCGCATACTAATATCTCTATAACCCTAGCGTCACCGAACCTTAAGTGTGTAGACCCTACGGGTTCGGGAGACATGCAGACATGACCGAGATGACTCTCCGGTCAATAACCAACAGCGGGATCTGGATACCCATGTTGGCTCCCACATGTTCCACGATGATCTCATCGGATGAACCACGATGTCAAGGACTTAATCAATCCCGTATACAATTCCCTTTGTCTAGCGGTACGATACTTGCCCGAGATTCGATCGTCGGTATCCCGATACCTTGTTCAATCTCGTTACCGGCAAGTCTCTTTACTCGTTCCGTAACACATCATCCCGTGATCAACTCCTTGATCACATTGTGCACATTATGATGATGTCCTACCGAGTGGGCCCAGAGATACCTCTCCGTTACACGGAGTGACAAATCCCAGTCTCGATTCGTGCCAACCCAACAGACACTTTCGGAGATACCTGTAGTGTACCTTTATAGCCACCCAGTTACGTTGTGACGTTTGGCACACCCAAAGCACTCCTACGGTATCCGGGAGTTGCACAATCTCATGGTCTAAGGAAATGATACTTGACATTAGAAAAGCTTTAGCATACGAACTACACGATCTTGTGCTAGGCTTAGGATTGGGTCTTGTCCATCACATCATTCTCCTAATGATGTGATCCCGTTATCAATGACATCCAATGTCCATGGTCAGGAAACCGTAACCATCTATTGATCAACGAGCTAGTCAACTAGAGGCTTACTAGGGACATGGTGTTGTCTATGTATCCACACATGTATCTGAGTTTCCTATCAATACAATTCTAGCATGGATAATAAACGATTATCATGAACAAGGAAATATAATAATA
Organism: Triticum aestivum; assembly: GCF_018294505.1. Lineage (NCBI taxonomy): Eukaryota > Viridiplantae > Streptophyta > Magnoliopsida > Poales > Poaceae > Triticum > Triticum aestivum. The sequence continues at coordinate 118,418,125 of NC_057797.1, read as the reverse complement.
ACTAATTTATTATTGCCTCTAGGGCATATTTCCAACAGTCTCCCACTTGCACTAGAGTCAATAATCCAGTTCACATCGATATGTGATTAACACTCAAGGTCACATCCCCATGTGACTAACACCCAAAGAGTTTACTAGAGTCAATAATCTAGTTCACATTACCATGTGATTAACACTCGATGAGTTCTGGGTTTGATCATGTTATGCTTGTGAGAGATGTTATAGTCAACGGGTCTGAATCTTTCAGATCCGTATGTACTTCGCAAATCTCTATGTCATCTTGTAGATGCAACTACTACGCTACATTTGGAGCTATTCCAAATAACTGTTCTACTATACGAATCCAGTTTACTACTCAGAATAATCTGGATTAGTGTCAAAGTTTGCATCGGCGTAACCCTTTACGACGAACTCTTTTACCACCTCCATAATCGAGAAAATTCCTTAGTCCACTAGTTACTAAGGATAACTTTGACCGCTGTCCTGTGATCCATTCTTAGATCACTCTTGTACCCCTTGACTGACTCATGGCAAGGCACATTTCAGGTGCGGTACACAGCATAGCATACTGTAGAGCCTATGTCTTAAGCATAGGGGACGACCTTCGTCCTTTCTCTCTATTCTGCCGTGGTCGAGCTTTAAGTCTTAACTTCATACCTTACAACTCAGGCAAGAACTCCTTCTTTGACTGATCCATCTTGAACACCTTCAAGATCATGTCAAGGTATGTGCTCATTTGAAAGTACCATTAAGCGTTTTGATCTATCCTTATAGATCTTGATGCTCAATGTTCAAGTAGCTTAATCCAGGCTTTCCATTGAAAAACACTTTCCAAATAACCCTATATGCTTTCCAGAAATTCTACGTCATTTCTGATCAACAATATGTCAACAACATATACTCATCAGAAATTCTATAGTGCTCCCACTCACTTCTTTGGAAATACAAGTTTCTCATAAACTTTGTATACACCCAAAATCTTTGATCATCATCAAAGCATACATTCCAACTCCGAGATGCTTACTCCAGTCCCTAGAAGGATTGCTGGAGCTTTGCATACTTATTAGCATCTTTCAGGATTGACAAAACCTTCCGGTTGTATCACATACAACCTTTCCTCAAGAAAATCGTCGAGGAAACAATGTTTTGACATCCTATCTGCAAGATTTCATAAATAATGCAGTAATCGCTAATATAATTCCAACAGACTCTTAGCATCGCTACGAGTGAGAAAGTCTCATCGTAGTCAACTCCTTGAACTTGTCGGAAAACATCTTAACGACAAGTCGAGCTTTCTTAATGCTGACATTTACCATCATTGTCCGTCTTCCTTTTAAAATCCATCTGTACTCAACAGCCTTACGACCATCGAGCTGTTCTGCCAAAGTCTACACTTTGTTTTCATACATGGATCCTCTCTCGGATTTTATGGCCTCGAGCCATTTATCGGAATCCGGGCCCACCATCGCTTCTCCATAGCTCGTAGGTTCATTGTTGTCTAGCAACATGACTTCCAAGACAGGATTACGTACCACTCTGAAGTAGTACGCATCCTTGTCATCCCACGAGGTTTGGTAGTGACTTGATCTGAAGTTTCATGATCACTATCATAAGCTTCCACTTCAATTGGTGTAGGTGCCACAGGAACAACTCCCTGTGCCCTGCCACACACTAGTTGAAGAGACGGTTCAATAACCTCATCAAGTCTCCACCATCCTCCCACTCAATTCTTTCGAGAGAAACTTTTCCTCGAGAAAGGACCCGATTCTAGAAACAATCCCTTATTGCTTTCGGATCTGAGACAGGAGGTATACCCAACTGTTTTGGGTGTCCTATGAAGATGCATTTATCCGCTTTGGGTTCGAGCTTATCAGCCTGAAACTTTTTCACATAAGCGTCGCAGCCCCAAACTTTTAAGAAATGACAGCTTAGGTTTCTCTAAACCATAGTTCATACGGTGTCATCTCATCGGAATTACGTGGTGCCCTATTTAAAGTGAATGTGGTTGTCTTTAATGCCTAACCCATAAACTATCGTGGTAATTCGATAAGAGACATCATGGTATGCATCATATCCAATAGGGTGCAGTTATGATGTTCGGACACACCATCACACTATGGTGTTCCAGGCTGTATTAGTTGTGAAACAATTTCCACAATGTCTTAATTCTGTGCCAAACTCGTAATTCAGATATTCATCTCTATGATCATATCATAGATCTTTTATCCTCTTGTCACGACGATCTTTCAACTTCACCCTGAAATTACTTGAACCTTTCAATAATTCAGACTCGTGATTCATCAAGTAAATATACTCAACATCTACTCAAATCATCTGTGAAGTAAGAACATAACGATATCCACTACACGCCTCAGCACTCATTGGACTGCACACATCAAAATGTATTACTTCCAACAAGTTGCTTTCTAGTTCCATTTTACTGAAAACGAGGCTTTCAGTCATCTTGCCCATGTGGTATGATTTGCATGTCTCAAGTGATTCAAAATCAAGTGAGTCCAAACGGTCCATTTGCATGGAGTTTCTTCATGCATATACACCAATAGACATGGTTCGCATGTCTCAAACCTTTCAAAAAACGAGTGAGCCCAAAGATCCATCAACATGGAGCTTCTTCATGCGTTTTATACCGATATGACTTAAGTGGCAGTGCCACAAGTAGGTGGTACTATCATTACTATCTTTTGGCATGAACATGTGTATCACTACGATCGAGATTCAATAAACCATTCATTTCAGGTGTAAGACCATTTGAAGGTATTATTCAAATAAGAGTAACCATTATTCTCTTTAAATGAATAACCGTATTGCGATAGACATAATCCAATCATGTCTATGCTCAATGCAAACACCAAATAACAATTATTTAGGTTTTAATACCAATCTCGATGGTATAGGGAGCGTGCGATGCTTGATCATATCAACCCTGGAAACACTTCCAACACATATCGTCAGCTCACCTTTAGCTAGTCTCCGTTTATTCCGTAGCCTTTAGTTTCGAGTTACTAACACTTAGCAACCGAACCGGTTTCTAATACCCTGGTGCTACTAGGAGTACTAGTAAAGTACACATTAACACAATGTATATCCAATATACTTCTGTTGACTTTGCCAGCCTTCTCATCTACCAAGTATCTAGGGTAATTCTGCTCTAGTGGCTGTTCCTCTTATTACAGAAGCACTTAGTCTCGGGTTTGGGTTCAACCTTGGGTTTCTTCACTAGAGCAGCAGCTGAATTGCCGTTTCATGAAGTATCCCTTCGTGCCCTTGCCCTTCTTGAAACTAGTGGTTTCACCAACCATCAACAATTGATGCTCCTTCTTGATCTCTACTTTTGTGGTGTCAAACATCGCGAATATCTCAAGGATCATCATATATGTCCCTGATATATTATAGTTCATCACGAAGCTCAAGCAGCTTGGTGGTAATGACTTCGGAGAAACATCACTTTTTCATCTGGAAGATCAACTCCCACTCGATTCAAATGATTGTTGTACTCAGACAATCTGAGCACAAGCTCAACAATTGAGCTTTTCTCCCTTAGTTTGCAGGCTAAGAAAATCGTCGGAGGTCTTATACCTCTTGACGTGGGCACGAGCCTGAAATCCCAATTTCAGCCCTCGAAACATCTCATATGTTTCGCGACGTTTCAAAACGTCTTCGGTGCCTCAACTCTAAGCCGTTTAACTGAACTATCACGTAGTTATCAAAATGTGTATGTCAGATGTTCGCAACATCCACAGACAACGTTCGAGGTTCAGCACACTGAGCGGTGCATTAAGGACATAAGCCTTCTATGAAGCAATGAGGACAATCCTCAGTTTACGGACCTAGTCCGCATAATTGCTACTATCAACTTTCAACTAAATTTTCTCTAGGAACATAACTAAACAGTAGAACTGAAGTGCGAGCTACGACATAATTTGCGAAGACCTTTTGACTATGTTCAGGATAATTAAGTTCATCTTATGAACTCCCACTCAGATAGACATCCCTCTAGTCATCTAAGTGATTACATGATCCGAGTCAACTAGGCCGTGTCCGATCATCACGTGAGACGGACTAGTCAACATCGGTGAACATCTTGATGTTGATCGTATCTTCTATACGACTCATGCTCGACCTTTCGGTCTCTTGTGTTCCGAGGCCATGTCTGTACATGCTAGGCTCGTCAAGTCAACCTAAGTGTTTCGGGTATGAATCTATCACACCCGATCATCACGTGGTGCTTCGAAACGACGAACTTTCGCAACGGTGCACAGTTAGGGGGAACACTTTCTTGAAATTTTAATGAGGGATCATCTTATTTACTACCGTCGTTCTAAGCAAACAAGATGCATAAACATGATAAACATCACATGCAATCAAAATAGTGACATGATATGGCCAATATCATATAGCTCCTTTGATCTCCATCTTGGGGCTCCATGATCATCTTGTCACCGGCATGACACCATGATCTCCATCATCATGATCTCCATCATCGTGTCTTCATGAAGTTGTCTCTCCAACTATTACTTCTACTACTACAGCTAACGGTTAGCAATAAAGTAAAGTAATTACATGACGTTTATGTTGACACGCAGGTCATAAATAAATTAAGACAACTCCTATGGCTCCTGCCGGTTGTCATACTCATCGACATGCAAGTCGTGATTCCTATTACAAGAACATGATCAATCTCATACATCACATATATCATTCATCACATCCTTTTGGCCATATCACATCACATAGCATACCCTGCAAAAACAAGTTAGACGTCCTCTAATTGTTGTTTGCATGTTTTACGTGGCTGCTATGGGTTTCTAGCAAGAACGTTTCTTACCTACGCAAAAACCACAACGTGATATGCCAATTGCTATTTACCCTTCATAAGGACCCTTTTCATCGAATCCGATCCGACTAAAGTGGGAGAGACAGACACCCGCTAGCCACCTTATGCAACTAGTGCATGTCAGTCGGTGGAACCAGTCTCACGTAAGAGTACGTGTAAGGTCGGTCCGGGCCGCTTCATCCCACAATGCCACCGAATCAAGATTGGACTAGTAACGGTAAGCATATTGAACAAAATCAACGCCCACAACTACTTTGTGTTCTACTCGTGCATAGAAACTACGCATAGACCTAGCTCATGATGCCACTGTTGGGGAACGTAGCAATAATTCAAAATTTTCCTACGTGTCACCAAGATCAATCTATGGAGTCATCTAGCAACGAGGGAGGAGTGGATCTACATACCCTTGTAGATCGCGCGCGGAAGCGTTCAAGAGAACGGGGTTGATGGAGTCGTACTCGTCGTGATCCAAATCACCGATGATCCTAGCGCCGAACGGACGGCACCTCCGCGTTCAACACACGTACGGAGCAGCGACGTCTCCTCCTTCTTGATCCAGCAAGGGGGAGGAGAGGTTGATGGAGATCCAGCAGCACGACGGCGTGGTGGTGGAAGTAGCGGGATTCCAACAGGGCTTCGCCAAGCGCTGCGGGAGGAGGGAGATGTGTCATGGGAGGGAGAGGGAGGCGCCAGGGCTTAGGTATGCTTGCGCTCCCTTCCCCCCACTATATATAGGGCCAAGGGAGAGGGGGAGGGCACAGCCTTGGCCCTTCCTCCAAGGAAGGGTGCGGCCAGGGAGGAGTCCCTCCTCCCCAAGGCACCTCGGAGGTGCCTTCCCCCTTTAGGACTCTTCCTTTCCCTCTTCTCTTGGCGCATGGGCCTCTTGGGGCTGGTGCCCTTGGCCCATATAGGCCAAGGCGCACCCCCTACAGCCCATGTGGCCCCCGGGGTAGGTGGCCCCACCAGGTGGACCCCCGGGACCCTTCCGGTGGTCTCGGTACAATACCGGTGACCCCGAAACTTGTCCCGATGGCCGAAATAGCACTTCCTATATATAATTCTTTACCTCGGACCATTCCGGAACTCCTCGTGACGTCCGGGATCTCATCCGGGACTCCGAACAACTTTCGGGTTACCGCATACTAATATCTCTATAACCCTAGCGTCACCGAACCTTAAGTGTGTAGACCCTACGGGTTCGGGAGACATGCAGACATGACCGAGATGACTCTCCGGTCAATAACCAACAGCGGGATCTGGATACCCATGTTGGCTCCCACATGTTCCACGATGATCTCATCGGATGAACCACGATGTCAAGGACTTAATCAATCCCGTATACAATTCCCTTTGTCTAGCGGTACGATACTTGCCCGAGATTCGATCGTCGGTATCCCGATACCTTGTTCAATCTCGTTACCGGCAAGTCTCTTTACTCGTTCCGTAACACATCATCCCGTGATCAACTCCTTGATCACATTGTGCACATTATGATGATGTCCTACCGAGTGGGCCCAGAGATACCTCTCCGTCACACGGAGTGACAAATCCCAGTCTCGATTCGTGCCAACCCAACAGACACTTTCGGAGATACCTGTAGTGTACCTTTATAGCCACCCAGTTACGTTGTGACGTTTGGCACACCCAAAGCACTCCTACGGTATCCGGGAGTTGCACAATCTCATGGTCTAAGGAAATGATACTTGACATTAGAAAAGCTTTAGCATACGAACTACACGATCTTGTGTTATGCTTAGGATTGGGTCTTGTCCATCACATCATTCTCCTAATGATGTGATCCCGTTATCAATGACATCCAATGTCCATGGTCAGGAAACCGTAACCATCTATTGATCAACGAGCTAGTCAACTAGAGGCTTACTAGGGACATGGTGTTGTCTATGTATCCACACATGTATTTGAGTTTCCTATCAATACAATTCTAGCATGGATAATAAACAATTATCATGAACAAGGAAATATAATAATAACTAATTTATTATTGCCTCTAGGGCATATTTCCAACACAATATATGTGAGTTCTTGATCCTATCTTGCAAGTCTATAGTCACCTATTATGTGTTATGATCCGTTAACCCCGAAGTGACAATAATCAGGATACTTACCGGTGATGACCGTAGTTTGAGGAGTTCATGTATTCACTAAGTGTTAATGCTTTGGTCCGGTACTCTATTAAAAGGAGGCCTTAATATCCCTTAGTTTCCAATAGGACCCCGCTGCCACGGGAGGGTAGGACAAAAGATGTCATGCACGTTATTTTCCATAAGCATGTATGACTATATTTGGAATACATGCCAACATTACAGTGATGAACTGGAGCTAGTTCTGTGTCACCCTATGTTATAACCGTTGCATGAGGAATCACATCCTACATAATTATCCATCACTGATCCATTGCCTACAAGCTTTTCTTATATTGTTCTTCGCTTATTTACTTTTCCGTTGCTACTGTTACAATCACTATAAAACCAAAACTGCTACCGTTATTTTTGCCGCCGTTACCTCTACTATCATATTACTTTGCTACTAAATACTTTGCTGCAGATATTAATATTCGAGGTGTGGTTTAATTGACAACTCAGCTGCTAATACTTGAGAATATTCTTTGGCTCCCCTTGTGTCGAATCAATAAATTTGGGTTGACTACTCTACCCTCGAAAACTGTTGCGATCCCCTATACTTGTGGGTTATCAAGACTATTTTCTGCCGCCGTTGCCAGGGAGCATAGTCTATTCTTTGAGTCACTTGGGATTTATATCTGTTGATCACTATGAAGAACTTGAAAGATAAAAGAACCAAGATTTTTCCCTCAACTACAAGGGGAGGTAAGGAACTGCCATCTAGCCCTGCACTTGATTCACCTTCTGTTTTGAGTAAACTTGCGACACCTACACCTGCTATTCATTCTGATACGTCGCGTGCTATTGACGATGCCACTTCTGCTTTGCATGATACTTATGATGAAACTACTTCTATGCTTGATAATACTATGCCACTAGGTGAATTTCTTGATGAACAACTTGCTAGGGTTAGAGAGAATGAAATTATTGGAACTGATAATATTGGTGAAAGTGATGATGAAGATTCTTCCCCCTAAATATGAATTGCCTGTTGTGCCTGAGGGTGATATTATGGATGAAGAAACTGCTAGAGACTTTCTTGCTTGCATTGATAGATCCGATCTTAAGAAATTATTAGCTAAGATTAAAGAAAAGTCTTTGAATGCTAGAAGAAATATGACCCTGCTTTTGCTACTTCACCTATCTTTTTTTTTACTGTGTTCACCTATCTTTATTACTGATAAGGATTATGATTTCTCTGTCGATCCTGAGTTAATTACTTTGGTTGGATCTGATCCTTTTTATGGCTATGAATCTGAAACTGTTGTGGCACATCTTACTAAAGTAAATGATATAACCACCCTGTTTACTCATGATGAGAAAACTCGCTATTACTTTATCCTTAAGTTGTTTCCGTTCTCATTAAAGGGTGATGCTAAAACATGGTTTAATTCTCTTGATCCTGGTTGTGTGCTGTAACATCCCAAATTTTCAATTTGGAATGTTATACATAGGTCATTCATGCATACCATATTTGATTGCATTTCCGTTTTGCGATCCTCGAAATTCTAAGCAACTCAAGGACCCTCGGAGAGAGTTGGGAATTTCACTGTTTGTCATATTTGAATTTTATCAAATATGGAAACAAGGATCAGCTTGGTTTTAGTTAATTATTCTCCCCGAAAATATTCCATATCAAAATATATGAGAGGAGATAATATGACTTCTCCAAAATAAATGAAATATTCGGGGGAAATATGAAAATCAATTTGTATTTTTATTTGGGGTTTTATTGCTATTTTATTTGAATTAGTAAAAATTTCGTTTTTCAAAATTGCATTGGAGGCCTAAATAAATGTTCACCTTATCTAGCGTATTTTTAGAGGACGGGGAAAATTTATTTTAGGAATTTTGGAGTCCATTTAGTATTTCTTTTCTTCGTTTTTCTGCGCATTGGATTATTTAAAAAAACGAACCGACCTTACCGGGTCGTGTCCGCCTGGGACACCGACCCGGCCGTGCCTTTAAAGCCCGAGACACCGAGCCGCCCCAGCCTAGCCCCACGCCTCCCGAACCCTAGCCACCGCGCGCCTCGATCCACTCGCCGCCACCACCGCGCCACCGACCAGCACTGCGGGACGCCGCCTCGCCGGAGTTGCCCGCCACCACCGCCGTCACGCGTCCCGAGGTAGCCACCTGTTTTCATTAGAAAACCGTATGGTTTTTTTAGAAACCCTCGTTTATTTTTATTTAGAATGGTTTTATTTTTTCCCCGATTTAGTTATTTAGCGTACGCCCATTCGTACGTTCGTTTTAACGAACGGTTTTCACCCGTTAACCGCATATGGCGAAGGTTCGTTCGTTAGCCTGTTCATCAGTTTTTCTGTTTCCAGGGTTTTTTGTGATTATTTTTGATCACTATTTCTGACCCGATTTTCGTTTTAGTTTATCTTTTTGCTCGTTTATCGGAATCAGGTGATTCAAGCGCCTGGATCTTTGTCTTGAAACCCTATTTCCGTTTAACCAACTTGAACAAGATTTTGGTACTGTAAAATTTGACTTTAGTCCAGATTAGTAATCGGATCTTGTTTCTTTCGCAATTTGTGTTTTGTTGCCCTGTTTGATTTGATTCTTTTTGCAAACCAGAGTTCTTTAGTTGAACTTTCTAGTTAGATCTTCTTATTTGAGATTTACCCATGCATCTTTGCTTGATTTCTTATGTATGCTATTGTTTGTTTGCGATAGAACACCCGAAGTGCGAAGCCTGCTACTACGAGTCTCTAGGTTTTGCGGATCATCAGCAAGGCAAGTAACACATTGATCATATTTCTTTCATACCCAGTTTTTATGCATTAGTTCCAATCCCCAAACATTGCATGATTAGGATGTGATTAACTTGTGGCTATTGGGAAGTAGATGATGAGGTAGAACCTATTGCCATGTTTTATTATCAAACCCTGGGAGTTACTTCTATGTTATGCTTATATTGCTATGCTATGCTCGTAGACGTGGATTGGGTTTGAGTGTATCCATGACAGATGTGAGATTGTTAATTAATGGTTCAACTTAAGGTGGCAACTTTAATACACATCTGGGTGGATTGCTTGTTTTGGGCACCTGGGGATATACCAGTGTTTTCCTAGGAGATCCCGGGAATATACCGTGTGATCCTCCTACGGTCCGCCACCCAGGCTCAAAGGGATCAAAAGATTATTCATGCTAGAAAATTCCATGTGCATCCACAAGCCATTATGGGCTCTGGCATAGTTGAGTATGTTGTGTGACCTCTTTCAGTGGTGGGCTAGCAGATGTAGAGGGAAAGTAGGTGTAACTGTCCACCCAGAGTAAGGAGTTAATGCTTCTGAAAGACTGTGTCTCGGTCATACATTTCTCAAACACCGTGCAGTGCGAGGAATATAACAGAGAAATTGAGTCTTGTGGGGAAAAGTGCGCAAACCTCTGCAGAGTGTACAAACTAATCATGGTTAGTCGTGTCCCCGTTTATGGACGTCTTGAGTATCTAGTACTTGGATTATCCTACTGTATCTCATCACTCTAATTTAATTTGTTGGGATGATAATTACTTTTAATTGGGATTGAGATGGGGGTACCATTCTCAGTGTTTCAACTACCATGATAGTTAAGTAAAATATATTCCTTTGTTGTAGGAAAAAATTGGCTTTTCGCAAAAACCATATAACCATAGAGCCTCCACCAGCCATATATGCATGTAGTGATAGCATTTATCTATTCATTGCTCTACTGTGTTACATTGCCAGCATATTCCATGTGCTGACCCGTTTTCGGCCTGCAACGTATTATGTTGCAGACTTTTCAGATGAGGAGTAAGACGCGATAGGTCGTTTGTCATGCACTCAGCTATGTCGTTGGAGTTGATGGACTCACTTTATCTTCCAAGTCTTCCGCTATTATCGTTTTAGATGGCCTTAAGCCATATTTATTGTAATAAGTTCTCTTTTGAGACATTCAATGTAATAAGTGTGTGATTGCTACTCTGTTATAAATCCTTCGAGTAATGTGTGTGTCAGCATTACCGATCCAGGGATGACACTGAAGCACAGAGACTTGACCGTTTGAGGTCGGGTCGCTACAAGATGGTATCAGAGCACACGCTGAATGTAGGACACGACCACTAAGAAAAGCTATAGATCACTCTTCTCTACTCATTTCTGACTCCTCTCCATTTTCTACTCTTTAGGATGGCGGACACGAGGAACAAGTTTGCACAACTGGATGAAGACACACCTTTTGGACGACATTTGAAGGAAGTCACTAGGTACCTGAACATTGGAATACCAAGCTTCACCGGGACATACAACACCACTATACCAGAAGAGGAGCGCTGGATGATTCGAGTTCAAGTTCCAGGAAGGACATTCACGCCAGTTATGGATCCTATAGAGTTTTTCTTTGATGCACCCACCTGGAATCTAGGCAAGAGCATGGCAGCCCACATTGCTATGGGACGTATTGGAGAAGTCTACAAACAAGAGTTGAAGGACACTATATACCAGATATGTGGGCGCCGAGACGAGCAATGGGAGATGATCAACACCAGGAGGGATAGATCCATTGCAGCATTCATCCAGGAGTTAAACGAGCACATTCGACGCCAGGAGAACCAGATGTGCGCAAGCATGGTGGATCTGCAGAAGGCAATGACTAGGATCGCCGAGCTAGAAGAGGAACTCAAGGCTACACGCGACGATTATGAGGAGGAAATCATCGTACTAGTGGATAAGAATGACGAGCTAACAAGGAAGCTAGGAGTTTTCATGGGAGACCCCGCGCCAGGAGGAGAGGACGACGATTCCACTTGTCCGGAGAACTACATCATCATCGACGACACCGACTCTGACCCCGACGATAGTGATGATGACTATGAAGACGAAGCTAGAGCGGATATCATGGAGTCTTCCACTGAGCAATATTTCTAGATGACCACCATATGACTAGTAGTTTTTCCCCATGTATATAGTAGTAGTCCGAGCACTTTTAATGATAGTTCTAGACCATTTATATGACTTTGCTTGATTGATTGAGTGATATGATATGATTGTGTTTGTCTCATGTGCATATGTGTAGTGCTTTCTCACTAGACCTCATTCTATTCTAAACTCTTCCCCCTAAACCTATCAGATGCCTCCGAGACGTGACCCCGGTTTTGCTTTCCCACCAGAGCTCACTCAGTTGATCCACCAGCAGAATACCTTGATGCAGATATTAGTTCAGAACCAAGGCAACAACAACAACAACAACAATAACCCACCGCCACCACCTCCAGTTGACAACTTAGCCCATTTTTTGAGGCCGCAGTCGCCGGTGTTTTCCAGTAGCACCGAGCCCATAGTTGCTGATGATTGGCTGCACAGGATAGGAAGGGAGTTGACCACCGCAGGTTGCACAGATGCGGAGAAGGTGCGTTTTGCCGCACACCAATTGGATGGACCAGCAGCCGCATGGTGGGAGAATTACACAACCACTTTTCCTATAGCCAATGTCACTTGGGAGCAGTTTCAGCAAGGATTCCGCACAGCCCACGTATCCACTTGAGCTATGAGCATGAAGAAGCGTGAGTTTTGCAACTTGCGCCAGGGAAATCATACTGTGGCTCAGTACGTAGATGAGTTTAGTAAGCTATCTTGTTATGCCCCTGATGATGTGGCCACAGATGCCGCGAAGCAGGAGAAGTTTATGGAAGGGCTAAATGATGAGATGAGCATGCAGTTGATGGTGGCAACATTCAACAACTACCAGAAGTTGGTAGACAAGGCTCTTATGATTGAAGGGAAGCAGCAGTAGATTGAGAACCGCAAGAGGAAGTATGGACAGGGGAAGTACACTTCTGGAGCTCAGCAGAAGCCCCGTCTCACCCCGAACTCGGGAGGACTTGTCCATAACCATGGAGGCCGCATGTAACACCCCCAATGTCATGCTACAATAATCTCCCCCTAATGGTGGCCATGTCAGAGGATTACTATGCAAATTGCCACTTGTCCAAAAATCTAAGTCAAATCCAAATTTGAATTGCAAGTGAAATTACTATTTCTCCGATCGGTAAAACTAAAATGTTTGAATAATTCTATAAATTCCCTTGATCATCTTCATGTTGAAACCAACATTATTGGACTCACAAATAAATTCCTAGTAAATTAATAAGTGGTCTAACAGTAAATAAAATGGCCTTTTCAAAGTAAACAAATGTATAAACTTTCCCAATTAAAATAGAACCTTGTGTGTAGCCCCCAAAATATTGTATTTGAATTATAGGTGCAGTATCTTGTAGATCTAATGTCATTTAGGTGCCTAAAGTAAATGGAAAACTGAGACAAAAGGTTTGACCAACAAAGAAAGAAGAATGTCTCCCGTGCACTTTGGCCCACCGTGAATAGTACCAGCCCAGCCCATCTCTCCCTTCCTTCAATCTCTGTACAGAAGGGCATGGCGTGGCGGCCATCCACCCTGCCGATGTCGCCGTGTCTGCCATCCCACGGGTCCCCGAGTGGACAAGAGCATCCCTAGAGCCCCCTCGACCAAACCCTAGGTCACCCATTCCTCCTTCCTCGCTTGCCCCCTTCGTTTTCTTCATGCCCGAGGCGCCCATGGCCGTGCCGTCGTTGTACGCGTAGCCACCGCACACCCCTCGCCGCCTCTCCATGTCCAGAAGCTCTGCGGGGGTCGACCTCATCGAATAAAACTCCGGATCAGAGCTGGGAGGCCGCCACCACATCGTCTACGCCTGTTGATTTGGATCAGGGAGCCGCCAAGACGTCGGCCGCGGCCTTCTTCCCCGACGACGACCACCGCTACCCGACGTTGATCCGCACTGCTCCGGCAATCCCCGACCTCCCCGAGCACGCCTCCGATTCGCTGTGAGCCTCTGCTCTTTTCCCCTTATTACCCGATGCGGTTCTGTCCTCTAGATCCTCCCCACCGCTCGATCCCGAGCGGCCGGCCACCATAGGCGCGGACTTGATGATGCCATACAACCCGGTGACCATTAGCTCTCGTGCGCCGCCGGTAGCTTCACTAGCCCCCCCCGCTAGGCAGACGCCCTTCTGCGGTGCTCGTACTCAAGCCGCAGCCTCGCCTTCGTCAAACTCTTGTCGCTGCTGCCGTTGAAGCTCTGCTGCGTTTGACTGCTTCCTACTTCTACTTCTTGCTACTATTGCTGCTGCCTTGCTTGCTACTGCTTGCTCTGCCCGCTGCCACTGCATGTAGCGCCACTGCCTGCTAATGCGCTTGCCGGTGCCTACTACTACTGCTCGCTTGCTACTGCTGCTCCTAAGTATCGCTGTTGTGCTACATCTGCCTTGCCGCGGCTGCAGCTTTGCTGCTTGCTGATGCCGCTCTTCCCTACTTCCTCCTGCTGCGTTTTTGCTGCTGCCGCCAAGCTGCTTTGCCATGGCCGTGCATGTGTGCACAGCATGCACATCCGGCTATGTCTCTGGCTGACTTATTTTATTAGAGAGAGGATAGTTCTAGGATTAGACTAGTCCACTAAATTGCCTAATGTGTAGATGATATGTCGGCCTCTTTTGATTAGGATAGTTTTTAATTATAAGTTTAGGTATAGCCTATGCCATTTGGGCCACATCTTCTCCATTTGACAAGTCAAACTAACCTGGTCAACTCGAATTATTATATTTTCAGAAATTGTTCAAAACTTTGAAAATTAATAGAAAATAAACCATAGCTCGGATCAAAAAACTTTATATATGAAAGTTGCGCAGAAAAATCCAACGAATCCGAATGCGCGGTCCATTCGCCTGTCACATGCCCCTACCATGCTGAACATGGAACCGTCCCCTCTCTTTCATCTGTCCGGAATCCGCCTAACACCGGGAATTCATCCTCGGATGTTTACCCCCTCTGTCTGCAATGTGTAGTACCACGTTAGGGCAACCCTAGCTCTGCCTGTCGTCATGTTATGCCTTGTGATGCATTGTTTGCTCTGTATTTACTGTTTCTTCCCCCTCTTCTCTCCGGTAGACCCCGATACCGATGATGTTGCTGTGATCGACTACGTCACCGACAACCCCTCCTTCTTACCTGAGCAACCAGGCAAGCAAACCCCCCTTGAGCATTTCGATATCGCCCATTTCTTTCCCTCTCATGCTTGCATTAGAATTGCTACTGCTTTCTGTATGATCCTACTCTGAGGCATAGCCTGTTGTTGTTACCTGCTTTCATACCTTACCTGCTTATCCTAAACTGCTTAGTATAGGTTGGTTAGAGATCCATTAGTGACCCCACCTTGTCCCAGCTGCCTCGCTTTATGTTCGATGACTCGATCAATGTAATCGACGTCCAAGCCCCGACACCGCACATCACCCCCCTAGTTGTACGACTCTGCATAGTTACCATCGAGTGCGGAGAGTGGAACCTCTTACATCACTCCTGATGAGATCTCTGTAGTGTAGCTATACGGTCGAGGTCATCGAGGGTGATTTCCTCCTTAACCACTTCCGTTACCGCTCTGTCGTGCAACCCCTCAAGTGTGAACCTCGAGGGTGGATCCTCTTACGTTCACCTTGATGATAACATCGAGTGGGATTCACTGGGGGTGATTCCTCGGGTTTTCCCCTAGGTGTTAGACACACAGTTACTATGGTTACTATGACTTTACACTGAGGCATGTTACTAAAGACGGGTCGACCCTGAGGGGTACCCACGCGAGCTTAATAGCGAGTGATGTGAAGTCGGGTTGACCTGGAAGGTGCCCGTGAGATACTTACGAGGCGTGGCCGGGCATTATTAGCCCTTGTCGCAAGTACTCGAGACGCGACGACGGGGTCACATCGATTGTGAGTGTCTGCTCGTTACCGCGCGTTCCTAATCCACTATGATTTGGATATTTGATCCGAGGGGCCTCTGGCCTGATAGCACTAACCATCACGTGGGCATAGTATGGGCGTTCTGCGTCGTATACATCAGCCGAAGCTTAATAGATGTCAGCGACCGAGCGGCGCGCGCCGGGTTTGACTGGTAAGCACCTGCCTTGTTGAAGGAGGCAGCTAGGTCTGCTCACCGACCGCCCACACAACGTGCAGGAGTTCTCGGGGAGATGACCCATGACCCCTGGGGGCATAGGTTTAGTCCGGCGTGCTGGCCTCTCTATTAAGCCTAGGTCGGGTTGCAGCGTATTGTTTGGCCGAGGCCGGGCATGACCCAGGAAAGTTTGTCCGGCCAGAGTTAATCGAGCGTGGTGGGTAAGTTGGTGCACCCCTGCAGGGAAGAAAACATCTATCGATAGCATGTCCTACGGTAACGGACACTTGGAGTTGTATCCCGATCGATACAACTAGAACTGGATACTTGTGATGAGAACTGGATGGTGATGAGTTTTGGAATGTGTTGACACTTGGATAATATGGCTCTGGGATTGCTTTCTCGCAGGGAGTCGAGAAAGGATCTCTGGCCGAGGTTGATAACATTACTGCTACTTTACTTTATGCTACTATACTCCCTCCTGTTGCTGCAAGATGGTGGTTTCCAAAAGATGCTAGTCTTCGATAGGCTATGCTTTTCCCTTCCCTTCTGGCATTCTGCAGTTTAGTCTACAGATACAACCATTCCTTTGATACAGATGCATACTTAGTTTAGATCTGATGTAAGTCTTGCGAGTACTTTGGATGAGTACTCACGGTTGCTTTGCTACTTCTTTCCCCCCATACCCGATTGTTGTGACTAGATGACAGATCCCAGGAGCCAGACAACGCCACTGATGACTACTACTACCCGGAGGATGCCTACTACTACGTGACGACCGCTGACGACTTGGAGTAGTTAGGAGGCTCCCAGGCAGGAGGCCTTGCCTTTTCGATCATTGTTGCTTTTGTGCTAGCCTTCTTAAGGCAAACTTGTCTAACCTATGTCTGTACTCAGATATTGTTGCTTCCGCTGACTCTTGTGTATTTGAGCTTATGTATTCGAGCCCTCGAGGCCCCTGGCTTGTAATATAAAGCTTGTATTATTTTAATTTCTGTCTAGAGTTGTGTTGTGATATCTTCCCGTGAGTCCTTGATCTCGATCGTACACATTTGCGTGTATGATTAGTGTATGTTAAAATCGGGGGCGTCACACCGCACTCACAATGGAGGAAGTTCCCATAATCATAATGGCCCAAGGAACGGGAATGGGAATGGAGCAAGCAGCAATCAGAACCGCTCTAACCCATCCACACCCGCCAAGAAGGATGAAAGTCACATTACTTGTTTCAAGTGCGGGAAGACTGGGCACTACACCAATGATTGTCCAGAATTGAAGAGCGGCAATGGAAATGGAAGCAATGGGAAGAAGCCCAACCCTTTCAATAGGGGACAAGTGAACCACGTGAACGTGGAGGAAGTTGAGGAGCAGCCTGATGCAGTTATCGGTAAGTTTTTGGTTAAGTCGTTTACTGCAATTGTTCTTTTCGATACTGGTGCATCGCATTCATAAATATCAAGGGGATTCGTGGATAAGTATAAGTTGCCCACTAAGGTACTTAGGACACCCATGTTAATAAGTTCGCCAGGAGCCGAGTATATGGCAAGTCAAGGATGTTTTCAGATGCCATTGACCATTGGAAGCCATGTTTTCCCCTCAGACCTGATAATTTTGGAGTCACAAGGGTTGGATGTGATACTAGGAATGGATTGGCTATCGATGTATGGGGGGAAACATCGATTGCGCGAGTAAGCCGATTTTGCTCACCACCCCGGAGGGAAAAACAATCAAGTATGTATCCAGGCATTCGCCAAGGAGAACCCAAGTACATTCTCTCATAGGAGTTGTTCAGGAGGAAGTGCCTGTCTGTAACATCCCAAATTTTCAATTTGGAATGTTATACACTAGATCATCATTGCATACCATATTTTATTGCATTTTGGTTGATCCTAGAAAATTCTACGCAACTCAAGGACCCTCGGAGAGAGTTGGGGATTTCGTTATTTTCATATTTGAGTTTTCTCAAATTTTGAAAATAGGATCATTTGATTTTATTTATTTTATCTTCAATTATTTCTATTACAAAAATATGAGAGAGGGAATAAAATGACTTTCCCAAAATAAAGAAATATTGAGGATTTAATAAAAAAATCAAATAAGATTTTTTTGGTTTTATTTGCTATTTTATCTGAATTTATGAAAAATGCGCATTTTTCAAAATTGCATTTAGGCCCCAAATAAATGTTCATCCTGTGCGGCTTGATTTTAGAAGCTAGGGAAAATTTATTTCGGGATTTTTGGAGTCCGTTTAGTATTCCTTTTTTTCTAAGCGTAACTATTTAAAAAAACGCGAACTGACCTAACGGGCCGTGTTCGACTCGGACACCTGGCCCGGTCGGCCTTATAAGCCGGGGAGGAGCCCAGCCGAGCCCCAAACCCTAGCACCGCCGCCCGCGCCGCCGCCGCACCTCGCCGCCGCCGCCGACCTTGCCGCCCGCCGGAGCCGCCACTCGCCCGAGGTTGACCCAGCCCGCCGCCGGTTTTTCTCGAAAAACCGTTCGGTTTTCCGTTCAGTTTTCCATCGGTTTTTCGTTCGGTTATTTTATTTTCGTTTTTTTAATAGATCAATTTTTCTGGTTTATTTATTTAGCGAGCGTTCGCTCGTTCGTTCGTTTTAACGAACGTGTTCATCGTTTAGATCCAGATAACGAACGTTTGTTCGTTAATTTGTTCGTCATTTTTTCTTTTTCTTGGATTAAATCCGCGATTTTTCTGATCGTGATTCCTGATCCGATTTTCGTTCTAGTATAACTTTTCGCTCGTTTATCGGAATCAGGCGATTCAAGCGCGTGGAGTTTCGTCTCGAAACCCTCTTTCCGTTTAACCAACTCAAATAAGTTTTTGCCACGGTAAAAGTTGCCCTAGATCCAGAATAGTAAACGAAGCCTGTTTCTTTTGTCGTTTGTCTTTTGTTGCTTCGTTCGATTTGATCCTTTTTGCCAACCAGAGTTCTTAAGTTGAACTTTCTTGTTAGATCTCTTATTCGAGTTTTACATGTGCATTATTTGAGTACTTATTGTACGCTTATTTGTTTGCGATAGAGTACCCGGAGTGCGCCGCTTGCTACGTCAAATCGCTAGGTTGTGCGGATCATCGTCAAGGCAAGTAAAACTTTGATCATACTTCCTATTACCCAGTTTTTATTGCATTAGATCAATCCTCACACATTGCATTGATTAGGATCTAATTGAATTGTGGGTTTGGGAAGTAGTTGAGGTAGTACCTATTACCTGTTTATTATCAAACCTTTGGGAGTTACTTCTACGTTTGCTATTTATGCCATGCTATGCTAGTAGGCGTGGATTGGGTGAGTGTATCCATGACAGATGTGAGATCGTTAAATTAATGGTTTATCTAAGGTGGCAACTTAAATACACATCTGGGTGGATTGAGGCACCTGGGTATTCCAGCGATTGCCTGTTTTTCTTTTGGACCGCCACCCAAGCTCAAAGGGATCATGAGATTATTCATGCTAGAAACTTCCGTGTGCAGCCACAAGCTACTATGGGCTCTAGCATAGTTGACTAAGTCGTGCGAACTCTTACAGTGGTAGACTAGCAGATGTAGGGGAAAGTAGGTGTAATGGTCTACCCGGTCGTAAGGTGCTAGCGCTTCTGAAAGACTATGTCTCGGTCATCCGTTTCTCAAACACCATGTAGTGCGAGAATCTCAACGGAGGAGATCGAGTCTTGTGGGGAAAAGTGCGCAAACCTCTGCAGAGTGTATAAACTAATCATGGTTAGCCGTGTCCCCGGTTATGGACATCTTGAGTATCTAGTACCTGGATTATCATGTGAATCTCATCATGTTACTCTAATTAATTTTGTTGGGTTTTGTTTAATGATGATGCTTCATTGGGATTGAGAATGCTGTCAACCATTCTCAATGTTTAACAACTACCATGATAGCTAAATAAAATTTATTCCTTTGCAGTAGGCAAAAATTGGCTTTACGCAAAACTGTAACCATAGAGCTTTCCACCAGCCAAATATGCATATAGTATAGCCTATTTCTTTGTGTTACTTTGCCAGCATATTCCATGTGCTGACTTGTTTCGGGATGCAACGTTCATGTTGCAGACTTTTCAGACGATGATTAAGGTGCCTTTAGGTCGTGGTTCTATACTCAGTGATGCCATTGGAGTTGATGGACTCACTTATCTTCCAAGCTTTCCGCTGTTATCGTTATTAGATGGCCTTAAGCCATATTTATTGTAATAAGTTCTCTTTTGAGACACTCGATGTAATAAGTGTGTGATTGCTACTCTATTATAAATCCTTCAAGTACTGTGTGGTGTCAGCATTACTGATCCAGGGATGACACCTGAGCACAGAGATTAGACCGTTTGAGGTCTGATCGCTACACTGTCGTGAAGGATTACCCGGATGTATTTCCAGAGGAGTTACCATGCATGTCACCAGATCGAGACATAGAGTTTTTGATAGAGCTATTGCCAAGCACCGGGCCAATATCAAAGAGACCATATCGGATGCCTGCGAATGATCTGGAGGATATCAAGAAACAGATTAAGGAGTTATTGGAGAAAGGTTACATTCGACGGAGCTCATCACCATGGGGAGCCCCAGTGCTGCTGGTTGAGAAGAAGGATAAGTCCCTAAGAATGGTTGTTGATTATCAGGCATTGAATGAAGTAACGATCAAGAATAAGTACCCACTCCGATGATCAATGATTTGTTTGACCAGCTGCAAGGAGCAAAGGTGTTTTCGAAGATCGACCTGCGATCAGGTTACCACGATCTAAAGATTAGGGAAAAAGATATACCCAAAACAACGTTCACCACAAGGTATGGGCTATATGAGTATACGGTTATGTCATTTGGATTGACTAACGCCCCCGCCTATTTCATGAGTATGATGAACAAGGTGTTCGTGGAGTTCTTGGATAAGTTTGTCGTGGTGTTCATTGATGATATTTTAGTATACTCAAAGAATGAAGAAGGACAACAAGTTACATTGGACTGAAGAATGTGAAGCAAGTTTCCAGGAGTTGAAGAAACGTTTGACTACAGCCCCAGTGTTGATTCTGCCGGATATACGCAAGGATTTCCAAGTGCATTGCGACGCCTCTCGCTTAGGACTTGGAGGAGTACTTATGCAAGACGAAAGGGTTGTTTCGTATGCCTCACGACAACTTAAACTGCACGAATTGAATTATGCCACACATGATTTGGAGTTAGCAGCTGTAGTGCATGCACTCAAGATCTAGAGACATTTTCTTATTGGAAACCATTGTGATGTGTACACGGATCACAAGAGTTTGAAGTACATTTTTACTTAGAAGGAGTTGAACCTCAGGCAGAGGAGATGGTTGGAGCTCATAAAGGATTACGATATGAAGTTGCACTATCATCCAAGGAAGGCAAATGTCGTAGCAGACGCTTTGAGTCGGAAGACTTACGTCAACACCCTAGTAAGCGGAGGAGTGCCAAAGGAGTTGGTAGAAGATCTTAGGGAGCTAAGTTTGGAGATAGTTCCTAAAGGTTTTGTTGTAGCATTGGAGGTTCAGTCGACATTGTTGGAAAAGATTCGAGCAGCTCAGAAGGATGACAAAGAAATTGCCGAGATAAAGGGGAAGATGAGTGAAGGCAAAGCCAAAGGTTTTCGTGAGGATGAGCACGACACCTTGTGGTTTGAAGACCGCATATATGTGCCCAATAGTGCGGAGCTCGGAAAGTAGATATTACAGGAATCTCATGATTCACCATACTCGATACACCCCAGAAACACCAAGATGTATTTGGATTTGAAGGAGCGTTTCTGGTGCACTAGTATGAAGAAGGATATTGCCAAGTATGTATCCATATGTGATGTATGTCAGGGAGTGAAGGCAGAACATTAGAAGCCCGCAGGATTACTGCAGCCTATGCCGATACCCAAATGGAAGTGGGATAAGCTTGGCATGGACTTTATCACCGGATTGCCCAGGACCCGA
The DNA here is from genome assembly GCF_018294505.1 of Triticum aestivum. Lineage (NCBI taxonomy): Eukaryota > Viridiplantae > Streptophyta > Magnoliopsida > Poales > Poaceae > Triticum > Triticum aestivum. Next base: position 118,396,224 of record NC_057797.1, on the reverse strand, counting down.
TCAGGATATGATTCAATATGGGTAGTAGTGGATCACTTGACCAAAGTAGCTCACTTTATCCCAGTGAAAACCACTTATACAAGTGCGAAGTTGGCCAAGATATATATGACCAGGATCGTATGTCTGCACGGAGTTCCGAGGACCATTGTATCAGATAGAGGAACACAATTTACTTCAAAGTTTTGGCACCAACTGCACCAGACTTTGGGAACCAGGCTGGAGTTCAGTACAGCTTTTCACCCACAGACAGATGGATAGAACGAGAGAGTCAATCAGATTCTGGAGGACATGCTGAGAGCTTGTGCACTAGACTATGGATCTAGTTGGGATGATAATTTGCCCTACACAGAATTCTCGTACAACAATAGCTACCAGGCCAGTTTGAAGACGGCACCGTTCGAGGCCCTGTATGGAAGAAGGTGTAGAACACCGTTGATGTGGGATGATGTTGGAGACCGCCAGTTGTTTGGACCAGATTTGATTAAGGAGTCCGAAGAGAAGTTTAAACTGATTCGAGATAGACTGAAGGTAGCTCAGTCCAGATAGAAGAGTTATGCAGACTCAAAACGCAAGGAGGTAGTCTATGAAATCGGAGACAGGACGTATCTGAGAGTGTCACCACTTCGAGGAGTTAAGTGTTTTGGAGTTAATGGAAAGTTAGCCCCGAGATTTGTGGGACCGTACCGTGTTTTGGAACACATGGGAGAGGTTGCTTACAAGTTGGAATTACCCAAAGGACTGTCGGGAGTTCATGATGTGTTTCATGTTTCTCAATTGAAGAAGTGTCATGCAGAGATGGCCGATATTCCTTTGAGGGATACAACGCCTCTGGAAGCAATACAATTGGATAGTGATTTGACATATGAGGAGAAACATGTCAAGATTCTCGAGTTTGCTAGCTGAGTTACTCGCAGTAAGGTTATCAGGTTTTGCAAAGTTCAGTGGAGCCACCATACCGAGGATGAAGCCACTTGGGAACGAGAGGATTATCTACGCAAAGACCACCCACACCTATTTTCTAGCAAACCCGAATCTCGAGGACGAGATTCATCTTAAGGGGGGTAGGTTTATAACATCCCAAATTTTCAATTTGGAATGTTATACATAGGTCATTCATGCATACCATATTTTATTGCATTTCCGTTTAGCGATCCTCAAAATTCTAAGCAACTCAAGGACCCTCGGAGAGAGTTGGGGATTTCACCGTTTGTCATATTTGAATTTTATCAAATATGGAAACAAGGATCACCTTGGTTTTAATTAATTCTTCTCCCTGAAAATATTCCATATCAAAATATATGAGAGGAGATAATATGACTTCTCCAAAATAAATGAAATATTGGGGGAAAATATTAAAATCAATTTGTATTTTTACTTGGGGTTTTATTGCTATTTTATTTGAATTAGGAAAAAATTGTGTTTTTCAAAATTGCATTAGAGGCCCAAATAAATGTTTACCTTGTCCGGCGTATTTTTAGAGGACGGGGAAAATTTATTTTAGGAATTTTGGAGTCCGTTTAGTATTTCTTTTCTTCATTTTTCTACGCGTCGGATTATTAAAAAACGAACCGACCTTACCGGGCCGTGTCCGCCTGGGACACTGACCCGGCCGGGCCTTTAAAGCCCGAGGCGCCGAGCCGCCCCAGCCTAGCCCCATGCCTCGATCCGCGAGTCACCGCCGCCACCACTCGCTGCCGCCACTGCCGCGCGCCGCCGCTCGCCGCCGCCGCCCCGCCACCGCTCGCCGCCGCCGCCCCGCCACCGCTCGCCGCCGCCGACCCACACCGCCGCCGCCGACCCACACCGCCTCGCCGGAGTTGCCCGCCGCTGCCGCTGTCACGCGTCCCAAGGTAGCCTCCAGTTTTCGTTAGAAACCCGTACGGTTTTTTTAGAAACCCTCGGTTATTTTTATTTAGAACGGTTTTATTTTTCCCCAGTTTAGTTATTTAGCGAATGCCCGTTCGTACGTTCGTTTTAACGAACGGTTTTCACTCGTTAACCACAGACAGCGAAAGTTCGTTCGTTAGCTTGTGCGTCAATTTTTCTTTTTCCAAGGTTTTTCACGATTATTTTCGATCGCGATTTCTGACCCGATTTTCGTTTTAGTTCATCTTTTCGTTCGTTTATCGGAATCAGGCGATTTTTCAAGCGCCTGGATCTTCGTGTCGAAACCCTCTTTCCGTTTAACCAACTTGAACAAGATTTTGGTACTATAAAATTTGACTTTAGTCCAGATTAGTAATCGGATCTTGTTTCTTTCGCAGTTTGTGTTTCGTTGCTCTGTTTGATTTGATTCTTTTTGCAAACCGGAGTTCTTCAGTTGTACTTTCTGGTTAGATCTTCTTATTTGAGATTTACCCGTGCATCTTTGCTTGATTGCTTATGTATGCTATTGTTTGTTTGCGATAGAACACCCGTAGTGCGAAGCGTGCTACTACGAGTCTCTAGGTTTTGCGGATCATCAGCAAGGCAAGTAACACATTGATCATACTTCTTTCATACCCAGTTTTTATGCATTAGTTCCAATCCGCAAACATTGCATGATTAGGATGTGATTAACTTGTGGGTATTGGGAAGTAGATGATGAGGTAGAACCTATTGCCATGTTTTATTATCAAACCCTAGGAGTTACTTCTACGTTATGCTTATATTGCAATGTTATGCTCGTAGACGTGGATTGGGTTTGAGTGTATCCATGACAGATGTGAGATTGTTAATTAATGGTTCAACTTAAGGTGACAACTTTAATACACATCTGGGTGGATTTCTTGTTTTGGGCACCTAGGGATATACCAGTGTTGTCCTAGGAGATCCTGGGGATATACCGTGTGATCCTCCTATGGTCCGCCACCCACGCTCAAAGGGATCAAAAGATTATTCATGCTATAAACTTCCGTGTGCAGCCACAAGCCATTATGGGCTCTGGCATAGTTGAGTATGTTGTGTGACCTCTTTCAGTGGTGGGCTAGCAGATGTAGAGGGAAAGTAGGTGTAGTTGCCCACCCGGAGTAAGAGTTAATGCTTATGGAAGACTGTGTCTCGATCATCCGTTTCTCAAACACCGTGAAGTGCGAGAAATACAACGGAGGAGATCGAGTCTTGTGGGGAAAAGTGTGCAAACCTCTGCAGAGTGTACAAACTAATCATGGTTAGCCGTGTCCCCGGTTATGGACATCTTGAGTATCTAGTACTTGGATTATCCTACCGTATCTCATCACTCTAATTTAATTTGTTGGGATGATAATTACTTTTAATTGGGATCGAGATGGGGGTACCATTCTCATTGTTTCAACTACCATGATAGTTAAGTAAAATATATTCCTTTGTTGTAGGGAAAAATTGGCTTTTGGCAAAAACCATATAACCATAGAGCCTCCACCAGCCATATATGCATGTAGTGATAGCATTTATATTCATTGCTCTACTGTGTTACATTGCCAACATATTGCATGTGCTGACCCGTTTTGAGCTACAACGTATTATGTTGCAGACTTTTTAGACGAGGAGTAAGACGCGATAGGTCGTTTGTCATGCACTCAGCTATGCCATTGGAGTTGATGGACTCACTTTATCTTCCAAGTCTTCCATTGTTATCGTTTAAGATGGCCTTAAGCCATATTTATTGTAATGAGTTCTCTTTTGAGACATTTGATGTAATAAGTGTGTGATTGCTACTCTGTTATAAATCCTTCGAGTACTGTGTGTGTCAGCATTACCGATCCAGGGATGACACTGAAGCACAGAGACTTGACCGTTTGAGGTCCGGTCGCTACATGTGCGTTGTCCCCAGGATATGATTTATTACTTCTCTACTAAATATTTTCCCGCTCATAACAAACAAGCTGCCTTAAGGGAAATATATAATTTTGTGCAAATTGAAGAAGAGAGTATCCCACAAGCTTGGGGGAGGCTTCTCCAATTACTTAATGCTTTGCCTGATCATCCTCTCAAGAAAAATGAAATACTTGATATCTTTTATAATGGTCTAACTGATGCTTCCAGAGACCACCTGGATAGTTGTGTTGGTTGTGTTTTCAAGGAAAGAACAGTTGATCAAGCTGAATTGCTATTGGATAGTATGTTGAGTAATGAAAATGATTGGACACTTCTTGAACCAACTCCTAAGCCAACTCCAAAGAAAAGGGGTATTCTATTTCTCAGTCCTGAAGATATGCAAGAGGCGAAGAAATCTATGCAAGAAAAAGGTATTAAAGCTGAAGATGTTAAGAATTTACCACCTATTGAAGAAATACATGGTCTTGATAACTCGACACAAATAGTAAAGGTAAATTCTCTCTATAGATTTGATGAAGGTGATATTCCTCGTAATAAGTCTGCTAGCCAATGCTTAGATGAGTTTGATAATTTTATTGTTAAACAAGAAAACTTCAATGCATATGTTGGTAGACAATTGAAACGCAATGCTGATATGCTTGAACACTTGAGTGATTATATGTCTAGAGTTAAGGGTGAACTTAAACTTATTAGTAAACATGCTTCTATGGTTACCACTCAAGTAGAACAAGTACTTAAAGCTCAGAATGATTTGCTCAATGAATTAACTAATAAGAAAAATGATCATGATGTTAGAGTTATGACTAGAGGGGGTAAAATGACCTAGGAACCTTTTGTATCATGAGGGCCATCCTAAGAGAATTGAGAAAGATTCTCAGAGAACTAATGTTGATGCACCTAGTTCTTCTAAGAAGAAGAAGAAGAAGAAGAAGAAGAAAAATGATAGGACTTTGCATGCTTCTAGTGAACCTGTTGTTGACACACCTAAGAATCCCAATGATATTTCTATTTCTGATGCTGAAACACAATCTGGTAATGAACATGAACCTAGTGATAATGTTAATGATGATGTTCATGTTGATGCTCAACCTAGGAATGATAATGATGTAGAGATTGAACCTGCTGTTGATCTTGATAACTCACAATCAAAGAATCAACTTTATGATAAGAGAGACTTTGTTGCTAGGGAACCATGGGTTTAGAAACCCATGCCTTTTCCTATTAAACCATCCAAGAAAACGGATGATGAGGATTTTGAGCGCTTTGCTGAAATGATTAGACCTATATTTTTGCGTATGCGTTTGACTCATATGCTTAAAATGAAACCTTATGCTAAGTACATGAAAGATATTGTTACTAATAAAAGAAAGATACCGGAAGCTGAAATTTCCACCATGCTTGCTAATTACACTTTTAAGGGTGGAATACCAAAGAAACTTGGAGATCCGGGAGTACCAACTATACCATGCTCCATTAAAAGAAACTATGTTAAAACTGCATTATGTGATCTTGGAGCCGGTGTTAGTGTTATGCCTCTCTCTTTATATCGTAGACTTGATTTGAATAAGTTGACACCTACTGAAATATCTTTGCAAATGGCTGATAAATCAACTGCTATACCTGTCGGTATTTGTGAGGATGTGCATGTTGTGGTTGCAAACATTACTATTTTAACGGACTTTGTTATTCTTGATATTCCCGAGGACGATAGTATGTCTATTATTCTTGGTAGACCATTTTTGAATACTGGAGGGGCTGTTATTGATTGCAACAAAGGCAATGTCACTTTTCATGTTAATGGTAATGAGCATACACTACAAAAAAAGGACACATCCGTGACATTTTGGGCCAAACGAATTTTTTTCTGTCATACATATGACACTTCTATGACGATAATTGTGACAAAACCCAGTATCATCATAGATGTGGTGGGCTCCTACTTCTATGACAAAAAATCATGACAGAAAATGGGCTTTTCGTCCTGGGCGGGCCGAAGACGCAGCTGCATGACATTCTTTGGGCCGTCCATGACGGAAAAAACCGTGGTAGAAACGAGGGGGGGGGAATTTCGGGGAGTTCCCGGTTATGGTGGGAGGTCGGGGGCCGAGCGATGTGCGTTTCTCTCGTACACGTACGCACGCGTGTGCGAGGCGTTGGCTCTAACTGAACCTGAGTGAGGCGTTGGGCTGTAACTAAACCCGAGCGATTGCACTACATGCTACGCGTTACTGAACACGAGCAATCGATCAATGGATGTTAACTGAACCCGATCGAGTGATTCCTTCGCTACTGCTGCTAACTAAAGCTGATCGATGCTGCCTTGGGATGAACAGTGAGCGTTGCGGGGGGGGGGGGGTTGGATGAACAGTGAGCGGTGGCGTTGCCTCTGGATGAACATGACCCCGTGGTGTGGTGGAGGGCTGGATGAACAGTAGACGATGGAGGGGTGCCCGTGGAGGGGTGGTTGAACAGGACCCCGTGGTGTGGAGGGCTAGATGAACAGTAGACGGTGGAGGGGTGCCCGTGGAGGGGTGGTTGAACAGTAGCCGGTGGAGTAGCGCGCGGTGGAGGTTGGATGAACAGGAGCCCGTGGAGGCTGGAGGAGGTCGACGATAGCCCGTGGAGGCTGGAGGAGGTCGACGGTGGAGATGAACAGTATCCCGTGGAGTCCCGTTTTGCGGTACGCCACACCCCTCCCGATGAACAGGACCCCCGTTTCGACCGTAGCGCTCCAACACAAGTCCGTTTCGTCCGTTTTGCGGTACGCCACACCCCTCCCGATCAACAGGACCCCCGTTTCGACCGTAGGAGGTCCGTTTCGTCTGTTTTGCGGTACGCCACACCCCTCCCGATCAACAGGACCCCCGTTTCGACCATAGGAGGTCCGTTTCCTCCGTTTTGCGGTACGCCAGACCCCTCCAGATGAACAGGATCCCGTTTCGAACATGGTCGGTCGAACACATGGCCGTTTCCTCCGTTTTGCGGTACGTCAGGCCTCGTTTCCATCGCCTATTCCGTCCAAGCCCTCCCGATGAACACGACCACGCATTCCGTTCCGACCCAGCCGGTTGGCTCCCACGCGTTCTGTTGCCTCCCGATGAACACGACGCATTCCGTTGCCTCCCCATGAACACGACGCATTTTGTTGCCTCACCATGAACACGACGACGACACTATTTCTCCGTTCCGACCCAGCCATGTACATGAGCCCTGACCGTACGTATGCGCGAGTAGGCGTTCGAGACCCCGCCCGTATGTACAGATACGTGGTCGTATTTTCTTTCTTGCACCCTGGCTGATGTACGTACGTGTACATGCTACGTGCGCGCCTCTACTACGACACATACGCGCCTCTACTACGACATGTGCGTGCCTCTACATCCACCAGTATATATGTACGTACATGTTCGCGACCAGAATGGCAATGCTACATATGCTTCGACCAGGTGGGTCCCGACTGTCAGGCACTTCCTTGCCTGCAAGATGTAACTGGTGGGTCCCAGCAGTCAGGGGGCAAATCATTTTTTTTGCCCGGACGCAGTTCCTTGCATGCGAAGATGTAGCTGGTGGGTCCTAGTAGTCAGGGGGAAACGTTTTTTCGCAAAATACAGTGGCCCATCCGGTGGGTCCCAGCTGTTAGGTGGAGGAATCATTATTTTCCGCGTAATAAGGAGGCACTTCCTTGCTGCGGTCGTGGACCCAACTGTCAGCCTCTCCACGTACAGTCCACGTCCGATGGAAGTCGTTCCTTGACCGCGTTAACCACGCCGCGCGGAGAACACCAGGGCGGTGGATGACGGCGAGGCCTAGGAAGGGGACGACGGGGAGCCGGGGAAGACGCGGCAGTGGAAGCCCATGCGGAGAGGAGTACGAGGGTTCACTGGTTCGGCTGCGGTGTGAGGCTGTCGTCGTCGCAGGGCCTAGCCAGCGGTGGGAATAGTAGGGGGCGGTGAGGCCTCCGAGGCAGCACAGCCGGCCATGGGAGGCAGGAGCATGCAGCACGACCGGCGCTGCTTTGGGCGGCTGGAGCAAGAAGACCAGAGGTTGAAGAAGCACTACGGTCGTTGGATGGACATCATACGATCACTGGAGCTAGAATCGTTTATATTGACTAAGTTGACAAAGCCCTCCGTCCCCGTCAACTTAGTAGGCCCACAAGTCAGCCTCCCACCAAGGTGGGTCCCAGCTAGCAGGGAGGTTTTCATTTTTTTGTGCGTAATAAGGAGGCACTTCCGATGGGTCCGAGCTGACAGCAGGTGGAACATTTTTTTCGCGAAATACGGTGGCCCTTGGGTGGGTCCCAGCAGTCAGGGGCACACGTTTTTTCGTGAAATACTGGTGGGCGTCCGGTGGGTCCCTGCTGTCAGGTGGAGGAATAATTATTTTCCGCATAATAAGGAGGCACTTCCTTGCGGCTGCCATGGACCCAGCTGTAAGCCTCTCCACATACAGTATTCTTCCGATGGAATTCGGTTATTGACCACATTGACCACGCCGCGCTGAGAGCACCACGGCGGTGGACGACGGCAAGGCCTAGGAAGGGGACGACGCGGAGCCGGGGAAGACACGGCAGTGGATGCCCACGCAGAGAGGAGTACGAGGGTTCACTGGTTCGGCTGCGCTGCCGTCGCCGCAGAATAATAGGGGGTGTGGGTGAGTGGAGTGGAGGGATGGCCTGGCCAGCGGTGGGAGTAGTATGGGGGCGGTGAGGCCTCCGCGGCAGCACAGCCGGCCACGGGAGACAGGAGCAGGCAGCACGACCGGCGCTGCTTTGGGCGGCTGGAGCAAGAAGACCAGAGGTTGAAGAAGCACTACAACCGTTGGATGGACATCGTACGGTCAGTCGAGCTAGAATCGTGCATATTGACTAAGTTGACAAAGCCCTTCGTCCCCGTCAACTTAGTAGGCCCACTATACTGGGTCCCAGCAGGGGGAGTATTCATTTTTTTGTGCGTAATAAGGAGGCACTTCCTTGCGTGCGAAGATATAGCTGGTGGGTCCGAGCTGTCAGCGGCGATAACGTTTTTTTCGCGAAATACAGAGGCCCTTTCGGTGGGTCCCAGATGTCAGGTGGAGGAATCATTATTTTGCGCATAATAAGGAGGCATTTCCTTGCGTGCGACCGTGGACCCAGCTGTCAACCTCTCCACGTACAGTCCACTTCAGATGCATGTCGGTCGTTGACCATATTGACCACGCCACGCCGAGAGCACCAGGGCGGTGGACAACGGCAATGCCTAGGAAGGGAACGACACAGAGGTAGGGAAGACTCGGCAGTTGTTTTTTCCCGCGCGGAGGGGAGTATGATTGTACGAGGGTTTACTGGTTCGTCTGCCATCGCCGGAGAATAACAACAGGTGTGGGTGAGTAGAGGGATGGCTAGGCCAGCGATGGGAGTACGGTGGGGCGGTGAGGCCTGCGCAGCAGCAGAGCCGGCCGTGGGGAGGAGGGAGCAGGCAGTCCCGCCGGCACTTGTTTGAGCGGCTGGAGCAGTAGGAGCAGAGATTGAAGAAGCACGACGGCTGTTGGATGGACATCCAACTATATACAGGCCATCTGTGGAAAGCCTCGAATCTGTGGAAAACAATATACAACCCATCTGCCATTATTTCAAATAATTTACAGTCCATTTGCTAATTCTTACGGTCTTTTTTGGAGCCCGTATTCTTTTTATTAGCATTACAACCCATATTGTGGCCACGGTTAAAAAATTATACGAAATTTTGCATATGTCGGTGTGGTCTGAACTGTTTTTAATCCCGAAATTTTGAGTCACATTCAGACTGATTTTAAAAATAAATGTATATCAATATAAAATCCAATAAATTGTCCACGCATAAAATTCAATGCAATTTAAAATCGTGAAATGAAAAATATATATTTGAAACTAATTGCCGGTTTGATGTGTTTTAAAAATGTACAACCCATTTCTTATTACTGATAGGCCATTTTCTCGGCCGGCCGAATGAAGCTCTCCTCGTCTTGAAAGATTTGCAGCCCAGCAGGCCTGATAAAGCGACTTACTTGACAAATCACAAAAAAACTGGGCTAGCCATTTTCAGAAAGAAAAAAAACTACTAGGTTGGTCTGTGGTAAACATAAAAGAAAAGGTTGTCTAGACATGCGAGAGTGTCCCGCACAGCCTAGTTGACACCCTGCTTCTGTCTCAAAAACAAATTAGATAAATGCCACTCCAATTATGGCGATTCATAAAAATGCCACTGCAATTTTTACAAACTTTGAAAAACAACAGTGCAGTTTGCAAACTTTGAAAAATGCCACTCCAGACTTCGAAAAATGCCACTAGAAATTTCATGAAATGGCATTTTTCAAAGTTTGAAAATTGCAGTGACATTTCTCGGATACACTAGATTTGGAGTGGCATTTATCAAATTAACCCAAAACAAAAATAACTGGGCGAGCTACTGGGTCCCTGGTGTCAGCCGCTCGTTGTGCAATTCTCTCGTTTATTGACTACATTGACAATGGCATGGGACCCAGATGTCAGAAATCCACTAGGAGGAGCCATTTTTTATTGGCTTGAAATAAGGAGGCACTTGCTTGCATACTGCGATGACCTTGGCGGGTCCCTGTTGTCATCCTCTCCACGTACAATCATCTCCTGATTGTGTACGCGTCAACTTGCTAGGCCCACAAGTCAGCCTCTAAACCCGTGGAGGACAAATACATCCCATTTAAAAAAATAACAGCCCATTCCATACGTTCAAACGGAAAGTTCAACATTCAGAGCAAAGTAACAGGTCTGATCCACATATAGAGTACTGAACTTCCACGTTGACAACCATCATAGCCAAGGTTACTATCTACTCCCACTAATACTCTAGTAGTGTACAAGTACTAACTTACTCTTAGCTAACTAGACGATGCTGGCCGCCATCTGTGGTACACGCTAAACGCTGGCACCGGCGTCGTGCGCCTCGCCTCGGACTTGCAAGAGGTGCGATAGGGCGCGTTGCTCACGCACGTTCGCCCTTTCCATGCCGGCGTGGTCCACCGAAGCTTCGGCTTCCAAGCGGGAAACCCACTTGACGAGCTGGTAGTAAAAATCGGCGTCGCGAATGTGTGCGTGTCCGACAGCCTCCATGGCTATTTGCCGGGCTCCGGCCTCCATGTAGTCGGCCCAGTTGCGGGCGCTCTGCTTGCGACTCAGAGAGTCGGTGCGCTGCTGCTCCATGTCCTGTTGGCGGCGCAAATCGGTGATACGCTGCTCCTCCGCCAGGCGGTCGCGCTCCAAAAACTCCTGCTCCTCCGCCATGCGGTCGCGCTCCAACAACTCCTTGATCTCTGCATTGCCATCTAAAGACAGATAGAATGCCTCCTCCCTCCGTCTGCCTTCCGGTGAAAACCTGAACACTAGTTCCGGCAGTGACCGCCTCCGGCGTCGCCTACCGCGGACGGGCGGGGGCATGGCGGACGTGACGAGCGACGTCGGGCCAGTGGGGGCTTATGAGGATATGGCGAGTTAGGTCACGGTGGCACCGGAGAAGGCCGGGAAGCAGTACTTATAGGCGGAAGGTAGCGTGACGGTCATTGGAATTCAATGCATAATGGCTTAGCGCGCCAGCTTGCCGTGGAAAACTAGAGAAACTAGAATTATGACTGTGCCATCTCGTCCCGTCTGGGTCGCACGCCGGCATGGCGGTCAAACGAGTGCACTCGAATCATCTCCCTCCTTGTCAATAATGATTCCACGGATTTAAAAAGCCCGCAACAATTAAAGCGTATCTTTTTCGCATCAGTTAGCTGCCTTAATACGGCCGGCTGCATGCAGGCACTCAGAATCGCTCGCAGGCAGTATGCGAAGCAGCATGCAACGAGTCACAGCCGAGGGCACGCATGCAGCCACTTAAATCACTGGAATTAATTAGGCTTAAACTTATGTATGCCGTTAATTATTGCCATGCCTTGGTCTTGCTGCTTTGCTCACGGAATTAATTAGGCTTAAACTTCTTCAGAGGTAGGCATTTTTATCCGTGTAGGATCGCTAGTGTAGCTTGTCAGTTTCTTCAGAGGTAGGCATTTTTATTCAAAAAACTGCCACTTCGCATCTTGCGTCGCAAATAAAACTGCCAGGAGCGCATGTAGGCTAGCTAGTGATCGATCAGTAACTTGTAAACACTGAGCGAACATAAATAAGTAACTGTTAATGCATCTCAATTATTCACAGATCATATACAAATATGTAGCTCCAAAAGCAAAGATCTGCCACTTTGGATCTTGCGTCGCAACTAAAACTAACTAGTACGATTCCCATACATAAGATCAACATGTTAATGCATCTCAATGATGCACAGATCATATACAAATATGTAGCTCCAAAAGCAAAGATATAGAAAAAACATCTGTTCTTCCTACTAACATGGATGCTTCTCTTGGCCAACATTCAGTACAGACTGAAAGACAACTTTGTTTGTGAAGTCTAGAATTCCTCTTAGAAACGTAAGTGGTTTCACCAACAACTAGAACCATGAGAATGAACCACACATGATGGAGGAACATCCACTGCAATATGATTTGGTCTTCTCTCGATCACACCGCGAGACTATTTTTGGAATACAAACTTTAACTTAGGCAAAATGATGCCCATTGTGTAATCAGACCAAAGGAATGAAGCACCTAGTGTTGGCCAATAAATAGTACAGTACTACTTTTCTGCAGTCCATGAAGTGACTATCCAATCTTTCTGTGTCTATTTTCAAATGGCACTGCATGCAGTGACTATACTATTCTCTTGTGCAGTTCAACCAAAATTGTGGACACTTTGTTTGTTTGCCAAATAGCTATGGGCAGACATCTTTGTCTGCACAAATATCAAGCAGCTAGTAAACATATACCAAATCTTGTATTTTCGGTTTAACCATGTCTCTTCCGCTTAGCATCTATCATGTTCTGCACTGGACAATCTCATACAGTTATGTTTTGCCCTGGACAATTTCATACTGAATTGATTTGCTGGTTCAGAGCAGAAATATAGCGCCTATTCTTCATCAGACCAAGGATATCCATGTTCGCAGTGATGGAAGAGGTGAAATCGATACAACCAAAATTGAGCATCCAATCATGGAATCCTGCCCTGCACCTCCAATGTAGGTCCACCCTGCCAATAAATTCACATGCAAACCACTAGTATTACTATCTAATGACAGTACAAAAAGAGTAGCAAGATAGTAGCAAACCATGTACCTTCGTAATGAACAGCTCATAGTGCCACCAATTGGATATAAAGGTTTGGAAAAAACATGCTCCTAATGTTGAACCAGTTGGACTTTTTGTGCAGTTGCACTAAAATCGAGCATCCCTGTTTGCATAGATATTGAAAGTGTGATTACTCTAAAAGTGGCACTAGTTGAAGCATAGACTCACAAATATAAGCATTCCAATTTCTTAATGGGAAAAGGTAGCAAGACTGTTTCTAACCACCTGTTTGAAGGAATAAATAAAGCAACATCGGCTGATGTCAGGAAGGCATACATAGTTTTTTCTGAAAAACTGAGCCATTCCTAACCTTTCCTCCTCTTTTAAGCAAATTTTGTGCGGTTCTACTAAAATAAAATGCCATCACCGCCTTGACAATTCAGTGACACTATACAAAAGGAAATGACTTAACATTACATCATGATGTCAAGTCTGTAGTCGACAGGCATTAGAGACAAACATACAGACCTCCTCCGATAACATAATGAACATTAATTTTAACAAAGGTGTGACTAGCTTTATTGAGATAATTTGAGTGAACTCTACACCCTTTGTTCCTTAATATAAGACGTTTTCGCGGTTCAACTTAAAGCACCCAAACGTCTAGTATTTAGAAAAATAGGTAGTAGTTTTCTAGAGCACATATCTGGGAAAGCTTGCCACACTTTATTTATGTCCATACGCTAATGCAACACCATTAGAATACTACAAATATACACTAATCCAGTGGCTAGTGCAATAGTAGAGTAGTTAGTTTATTACAGGGTACAGTACAATGGTTTTACTGAACAGATTTCAATAAACTCTAGCACTGGAAGGTTTCTATAAGAATTAACAATACAAAATGTAAAGGTAACAAGTTTCAGCATTGGTATACTAGCTGTGCATGAGCATTAAACCAAATACAAAAGTCTGAAGGTAACTAGCATTATTAACTAATGACAGTATAAAAAATTGCAAACCATGGACCTCCAAGGTAAATATCATTTCAAACTCGGGGGTACCTTAAAAATTGCTATCCCAATCTTGATAATCGATCAAACATAAAAACTTGATCGAACGAATCGAGAGAACAACCGGAGGAGGAGGTGCCCACTCTTGACCTTTCCTCTTGTCTTCATAATTGTCTGTGCAGTTTAACCAAAATAAAATGACATCAACGCCTTGGCATTTTGGTGACACTGTACAAAAAGATTAACTTATCTCATGAAAGTGAGGTATGTAATCTATAAGCATTAACAGTGCAAAAATCTGAAGGTAGTAACAAGTTTCATCGTTGGTATACTGGCTGTGCAACGGCATTAGAATGCCTTAGCTGAAAAATCTTTAATACATCCACAATCAACAGCTAACCCTGAAATAATCCAGTGACATTAAATGGCATTGCTTAAATTTATCGGTGGCATTAGACTGAGAGCGGCATTAGTTAAATGTGGCATCACTTTAGAAGTAGTATTGCTTGAGTTGACTGCTGGCGTTATACTAACAGAAAAAAGTGGCAATAAGAGCATGGGAGGCCCATTCGGACAGTGGGCGCACCAGTACGATGTACCTCCATGGACGCAGAGTGGTGAGGGAGGTATGGTTTCCCAGAGCAACAAATATCCAGGCAGCATATGTGGATTACGTCCCATTTTTGTTCTCTTTAGCCACCTTTTTCCTATGCGAGGACAACAAACCGATCGACCTGGTCATTCTCTATTGCGTTGTCATGCCTTTCTACCCTTCTTCAACCAAGAGACACGAGACTCGTTCCTTAGCTACTGATTTCCCCTTTTCAACCTAGATGCAGGTTCGATGCCTACTCTCTTGGACAGTACAGTCTCCCTTCCTTTCCTTATTCAACCCAGACATGGATTAGTCTGCATGAAGTAGTGTTTCCTTTAATAGTGCAAATTATGGTTTTCGTCTGTGTGGCCAGCAGAGCAGAGGATAGCAAATTGGGAAGATGGTGGAGTGGAAAAAGATCCACATGCAACGACGTGGCAGATGGGGCAATAGAACAAGGTTATGGTTCGAAAAGAGGTAGCATACCTGAGGGTCGGCGGGAAGTGGCTTCTCTTGTGGTCGTCATCCTCCGCACACACTACGGCAGCGAGCTTGGGGACGGAGGCCATCCCGCGCGGGCGCTAGGTCTGAGAGGACTTCCTTCTCGTCAGCGTGTGACCTCACCCGCCAACGATGAGTGCGTCAACGCTGCACGTCCTTTTCTTCCCCGACGATTCTGTGACCACCGGTGAGGAGGGAGAGAGGGGCCATCTTTTTTAGATCTGGAGAGAGGGTGGTAGTGTGAGAAGCAAGTGGGCAGCCCTTAGCAAGAAAGCGCTCAAGCTCCAACCTATATATCTTTTTTATACTACTAGTACCAGAGGTGGAGTAGTGGTAGAGTAGTTTATATTTTCTCTGCGTACAATACCAGTTAGTCGTGCTTCAAAACTGATCGGCACGCCATTAAAAAATAAAGGTCGATAACTAATGCGGAACCTCGGGCCAACGCGGCCAGATCGCATTTGGCATGAGAAATTACACACCATGTTTCGTTGACATGTGGTCCCGTTCCAACATATCAGTGAGACAACGACGAGTAGTAGGAGTATTTCCGAACGGACGTGTAGGCCGGGGCGCCTCTTCGTGAACCGTGGCAAACTCGCAACCGTCCACCGGCTCTTCGCCTTTCCCTCTCGATTTGGAACTGCTGTCGCACACTCTTCCTCTCCGTCCTCCATTTTCCTTCAGCCCTTCACCCTTTCTTCTGCCATTGTTCGATCGTCTTCTCCATGGAGGGAACAGGCCGGAAACGACCCCGTTATTATTGCCCCGATCTGAAAGATGACGTGGTGGAGGAACTCATTGATCGATGCGACGTCATCACCTCGGTTAGCATGGCAGGTTCGTTCAAGCCCATTCTCGACTCAACTAATAACATCATTACAAAGAACCCAAGAGTCAAGGAGCGGTTTGATCTCCCCTATCTTCTTCGCCGTGACCCTGATGACTAGCGCCGGCATGACGGAGGCCTCGCCCTGTGCCAGTTGATGCCGCTTGATAATGATACGTATGATGTTAAGATGCCATCGCTTGAGGGCAAGGCTTGGGCGGGCGCAAATGGAGATTGGGTTGTTTACATTGGGTCCAACTGTGAGTGGGAACTTGTGAATGTGTACACTCGTGACTGGGTTCCACTTCCAAAAATCTCAGCAGACTTCCCAGAGGTTGAGCACACCGGTATTGTATGCACGTTCAAATACGATCAACGGAGAGAGACACCCCTGTAGCACATGTCCAATAGAGGTCTGGCCAACAAGGAACAAAGGTCGAGAGGGACCCATGGATGGCATGGACGCATGGGGACGGAGAGAGGGTGTGTTTGTGATAGAGAGATCCCGTCGAGATCGTGAGGGGACTATATGGGTGGAACATCGAGGGAGTGTGTGCGCGATAGAAAGATGCTGTAGCGACCCGACCCGAATGGGTCAAGTGCTCTGTGCTCAAGTGTCATCCCTGGATCAGTAATGCTGACACCACACAGTACATCGAAGGATTTATAGCAGAGTGGCAATCACACACTTATTACATCATTATCTCAAAGAGAACTTATTACAATAAATATGGTTAAGGCCATCTAATAACGATAACAGCGGAAGACTCGGAAGATAAATGGGTCCATCAACTCCAACGGCATCACTGAGTATAGAACCACGACCTAAAAGCACCTTACTCGTCGTCTGAAAAGTCTGCAACATGAAAGTTGCAGCCCGAAAACGGGTCAGCACATGGAATATGCTGGCAATGTAACACATAGAGAGTAATGGAATGAAACAGCTATACTATATGCATATATGGCTGGTGGAAAGCTCTATGGTTACAGCTTTGCGTAAAGCCAATTTTTCCCTACTTCAAAGGAATAAATTTATTTAACTATCATGGTAGTTGTTAAACATCGAGAATGGTTGACAGCATTCCGATCCCAATTAAGTGAACAATTAAAACCCAACAACATTAATTAGAAGTAACATGATGAGATTCACATGATAATCAAGTACTAGATACTCAAGTTGTCCATAACCGGGGACACGGCTAATCATGATTAGTTTGTACACTCTGCAGAGGTTTGGGCACTTTTCCCCACATGACTCGATCGCCTCCGTTTGTTTTCTCGCACTACATGGTGTTTGAGAAACGGATGACTGAGACATAGTCTTTCAGAAGCGCTAGCACCTTACATGTGGGGTAGACCGTACCACCTACAACCCCTACATCTGCTAGTCCACCCCGTAAGAGTTCGCACAACTTAGTCAACTATGCCAGAGCCCATAGTAGCATGTGGCTGCACACGAAAGTTTCTAGCATGAATTATCTTATGATCCCTTTGAGCCTGGGTGGCGGTCCAAAATAAAACAGGCAAGTCCTGATAGACATCAGGTGCCTCAATCCACCCAGATGTGTGTTTAAGTGGCCACCTTAGATAAACCATTAAAAATTATCAACTCACATCTGTCATGGATATCACTCACCCAATCCACGTCTACTAGCATAGCATGGCATAATAAGCAAACGTAGAAGTAACTCCCAAAGGTTTCATAATAATACATGTGATAGGTACTACCTCATCTACTTCCCATCCCACAGTTTAATTAGATCCTAATCATACAATGTGAGAAGATTGATCTAATGCAATAAAACATGGGTTGTAGAAAAGGTATGATCAAAGTGTTACTTGCCTTGCTGATGATCCGCGAGACCTGGGGAATCGAAGTAACAAGCGGCGCAATCCGGGTGTTCTATCACAGACAAACAACAAGCACACAATAAGTACTCATCTAATGCACAGGTAAAACTCGAACAAGAGAGCGAACCAGAAAATTCAACTTAAGAACTCCGGTTGCAAAGAAAGAACGAACCGAACAAACGACGGAAAACAAACGGCGGAAGAAACAACTCGGTTCTAGCAAGTTGAAACTAGGTCAAATTTTACTATAGCAAAAGCTTGTTCAAGTTGATTAGACAGAACGGCGGTTTCGAGACGAAACTCTAGGCGCTTGAATCACCTAATTCCGATAAACGAGCGAGAAGAAAGACTAGAACGAAGATCGGATCTGAGATCACGATCGCGGAATAAATCCGACGAAAAGAAAGAGACGAACGGTTAAATGAACGGGCGTCGTTAACCAGGAAAAATTGGTGATCACGTTCGTTGAGACGAACGGTCCGAAAAAAGAACGAAAACCGATCTAGGGTTTTCGGAAAAGAAACCGAAAAAGAAACGAAAAACCGATCTAGGGTTTCGGAAGAAAACCGAAACAAAAACCGGAAGAAAAAGAAAAGAATCGGAGGGAAAACGGAATGGTTCTTTTAGGAAAAACCGAACCAGGCGAGGGGTTGCGCGGCTATGTCCGGCGAGGCTCCGGCGAGGGGCTCCGGCGGCGGCGGGACAAGGGCGGCGGAGGCGGCTAGGCGGCGGCGGCGGCAGCTAGGCGGCGGCGGCTAGGCGGCGGCAGTGCTAGGGCGGCGGGGCTGGCGCGCGGCTCGGGGCGGGAGGCGGCGGTGGCTGCGGCTTGGGGTGGAGGGGGGGTGTTGGGTATTTATATAGGAGGGGGTGTTGCTTGGGGAGGGGGCAAGGGGCAAGGGCGGCGGCAGCTTGGAGTCCAAGCCGGACTCGGCTTGCGGCGGGGCTGGCGGCTGGCGTGAGGCTGGGCCGGCCTTGGCCCAGGCGGCTGGGCCTGCGGTCTCTCTCTTTTTTTTAAATGGTTACGCTCGCAGAAAAACAAAAGAAAGAAAATCTAAACAAACTCCAAAATTCCTAAAGTAAATTTTCCCCGACTCCTAAAAATGAGTCGAACAAAATGAACTTTACGCCGGACCTAAAATGCAATTTTTGAAAACGCGCACTTTTCCCTATCCAAATAAAAAGCAAACAAAACTCCGGCAAAACCAAAATTTGATCTATTTATTAAATCTTCATTTTTCATCAATTTTGGGAAAGTCATATTATTCCCTCTCTTATACTTTTGATATCGGAAAATTATTGAAGATGAAATAAATAAATCAAATGATCCTCTTTTCAAATTCGAGAAAACTCTCAAATATGAAAATAACAAAATCTCCAACTCTTTTCGAAGGTCCTGGAGTTGCGTGAAATTTCTAGGATCAACCAAAATGCATGAAAATATGATATGCATGATGATCTAGTGTATAACGTTCCAAATTGCAAATTTGGGATGTTACAAACCTACCCCCCTTAATATGAATCTCGCCCTCGAGATTCGGGTTGGCTAGAAAATAGGTGAGGGTGGTCCTTGAGCAAATCTTCTTCTCTCTCCCAGGTGGCTTCATCCTCTGAGTGGTGGTTCCACTGGACTTTACAAAACTTGATAACCTTGCTGCGAGTAACTCTGCTGGCATAATCGAGAATCTTGACTGGCTTCTCCTCATATGTTAAGTCGTCCTTCAACTGAATCGCTTCGAGTGGCACGGTATCTCTTAGCGGTACCTCCGCCATCTTGGCATGACATTTCTTCAGCTGAGAAACATGGAATACATCATGAACTCCTGACAGCTCCTCTGGTAATTCCAACCTATAAGCGACTTCTCCCATACGTTGCAAGATCTTGTACGGTCCAACAAAATGTGGTGCTAACTTTCCCTTAACTCCAAAGCGCTTAACTCCTCGAAGTGGGGATACTCGAAGATAAACTCTGTCTCCGGTTTCGTAAACTGTCTCCTTGCGTTTAGAATCTGCGTAGCTCTTCTGCCTGGACTGGGCTACCTTGAGCCTATCGCGAATCAACTTAACTTTCCGTTCAGACTCCTTAATCAAATCTGGTCCAAAGAATTGACGGTCTCCAACTTCGTCCCATGACAACGGTGTCCTGCACCTCCTTCCGTATAAAGCTTCGAAAGGTGCCATCTTCAAACTGGTTTGGTAACTGTTGTTATAAGAAAACTCCGCATACGGCAAGTTATCGTCCCAGCTAGATCCATAATCTAGTGCACAAGCTCTCAGCATATCTTCCAGAATCTGATTGACTCTCTCGGTCTGTCCATCTGTCTGCGGATGAAAAGCTGTGCTGAACTCTAGTCTGGTACCCAAAGTTTCATGCAACTGATTCCAAAACTTTGAGGTAAATTGGGTTCCTCTATCTGATACGATACTCCTCGGAACTCCATGCAAACAAATGATCCTAGTCATGTATATCTTTGCCAACTTAGCACTGGTGTAAGTGGTCTTAACTGGAATAAAATGTGCTACCTTTGTCAAACGATCAACTACTACCCATATCGAGTCATAGCCTGCTTTCGTCCTGGGTAGTCCTGTGATAAAATCCATGCCTATCTTATCCCACTTCCATTCGGGTATCGGCAATGGTTGTAACAATCCTGCTGGCTTCTGATGCTCTGCCTTTACTCTCTGACATACGTCACAAACTGCTACATATGCTGCAATATCCTTCTTCATTCCGGTCCACCAGAATGTTTCCTTTAAATCCAAATACATCTTGGTATTCCCTGGGTGAATCGAATACGGTGAATCATGTGCCTCTTGCAAAATCAACTTCCTGATCTCCGGGTCATTTGGCACATAAACACGGTCTTCAAACCATAGGGTGTCGTGCTCATCCTCACGAAATCCCTTTGCTTTTCCTTTGCTCATTCTCTCTTTTATAGAAGCAATCTCCTTGTCAGATTTCTGAGCTTCTCTGATTTTATCCATCAATGTTGACTGAATCTCCAATGCTGCTACATAGCCTCTCGGAACTATTTCCAGACATAGCTCACGAAGGTTTTCTGCTAACTCCTTTGGTATTTTCCCCGTCATTAGAGTATTGACATGGCTCTTACGGCTCAATGCATCAGCTACTACATTAGCTTTTCCGGGATGGTAATGCAATCTCATATCATAATCCTTGATGAGCTCCAACCATCTCCTTTGTCTGAGGTTCAACTCCTTCTGCGTGAAAATGTACTTCAAACTCTTGTGATCCGTGTACACCTCACAATGATTTCCAATGAGGAAATGTCTCCACGTTTTCAATGCATGCACTACGGCTGCTAACTCCAAATCATGCGTGGCATAATTCAACTCATGAGGCTTTAGTTGCCGTGAAGCATACGAAACAACTCTTCCTTCCTGCATAAGCACTGCTCCAAGTCCTCGACGTGAAGCGTCGCAATACACCTCATAATCCTTGGTCTGATCTGGCAAAATCAATACTGGTGAGGTAACCAAACGTTTCTTCAATTCCTGGAAACTAGCCTCACATTCCTCAGTCCATTTGAACTTAGTATCCTTCTTCAACAACTCCGTCATAGGCTTCGCAATCTTTGAAAAGTTCTCAATGAACCTCTGGTAGTATCCTGCGAGTCCAAGAAAACTCCGGATCTCTCCAACTGTAGTTGGTGATTCCCATTCGGTTACGGTCTCAACCTTAGTGGGGTCAATTGCTATACCTTCTCCGGATATAACGTGTCCGAGGAATCCAACTTCCTTCAACCAAAACTCACATTTGCTGAATTTGGCATATAACTGATGTTCCCTTAGTTTCTCCAAAACCAAATGCAAATGTTCCTTATGCTCCTCTTCATTCCTTGAATAAACCAGGATGTCATCAATGAACACTACGACGAACTTATCCAAAAACTCCATAAACACTTTGTTCATCAGGTTCATAAAATAGGCAGGTGCGTTAGTCAATCCAAATGACATAACGGTATACTCATACAGTCCATATCTCGTGGTGAATGCTGTCTTAGGTATGTCCTGCTCTCGAATCTTCAATTGATGGTACCCTGATCGCAAATCGATCTTGGAAAACACTTTAGCTCCTTGCAACCGATCAAACAGATCGTTGATCATTGGCAGTGGGTACTTGTTCTTGATGGTTACTTCATTCAATCCCCGATAATCTACAACCATCCTTGATCCATCCTTCTTTTCCACTAGAAGTATGGGTGATCCCCAAGGCGAAGAACTTGGGTGAATGTAACCTTTATCCAATAACTCCTTAATCTGATTCTTAATTTCCACCAAATCCTTTGCTGGCATCCGGTATGGTCGCTTCGATATTGGGCCTGTACCTGGCAATAACTCAATCAAAAACTCAATGTCTCTATCTGGTGGCATGCCTGGTAATTCCTCAGGAAATACATCAGGAAAATCCTTTACCACTGGTACTTCCTCCTGCACGACTCCTGTTAGGCAATTTACTTGTGTCCTTTTTGGCACATGCCGGGATACATACTTGATCCTTCGTCCTTCTGGTGTGGTAAGCAAAATTGACTTACTAGCACACTCAATATTCCCTTCATACTTTGATAACCAATCCATGCCTAATATCACATCCAATCCTTTAGATTCCAATACTATTAGGTCTGAGGGAAAAACATAGTTTCCAATCCTTAATGGTAACCGATCACACCATCGTCTAGCCATAAACTCCGCTCCTGGTGAGCTTACTAACATGGGTGACCTAAGGGCTTGGGTTGGCAGGTTATATTTATCCACAAATCCCCTTGATATGTATGAATGCGATGCACCAGTGTCAAAAAGAACAAGTGCGGTAAATGACTTAACCAAAAACTTACCGATTACTGCATCGGGCTGATCTTCAACCTCCTCCACATTAACGTGGTTCACCTGTCCCCTATTGAAAGGGTTCGGCTTCTTCCCAGAGCTTCCATTGCCATTTCCATTCTGGCCTTCAGGACATTCATTGGCATAATGTCCGGTCTTGGAACACTTGAAACAGGTGACTTGACTCAGATCTCTCTTGGTTGGGGTCGATGGGGTGGTCCGGTTCTGGCCGTTGCTTCCTCCATTCCCATTACCATTCTTGTGGCCATTATGGTTGTGCGAACTACCTCCTCCATGGGTATGCTGAAACTGAAATCCCGGTTTAGGGGCAAAACGGGGCTTCTGCTGGGCTCCAGAGTTATACTTCCCCTGTCCATACTTCCTCTTACGGTTTTCAATCTGCTGTTGCTTTCCTTCAATCATGATGGCACGATCTACCAACTCCTGGTAGTTGTTGAAACTTGCTACCATCAATTTCATGCTTAGTTCATCATTCAGTCCTTCCAGAAACTTCTCCTGCTTAGCTGCATCCGTAGCAACGTCATCCGGGGCATAACGTGCTAACTTGCTGAAATCGTCAACGTACTGGCCAACTGTCCTTCCTCCTTGGCGTAAGTTGCGAAACTCACGCTTCTTCATGGCCATAGCTCCTGCTGAAACATGGGCAGTGCGGAAAGCTTGCTGAAACTGATCCCATGTGACAGTGTCAACTGGGTAAGTGGCTGTGAAATTCTCCCACCATGCTGCCGCGGGTCCGTCAAGCTGGTGAGCGGCAAACTTCACTTTCTCACCATCCGTGCATCCTGCAGTGGTCAACTCCCTTCCTATCTTGCGGAGCCAATCATCTGCTACTATCGGCTCGGTGCTACTGGAAAACACCGGCGGATTCAGCCTAAGGAAACGGGCTAAGTGGTCAACAGGTGGTGGTGGTGGTGGGTTGTTGTTGTTGTTCTGCTGGTTCTGGACTAACATCTGCATCAATTGATTCTGTTGCTGGATCAACTGAGTGAGCTCCGGTGGGAATCCATTGTCACGTCTCGGAGGCATCTGAGGGTTTAGAAAAGACGAGAATTAAGAATAGAGTGAGGTCTAAAGAGAAAACACTACCCCAATGCACATGAGCAAATGCACACAAAATCACTTCATTCAATCAAACAAGGGCTTACAAATCGGTCTAAACTATCGCAAAAGTGCTCGAACTATTGTGTTTACATGGGGGAATACTACTACTATCTGGTGGTCATCTAGAAATTTGAACCGGTGGAAGACTCCATGATATCTGCTCCAGCTTCGTCTTCAAAGTCGGGTTCACTTGGATCCGAATCGGTGTCGTCGATGATGATGTAGTTGTCCGGACATGCGACGTACTCGTCTTCCTCCTTGGATGCTAACTTCCTCTTGAGTTCTTCAATCTCCTGCTTAAGATCGCCATTGTGTCTTGCTAGAGCTACGATCTCGTCCATGTAGTCCTTGCGTGTAGACTTCAGTTCTCCTTCTAGCTCGATGATCCTTGCCTTCGCATTCTTCAACTCTATCATATCATTGCACATCTGGTTCTCGTGGCGTCGAATGTGCTGGTTTAACTCCTGGATGAAAGATGCAATGGATCTATCCTTCTTGGTGCTAACTAACTCCCATTGTTCATCTCGGCGTCCGCAAATCTGGTAGATAGTGTCCTTGAGGTCTTCTTGGTAAACTTCTCCAATGCGTCCTATGGTGATATGAGCTACCATGCTCTTTCCCAGACTCCAGGTTGGTGCATTGAAAACACTATCTATAGGCTTCGTGATTGGCGCGAATGTTCTTCCCGGAACGTGAGCTTGAATCTTCCAGCGCTCCTCTTCAGGCAGACTGGCGTTGAAGGTTCCCGTGAAGCTTGGTAATCCAATGTCCAGGTACTTGGTGACTTCCTTCAAGTGAAATCCAAAAGGTGTGCCTTCATCCAGTTGAGCGTACTTAATCTTCACGTTCGTCATCCTAAAAGAGTAGAAAAGATGAGGAGTTAGAAAATGAGAAGAGAATGGTAATCTATGGCTTTAACTTAGTGGTCGTGTCCTACAGTCATCGTGTGCTCTGATACCATCTCTGTAGCGACCCGACCCGAATGGATCAAGTGCTCTGTGCTCAGGTGTCATCCCTGGATCAGTAATGCTGACACCACACAGTACATCGAAGGATTTATAGCAGAGTGGCAATCACACACTTATTACATCGTTGTCTCAAAGAGAACTTATTACAATAAATATGGCTTAAGGCCATCTAATAACGATAACAGCGGAAGACTCGGAAGATAAATGGGTCCATCAACTCCAATGGCATCACTAAGTATAGAACCACGACCTAAAAGCACCTTACTCGTCGTCTGAAAAGTCTGCAACATGAAAGTTGCAGCCCGAAAACGGGTCAGCACATGGAATATGCTGGCAATGTAACACATAGAGAGTAATGGAATGAAACAGCTATACTATATGCATATATGGCTGGTGGAAAGCTCTATGGTTACAGTTTTGCGTAAAGCCAATTTTTCCCTACTGCAAAGGAATAAATTTATTTAACTATCATGGTAGTTGTTAAACATCGAGAATGGTTGACAGCATTCCGATCCCAATTAAGTGAACAATTAAAACCCAACAACATTAATTAGAAGTAACATGATGAGATTCACATGATATTCAAGTACTAGATACTCAAGTTGTCCATAACCGGGGACACGGCTAATCATGATTAGTTTGTACACTCTGCAGAGGTTTGCGCACTTTTCCCCACATGACTCGATCGCCTCCGTTTGTTTTCTCGCACTACATGGTGTTTGAGAAACGGATGACCGAGACATAGTCTTTCAGAAGCGCTAGCACCTTACATGTGGGGTAGACCGTACCACCTACAACCCCTACATCTGCTAGTCCACCCCGTAAGAGTTCGCACAACTTAGTCAACTATGCCAGAGCCCATAGTAGCATGTGGCTGCACACGGAAGTTTCTAGCATGAATTATCTTATGATCCCTTTGAGCCTGGGTGGCGGTCCAAAATAAAACAGGCAAGTCCTGATAGACATCAGGTGCCTCAATCCACCCAGATGTGTGTTTAAGTGGCCACCTTAGATAAACCATTAAAAATTATCAACTCACATCTGTCATGGATATCACTCACCCAATCCACGTCTACTAGCATAGCATGGCATAATAAGCAAACGTAGAAGTAACTCCCAAAGGTTTCATAATAATACAGGTGATAGGTACTACCTCATCTACTTCCCATCCCACAGTTTAATTAGATCCTAATCATGCAATGTGAGAAGATTGATCTAATGCAATAAAACATGGGTTGTAGAAAAGGTATGATCAAAGTGTTACTTTGCCTTGCTGATGATCCGCGAGACCTAGGGAATCGAAGTAACAAGCGGCGCAATCCGGGTGATCTATCACAGACAAACAATAAGCACACAATAAGTACTCATCTAATGCACAGGTAAAACTCGAACAAGAGAGCGAACCAGAAAATTCAACTTAAGAACTCCGGTTGCAAAGAAAGAACGAACCGAACAAACGACGGAAAACAAACGGCGGAAGAAACAACTCGGTTCTAGCAAGTTGAAACTAGGTCAAATTTTACTGTAGCAAAAGCTTGTTCAAGTTGATTAGACAGAACGGCGGTTTCGAGACGAAACTCTAGGCGCTTGAATCACCTGATTCCGATAAACGAGCGAGAAGAAAGACTAGAACGAAGATCGGATCTGAGATCACGATCGCGGAATAAATCCGACGAAAAGAAAGAGACGAACGGTTAAACGAACGGGCGCCGTTAACCGATAAAAATTGGTGATCACGTTCGTTGAGACGAACGGTCCGAAAAAAGAACGAAAACCGATCTAGGGTTTTCGGAAAAGAAACCGAAAAAGAAACAAAAAACCGATCTAGGGTTTCGGAAGAAAACCGGAAGAAAAAGAAAAGAATCGGAGGGAAAACGGAACGGTTCTTTTAAGAAAAACCAAACCGAGGCGAGGGGTTGCGCGGCTACCTCCGGCGAGGGGCTCCGGCCGCGGCAGGACAAGGGCGGCGGCGGCGGCTAGGCGGCGGCGGCGGCGCTAGGGCGGCGGGGCTGGCGCGCGGCTCGGGGCGGGAGGCGGTAGTGGCTGCGGCTTGGGGTGGAGGGGGGGTGTTGGGTATTTATATAGGAGGGGGTGTTGCTTGGGGAGGGGGCAAGGGGCAAGGGCGGCGGCGGCTTGGAGTCCAAGCCGGACTCGGCTTGCGGCAGGGCTGGCGGCTGGCGCGAGGCTGGGCCGGCCTTGGCCCAGGCGGCTGGGCCTGCGGTCTCTTTTTTTTAAATGGTTACGCGCGCAGAAAAACAAAAGAAAGAAAATTTAAACAAACTCCAAAATTCCTACAGTAAATTTTCCCCGACTCCTAAAAATGAGTCGAACAAAATGAACTTTACGCCGGACCTAAAATGCAATTTTTGAAAACGCGCACTTTTCCCTATCCAAATAAAAAGCAAACAAAACTCCGGCAAAACCAAAATTTGATCTATTTATTAAATCTTCATTTATCCTCAATTTTGGGAAAGTCATATTATTCCCTCTCTTATACTTTTGATATCAGAAAATTATTGAAGATGAAATAAATAAATCAAATGATCCTCTTTTCAAATTCGAGAAAACTCTCAAATATGAAAATAACGAAATCTCCAACTCTTTCCGAAGGTCCTGGAGTTGCGTGAAATTTCTAGGATCAACCAAAATGCATGAAAATATGATATGCATGATGATCTAGTGTATAGCATTCCAAATTGCAAATTTGGGATGTTACAGATGCCCCAAGAGAAATCGAGATAGACCATGCACATGTTTGTGATGGAGACTAAGATTAGCTAGTCATATACATATAGGGGGACTGCGTGTGCCTACAATTGAGTGAGAGACCATCATACTTGGCTAGCTGGGCATGAGATTGTGTGTGTGCGCGTGTGAGATGGAGAGAGAACGAGGGGGAGAGATAGAGTTTTAGATGGGCCTATCGAGTGCGGGTGAGATATGCATGTGTATGTGTGACCCTGGTGGATGGAGAATTTGAGAGAGGGGGGAAGAACTTCGAGACGACATAGTGGTGCGTGAGAGAGTTGCAGGCAAAGAGCCAAGGAATTTGTGTGCGTACGATGAGTGCACCCAAGATATCTAGCTTGGACTAGCTAGAGTATCATACATAGTGTGCGAGAGAGACCTATAGATGGTGTATATATGCATGTGAACTAGAAAGACCCCCCCCACACACACACACAAAGAGAGAGAGAGAGAGAGAGAGAGATGGAGAGAAAGGGAGAGGGACCAACAAGGTTTTTGTGTCGGATGCGTGCGACAGAATTGAAGATTGTCGGCGAGAGAGAGAGACAGAGAACAGGAGTCCGGGAGAGGGAGAGGTCGCGTTTTATGCATCAAAGACTGATATAAACCATGTTTCGATATAAACTTGCATTCAAATATTTAAATTGGAGAACATGTTGTCTGCAATCCACACATGAACGGATATATGCGTATATCAAACAAGTTCATTAATTTGACTTTCAACATGTTCATGGAGTACTATAATACTGTACAACATGCTACTCGGTTGAGGTGTTCAATTTTGGATTTAGTTCACTATTTTGACCTACTGAACGAGCTATTTCATTGAATCGAGATATTTCATTTTGGGTTTGATTCGCGTTTTTGAGTGGGTCAACTAGTTGTCATATAGTAAATCGCTAGCAACGAGCATGTAAAAACACATTACTCCTGAGCATCATCTCTCCATCTAAAAAATAAGTGGCAAGCTAATATTTCAAAATTTGATCCGAATTGACTTTGTAAGGTAGACGTGGATGCTCGTTCTCCCAAAATTTGAAGAACCGTTAAACATCCTCTCTGCTCGGTGGGATTCGCCCGAGCAAATAAATGGGAGACGCGAAATTACCGTCCTATGTGGGACACGTATCAATTGGCCCGTTGTACATCAAGGGTAGGTTCGTAACTTCATCCAAGTGCGCCTTCTCCTCGGCCGAAATGACATGTGCCGAATAATTCATAAACCATGGTCGGCAAAACACGCTCTCCTCGCCCGAAATAGCTCGCGTCCACTATTTCAAAACACGCTCTCCTCGCCCGAAATTGCTCGCGCCCACTATAGTTCAAAACACGCCCTCCTCACCCGAAATCGCTCCCGCCCACTATTTGTGAAGAAGCAAAGTTACTCTACTATCCCTGACCCTCAGTACACAGACCCAAGCCGAGAAGCCTATAGGCAAGGGTAGAACTGTAACTCCCCCTCACATTTCAGACAAATGCGTCTGTAAGACATGGTTCCACTCCCCTCCCAATTCTCGCCTGCCCGCCCCCATTCATACCGCGTGGGCGCCAAATCACCTTCTTCCCGGGAAGCTCCCTTCTCCCGAGCCACGAAACCTCAGCCCCACCTCCATGGCGCCCCCACCGCACCAATTTCACAGCCGCCCTCCTCCCTAATGCCGGAGACGCTGTCCATTTGCCGTCGTGCACTGGGTCGTGTGCCTCTTACTCCGTGCTGCTGGTGCTGCCTCGACGATGGCTGCATGAACCGTACCGGAGCTGATTCACCCCGCCATTGTTCACGGCGCCGGAGCGGCTCCAACTTCGGATCCGTCCAGAGTCCTGGCGCTGCTTCCGCGTAGCCGTCGACTATCGCGACATCGCTCTTTCCCTGCCGCCGGTCGCCACCGCAACCGCGCCGACCTCACCGACTCGGCAGCTAGACCTGCCTACTTCACCATGCCGCCAGATAGGTCGCACCCTCATCTCAAATCACTTTTTTTAGGCGTCAGTTGTCTGAATTTTTATTCTGGGCCAATCCATTCCCAATGGGAAGCAGCACCCCTTGAGGCGGCGGAGCTCCTAGGCTGCCGGTTGGGTGTGTCTAACGTAAGGGTGTGGGGCCACAAGTTCGTTGCGGAAGCAGCGCTTAGATGGCTATCTTTTAGAGTTGCATGTGTTAAAGGTACTGCCGCCGCCGGATCTGGATGACAGGGAGTCTTTGTGGATTGGCCCGGGGGCGGCGCAACCAGGGCAGTGCGGTGGGGCGAGGAGCGGGGTTTTGGCTAGGGCCACGGACGGCGGAGGCAGGCTGCTCTGCCGTTGGTCGCTGGCTCTTCGGGGAAGATCCCGAACAGTGTCAGCCGGGAGGCACAAGACGGCCAGCCATCCGGCGTAGATCGGATAGTACCAAAATAAAATAAAATCGTGTGACCCCAATTTAGTCTTCAGTCAACAGACAGACGTGTGACCACTCTCGTACCTTGCTGTTGATCTCTTAGTGTATTTCTTCAGATCAAAGAGATATGTCGTTCTTAACATTATGCGTTATCTGCATCTTCAGACACACCGTCTTCCGACTCACCATAGCTGCTCCAACAAGGGAAGCATACGCCAGAAGGGAGCTATAGTCCCCACTCAATAGTTCCCTGCATCGAATGCGCGTGCCCGACATGGACAGCCACAACAACTGCAGGGCTATCGACAAGTCAGCACATGATGCTCACTCCTATGGATGGCAGCCAGATAGGTTGTACCCTCATCTTACTTGTGTGCAACATTTATGGCTTTGTTATTCATCTAAGCATGGAAAATAGATCATCACATTTCACTTTATATTCATGCTGATCTCTTACGGGTCTTGTTCAGGAGTTAACGTTGTTCCATAGTTCAGCTAAGATGCTTGTTCTTTAGGTAACGATGTTCCATAGTTATCATACATCAGCCAATGCTACCCCACAGGCTGGTGATTATAGTATTATACCACTTCTAGTATTACCTATCTTGTTCTTTAATACTTTTGTGTGACATCTAGTTAATCTTGAGTACAAACGATACATATTCGGTAGCTTTCATCTGTGTTCTCCCTTTAGTTTATGAGACATGTTGCTGCTAGTTAACCACAGTCCTACTATTTATGTCATCTCCTACAGGCACTCATTACATAAATCTAACTACTAGTTGTCTTCCATGCATGTCAGATATAATTGCACACACTGATATATCCACAAGAACCTCACGGAGCAATGTAAAGGCCAATAATCTTGATGTCAATGATACCCAATATGATGGAACATGTAAAGGCAGTTCTTCAGAAGACTTGCAGAAAGATGATGAATCCTCTTCACCCCACAAGGTCCTTGCTCTAACTTGGCCTGTGATATGGGTACAACATACATATAATGTCCTGGAGTGTATCTACTCTGTTGCAATGCCATGTGCTTAGCATGCTGATCATGCATGTAAATATGTCATGCCTTCCTGTTTTTCAGTACCTATTCCATTCATGATAACATGTTTTCAAATTCAAGTACTGTCATTCTACTCTATCGCAATGCCATCTGCTTAATTTGGACATCATGCTTTTGAATATCTTATGCATTGTTATTCATCAGCATGTACTTCATTTGTCTACCATACCATGTTTTTTACATTTAAGTGTTGTTCTAGTGCTCTGTTGCAATGCCATCTTATTTTCCCAATCATACACGTGTATGTTGCCTTAGTTATTTCTGTACGTATTCTGCTAGCATACATTTTTACATTCAACTAGTGTTTTTTTTGCCGTGTTGTCCTGTCATATCCCTAGCTCTTACACCATACTCCCTCCGTCCGGATTACATGTTGCCGAAATGGATAAAACAATGATGTATCTAGAACTGAAATACGCCTAGACCCATCCATTTTTTCTGGGTGGAGGGAATACATGTCAATATGTCATGCCTTTCTATTCTTCAGTACCTATTCCATCTCTCTGTTGTCGCATGTTTTATAATTAAAGCACCATTCTTCTATACAAGGCATGCAAGGGGAAGACGACTATGTTAGAATCTGAAGGGTTACAAACAAGTCCTTTGTAAAAGATCCAAACGCCAGGAGATAATAAACCAACTCCAGTTTTTATAGATACTGCTCCAGCACAGAGAAACCCAACTCCTACTGATAATAAGCAGATTCCAGTGGCCAAAGAACTAGTCCACTCCAATCCAGCAAAAATATGTCAACTCAATTCTAAGAAGCGTGTGTGTATCCTTGCATCATGAAATTTTATAGCATGCTGATCATATTTTCTACATGTTTCTTACCCATCTCTCTTTTAGAAAATAAGCTTAACAGATAGAAGAATTTCTGCAATGGTATCGTTTATGAGGAAATATTCTTGCAGGAATTCTCTGTGCTCCAATGTAGATATAAGTACCTGTTGTATATCACTATATTTTTACATCAGCATGTATTTTGTTAATCGCCATGAATTCAACCTTTATCTGATCTAAATTTAGTTGTAGCAAAATGTATGATTAAAGGCCTTAATGTTGATTTTTGCAAGGAAAACTGCCTGGTAGTTTTGCATCCTGAGCTGCATGAGTGTACTATCTCATATTAGTGGGTTTGAATACTTTGGTTATGTAGTGGGTTTTTCAGTGTTTTTTTACTGTGTTGTCCTGTCGTATCCCTAGATCTTACATCATACTCCCTCTGTCCGGATTAAATGTCGCAGAAATGGATAAAATTGGATGTATCTAGAACTGAAATACGCCTAGACCCATCCATTTATTTCCGGATGGAGAGAATACATGTCAATATGTCATGCCTTTCTATTCTTCAGTACCTATTCCATCTCTGCTGTAGCATGTTTTATAACTGAATCACCATTCTTCTATATAAGGCATGCAAGGGGAAGACGGCTATGTTAGAATCTGAAGGGTTACAAACTAGGTCTTTGCAAAAGATCCAAATGCCAGGAGATAATAAACGAACTCCATTTTCCATAGATACTGCTCCAGCACAGAGAAACCCAACTCCCACTGATAACAAGCAAATTCCAGTGGCCAAAGAACTAGTCCGCTCCAGTCCAACAAAAGAATGTCAACTCCATTCTAAGAAGCGTGTGCGTATCCTCGCATCATGAAATTTTATAGCATTCTGATCATATTTTATACATATTTCTTACCCATCTCTCTTTTAGAAAATAAGGTTAAATGATACAAGACTGCCTCCATTGGGATCGTATTCGAGGAAAATATCTTGCGGGAATTCTCTGTGCTCCAATGCTGATGTAAGTACCTGTTGTATATCACTATATTTTTACATCATTATGTATTTTGTTAATCAGCGTGAATCTAACCTTTATCTGATCTCAAATTAGTTGTAGCAAAATGTTAAAGGCGCCAATGTTGATTTTTGTAAGGAAAACTGCCTGGTAGTTTTGCATACCGAGCTGTATGAATGTACTATCTCATATCACGCACATTACTGAATTGTAGTGCTTCTCTGGTTGCCAATTCATTCATTGTGTCAATGTTGCTTTCGTATTACCGTACATGGCTGATGATAGCTGTGCCATATTGTGTTAATTTGGTGTAGGCTAGTTGCCCAAACGTTCGTTGTGTCAATGTTGCTTTCCTATTATCTAACTTGGCCAATGATAGCAATGCTAGTGTGTTAATTTTGTGCAGGCTGCTGAAGATAAGAAGACAAACTCTGAAAACAGCAAGGCAACCCCATTGTTTCTTTCCATTAAATCTAGGCTAGGTAATATGGCAATAACTCATGATTAATCTGTTTGGTTCCCGTCCTAATTTATGTTATGATGCAGTGATCGAGACACTCTCCACTATCAATAATACAAGCCTGCCAAAATCGTCATCTGAATCTGTTCAGTATCCTCTATCTCGAATGCAATGGAATAAATGTATGTTTGTGAACCAATTAATGGCTGAAGCAATGATGGAAATGGTGGATGAATAGGAGGTCCAGAGTCATGCGACACAACAACTGATCAATGTTTTCAGAGACAGTGTAGCAAAGCAGCAAGAACTTGCCCACATGCTTATGGGCGTCATCTGTGCTGAGGTTGCAGATTGTGATGTTGTAGATGGTTAGGTTCTGCTCATTTATTTGCACTAGCATCAATCTTTTATTTCCTAGTGGATGTAATTTCCTGTAATATATGCTGGATGTGCAACGTTATTCCCTGTATGACGTACCTTTGCTTGATCGGTTTTGGTCCTGTGCATAATTGCTCATCGTAATGGGCTCAAATTATCTAATTTGGCCTAAAGACATGAACAGACTTTAGTGGGCCCATTAAGTTAATGGGCCGTTACTAGTCCGAGTTAATGGTTGGCCCTCTTACCTCCCGGGTCGTTAACATGCCGTTACTAAGTTTGGGCTACATATGGCCGAACTATACCGTAGGCCTTTAGCAGGCCGAAAGAGACAACAGGCTTGTACTGGACCATGAAGAGCATGGGCCGCTAAGAGGCCGAAAGTCAGGTCGTATTGTAAACGGCCCAACTGTGTTGTGGGCCTTTAGCAGGCCGAAAGAGAAACCGGGCTGGTATTGGACCATGAAGGGCATGGGTCGTTAAAAGGTCAAAACAAAGGTCCGACTACAAATGGCCCAACTCATTTATGGTCCGTTAATAGGCCGAAAGGCACACAGGGCCGGGAATTGGCCCAACACTTAAATGGGTCGCTAAAAGGACAAAACTCAGGTCCGACTACAAATGGCCCAACTAATTTATGGGCCGTCAACAGGCTGAAAGTGACACCGGGCCAGAAATTGGCCGAACACTTAAATGGGCCGCTAAAAGGCCGAAACTCAGGTCCGACTACAAATGGCCCATCAGATTTATGGGCTGTCAACAGGCTGAAAGACACACCGGGCCGGAAATTAGCCCAACATTTAAATGGGTCGCTAAAAGGCCAAAAGATGTACATCCTGAACATTGGCCCATCCATTAAATGGGCCGTTAACAGGCCGAAGTCTCATCGGGCCGATATTGAGCCCAAATATATAGCGGGCTGTTAACGGGCTCGAACTGACGATGGGATGTAATGGTGTCAAATCTTT
Source organism: Triticum aestivum (assembly GCF_018294505.1). Classification (NCBI taxonomy): domain Eukaryota; kingdom Viridiplantae; phylum Streptophyta; class Magnoliopsida; order Poales; family Poaceae; genus Triticum; species Triticum aestivum. The sequence goes on along the minus strand of NC_057797.1, from coordinate 118,361,750 downwards.
AACGGGCCGTTGACGGGCCGAATTGGCACATCTCGTATGGGTCGTGGGCTTAAATGGACCTGACACAAGTAGGCCTTATATGGGCCGGCCTGCTAATTTTTACTGGGCCGGCCTTTTTCACAGGAATGGGCCACTGTTGGGCCGTGCCACATGTCGACCTATCATAGGCGCCTCCTGTCCAATGAGTGGATGACATCTGTCCCAACGGTGAGGCAACACGTGTTCCCTTCGGACAATCAGAATTTTACACGTGGAAATTTCCCATTGGTCAGGGCTGTTAACAGGTTATAGGATCCAAAATCCGACCCGATAGCTTAACGGGGTTCCTGTTCTTCAGCTTGCATGTCAAATTTAGGTTATCAAAAGTAGTTTTAATGCATGATATAGGCACTATTGTTGCTAAACGGTTAAATCTGAACCGTACAAAGGGTCCCGTCTTAGGAGGCATCTTCGCCTCGCGCCTTGCTGCACACTTTAACATACCTATTAGGCATTATGAGAAAGAGGTAAAGTTGCTGCCTCATATTTTTCTAGATTATTAGAGCATGGTAGCACATGATTTTATTGTTAAGAATTAAGAAGAAGATGCTTAGCTATACACTGGTGTTTGCTAAGAATAACTTTGAGACTATTGATACATCCATTTTGCATCATGCTTTTATATCAATATTTATTGCATTATGGGCTATTATTACACATTATGTCACAATACTTATGCCTATTCTCTCTTATTTTACAAGGTTTACATAAAGAGGGAGAATGCCGGCAGTTGGGATTCTGGCTGGAAAAGGAGCAAATATTAGAGACCTATTCTGCATAGCTCCAAAAGTCCTAAAACTTCACGGATGATGTTTTCCAAATATATAAAAAACACTGAGTGCAAGAACTTCACCAGGGGGGCACACCCTGCCCACGAGGGTGGGGGCGCGCCCTACCCTCCTGGGCGCGCCCCCATACCTCATGGGAACCCCTGGTGGCCCTCCGGTGACCATCTTCCGCTATATGGACTCTTTCAATGGGAAAAAATCATAAGCCATCTTCTCGGACGAAACTCCGCCACCACGAGGCGGAACCTTGGCGGAACCAATCTAGGGTTCTGGCGGGGCTGTTCTGCTGGGGAAACTTCCCTCCAGTAGGGGGAAATAATCACCATCGTCATCACCAACGCTCCTCTCATCGGGAGAGGGCAATCTCCATCAACATCTTCATCAACACCATCTCATCTCAAAACCCTAGTTCATCTCTTGTATCCAATTCTTGTCTCCAAGTCCGGGATTGGTGCTAGTAGGTTGCTAGTAGTGTTGATTACTCCTTGTAGTTGATGCTAGTTGGTTTAATTGGTGGAATATCATATGTTCAGATCCTATATGCATATTAATACTCCTCTGATTATGAACATGTTTATGCTTTGTGAGTAGTCACTTTTGTTCCTGAGGACATGGGAGAAGTCTTGCTATTAATAGTCATGTGAATTTGGTATTCGTTCGATATTTTGATGAGATGTATGTTGGCTCTCCTCTAGTGGTGTTATGTGAACATCGACTACATGACACTTCACCATTTTCTGGGCCTAGAGGAAGGCATTGGGAAGTAATAAGTAGATGATGGGTTGCTAGAGTGATAGAAGCTTAAACCCTAGTTTATGCGTTGCTTCGTAAGGGGTTGATTTGGATCCATATGTTTCATGCTATGGTTAGGTTTACCTTAATACTTTTGTTGTATTTGCGGATGCTTGCAATAGAGTTTAATCATAAGTGGGATGTTTGTCCAAGTAAGGGCAGCACCCAATCACCGGTCCACCCACATACCAAATTATCAAAGTACCGAATGCGAATCATATGAGCGTGATGAAAACTAGCTTGACGATATTCCCATGTGTCCTCGGGAGCGCTTTACATCATATAAGAGTTTGTCCAGGCTTGTCCTTTGCTAAAAAAAGGATTGGGCCACCTTGCTGCACCTTATTTACTTTTGTTACTTGTTGCTCATTACAATTATCTTATCCCAAAACTATTTGTTACCACTTATTTCAGTACTTGCAGAGAATACCTTGATGGAAACCGCTTATCATTTCCTTCTGCTCCTCGTTGGGCTCGACACTCTTACTTATCGAAAGGACTACGATAGATCCCCTATACTTATGGGTCATCAAGACTCTTTTCTGGCGGCGTTGCCGGGGAGTGAAGCGCCTTTGGTAGGTGGAATTTGGTAAGGAAAAAATTATATATTGTGCTAAAATTTACTGTCACTTGTTACTATGGAAAGTAATCCTCTGAGGGGCATGTTTGGGGTATCTTCACCCCGATAAGTAGAGCAAAGAGTTGCTCCTCAACCTACTAAAAATGAAAATGCTTGCTTTGAAATTCCTTTGAGTATGGTAGAAAAACTACTAGCTAATCCTTTTTTGGGAGATGGAACAAAACATCATGATGAGCATCTAATATATGTGGATGAAGTTTGTGGATTATTTAAGCTTGCAGGTGTACCCGGAGATGCTGTTAAGAAGAAGGTCTTCCCTTTATCATTGAGGGGAGATGCATCGACATGGTATAGGCTATGTGATGATATGGAGTCTTGGAACTACAAACGATTGAAACTGGAATTTCATCAAAAGTTTTATCCTATGCATCTTGTTCATCGTGATGGCAATTATATATATAATTTTTGGCCTCGCGAAGGAGAAAACATCGCTCAAGCTTGGGGGAGGCTTAAATCAATGTTATATTCATGCCCCAATCATGAGCTCTCAAGAGAAATGATTATTCAAAATTTTTATGCTCGGTTTTCTGATAACAATCGCACCATGCTTGATACTTCTTGTGTTGGCTCTTTTATGATGAAGACTATTGAATTCAAATGGGATTTATTGGAAAGAATTAAACGCAACTCGGAAGATTGGGACCTCGACAATGGTAAGGATTTAGGTATGACACCTAGTTTTGATTGTGTTAAATCTTTTATGGATACCGATTTTTTTCGTTAATTTAGCACTAAATATGGACTTGACTCTGAGATAGTAGCTTCTTTCTGTGAATCTTTTGCTGCTTATGTTGATCTCCCCAAGGAGAAGTGGTTTAAATATCATCATCCCATAGAAGTAAAAGTAGATGCACCTATTAAAGTTGAAGAAAAGACTATTACTTATAATGATCCTATTGTTCCTACTTCTTATGTTGAGAAACCACCTTTCCCTGTTAGGATAAAGGGTCATGCTAAAGCTTCAACTGTGGTTTGTAAAAGCAACATTAAAACATATACACCTCCTGAGCAAGTTAAAGTTGAACCTAATATTGCTATTGTTAAAGATCTCTTGTCTGATAATATAGACGGGCATGTTATTTATTTGTGTAATGAAACTGCTAGAATTGCTAAACCCCGTGATACAGATAAACCTAGACCTGTGGTAGGCATGCCTGTTACTTCTATTAAAATAGGAGATCATTGCTATCATGGCTTATGTGATATGGGTTCTAGTGCTAGTGCAATACCTATTGACTTATACAAAGAAATTATGCATGACATTGCACCTGTTGAGTTAGAAGATATTGTTGTCACAATTAAACTTGCTAATAGAGATACTATTTCACCAATGGGAATTGTTAGAGATGTTGAAGTCTTGTGTGGGAAAACTAAATATCCTGCTGATTTTCTTGTTCTTGGTTCCCCACAAGATAGCTTATGTCCCATTATATTTGGTAGACCCTTCTTAAATACTGTTAATGCTACCATAGATTGCAAAAGGGGTGTTGTTACTGTCGGTTTAGATGATATGACTCATGAATTTAATTTTTCTAAATTTAGTAGACAACACCGTGAAGAAGAATTACCTAGTAAAGATGAAATTATTGGTCTTGCTTCTATTTCCGTACCTCCTAGTGATCCTTTAGAACAATATTTGCTAGACCATGAAAATGATATGTTTATGAATGAAAGAAGGGAATTAGATGAAGTATTCTTTAAACAGGAACCTATTCTGAAACACAATTTACCTGTTGAAATACTAGGAGATCCTCCTCCACCCAAGGGTGATCCCGTGTTTGAGCTTAAACCTTTACCGCATACTCTTAAATATGCTTATCTTGATGAGAAAAAGATATATCCTGTTATTATTAGTGCTAACCTTTCAGAACATGAAGAAGAGAGATTATTGAAAACTCTGAAGAAGCATTCTGCTACTATTGGGTATACTCTTGATGATCTTAAGGGCATTAGTCCCACTCTATGTCAACATAAAATTAATTTGGAAGAAGATGCTAAACCAGTTCGTGATCATCAACGCCGACTGAATCCTAAAATGAAAGAAGTGGTAAGAAAGGAGATACTAAAGCTCCTTGAGGCAGGTATAATTTATCCCGTTGCTGATAGTCAGTGGGTAAGCCCTGTCCATTGTGTCCCTAAGAAGGGAGGTATTACTTTTGTTCCTAATGACAAAGATGAATTGATTCCTCAATGAATTCTTACTGGTTATAGGATGGTAATTGATTTCCGCAAATTAAATAAGGCTACTAAAAAGGATCATTACCCCTTACCTTTTATCGATCAAATGCTAGAAAGATTATCCAAACATACACATTTTTGCTTTCTAGATGGTTATTCTGGTTTCTCTCAAATACCTGTGTCAGCCAAAGATCAATCAAAGACTACTTTTACATGCCCTTTTGGTACTTTTGCTTATAGATGTATGCCTTTTGGTTTATGTAATGCACCTGCTACCTTTCAAAGATGCATGATGGCTATATTCTCTAACTTTTGTGAAAAGATTTGTGAGGTTTTCATGGATGACTTTTCCGTCTATGGATCTTCTTTTGATGATTGCTTGAGCAACCTTGATCGAGTTTTGCAGAGACGTGAATAAACTAATCTTGTCCTGAATTGGGAAAAGTGCCACTTTATGGTTAATGAAGGTATTGTCTTGGGGCATAAAGTTTCTGAAAGAGGTATTGAAGTTGATAAAGCCAAGGTTGATGCTATTGAAAAGATGCCATGTCCAAAGGACATCAAAGGCATAAGAAGTTTCCTTGGTCATGCCGGTTTTTATAGGAGGTTCATTAAGGACTTCTCAAAAATCTCTCGGCCTCTGACTAATTTATTACAAAAAGATATACCATTTGTCTTTGATGATGATTGTGTAGAAGCATTTGAAATACTTAAGAAAGCATTGATCTCTGCACCTATTGTCCAGCCACCTGATTGGAATTTACCCTTTGAAATTATGTGTGATGCTAGTGATTATGTTGTAGGTGCTATTCTAGGACAAAGAGTTGATAAGAAACTAAATGTTATCCAATATGCTAGTAAAACTCTAGACAATGCTCAAAGAAATTATGCTACTACTGAAAAAGAATTCTTAGCAGTTGTATTTGCTTGTGATAAGTTTAGACCTTATATTGTTGATTCTAAAGTAACTATTCACACTGATCATGCTGCTATTAAATATCTTATGGAAAATAAAGATGCTAAACCTAGACTTATTAGATGGGTTCTCTTGCTTCAAGAATTTGATTTACACATCGTTGATAGAAAAGGAGCTGAGAACCCCGTTGCAGACAACTTGTCTAGGTTAGAAAATGTGCTTGATGACCCACTACCTATTGATGATAGCTTTCCTGATGAGCAATTAAATGTCATAAATGCTTCTCATACTGCTCCATGGTATGCTGATTATGCTAATTACATTGTTGCTAAGTTTATACCACCTAGTTTCACATACCAGCAAAAGAAAAAGTTCTTCTATGATTTGAGACATTACTTTTGGGATGACCCACATCTTTATAAAGAAGGAGTAGATGGTGTTATTAGACATTGTGTACCTGAGCATGAACAGGAACATATCCTACGCAAGTATCACTCCGAAGCTTATGGAGGGCACCATGCTGGAGATAGAACTGCACATAAGGTACTGCAATCTGGGTTTTATTGGCCTACTCTCTTCAAGGATGCCCGTAAGTTTGTCTTATCTTGTGATGAATGTCAAAGAATTGGTAATATTAGTAGATGTCAAGAAATGCCTATGAATTATTCACTTGTTATTGAACCATTTTATGTTTGGGGCTTTGACTATATGGGACCTTTTCCTTCCTCTAATGGTTATACACATATTTTAGTTGTTGTTGATTACGTTACTAAGTGGGTAGAAGCTATTCCAACTAGTAGTGCTGATCATAACACTTCTATTAAAATGCTTAAAGAAGTTATCTTTCCAAGGTTTGGAGTCCCTAGATATTTAATGACTGATGGTGGTTCACATTTTATTCATGGTGCTTTCCGTAAAATGCTTGGTAAATATGATGTTAATCATCTCCTTATCACCCTTAGTCTAGTGGTCAAGTAGAATTGTGCAATAGATAACTCAAATTAATTTTGCAAAAGACTGTTAATAGGTCCAGAAAGAATTGGTCCAAGAAACTTGATGATGCATTATGGGCCTATAGAACTGCATATAAAAATCCTATGGGTATGTCTCCATATAAAATGGTCTATGGAAAAGCATGTCACTTACCTCTCGAACTAGAACACAAGGCTTATTGGGCTATTAAAGAACTAAATTATGATTTTAAACTTGTCAGTGAGAAGAGGTTATTTGATATTAACTCACTTGATGAATGGAGAACCCAAGCCTACGAAAATGCCATGTTGTTTAAAGAAAAAGTTAAAAGGTGGCATGATAAAAGAATACAAAAGCGTGAGTTTAATGTAGGTGATTATGTATTGCTATACAACTCTCATTTAAGATTTTTTGCAGGAAAACTTCTCTCTAAATGGGAAGGTCCTTACGTTATCGAAGAGGTCTACCGTTCCGGTGCCATAAAAATCAACAACTTCGAAGGCACAAATCCGAAGGTGGTAAATGGTCAAAGAATCAAACATTATATCTCAGGTAATCCCATAAATGTTGAAACCAATGTTATTGAAACCGTAACCCTAGAGGAATACATAAGGGACACCTTCCAGAATGTTTCAGACTCCGAAAAGGAATAGGTATGTGGTACGGTAAGTAAACCGACTCCAAAACAGTTTTTAAGGCGATATTTCTCCGTTTTGGAATATTTAGAAAAATAGAAAAATAAGCAGCAGTCCGGAAAGGACACGAGGGATCCACGAGGGTGGAGGGCGCGTCCCCCTACCTCGTGGGCACCTCGTGTGCTCTCCGGACTCCGTCTTCTTACAGAACACATATTTTGGTCAGTAAAAATTCATTATATAACCTCCCGGGGGTTTTGACTCCCGTATCACGCAAAAATCTCCTGTTTGTGTTTTGAGCTGTTACTGCTACAGATTAGAGTAGGATGTCTTCGCAAGAGTCAGTCGGGGAGAGTCGGGTGTCTCATTCGGCACCGGGATCAACGACAAACAATCATGTTGACCCCTTTGGGCCAGCAACGGAGGAAGAGATGGAGGCTAATTTGATGAGGATAGATGCCATGGAGGATCAAGAAGTCACTTCCCGCCTCCAAGCTGGATTCACAATGGGAGAACTGCAGAGCTCAGCTATTCCAAACTCGGTTATCCCTTCCAATGTTAGATTTCTCTCTTATGAGAATATGAAAAAGAGGGTCACTGGTTCTCCCGCAGCTATGCAGCATCCTTGGGTGCAGGGAGCTTTGGCTGTTGCAGGAAAACTCCGAAAGGAAATAATGGATCTCGAGCAGCAAGTCAACAAGCTTGAGGAGGAGAATCGTATCTTGAGGGGCATCATCGCCAATAACATCACATCACCATCCCCGAAAAGAGAGACATAATCACCTAGGTATGGGCACTCCACTTGGCAACTGCCAAGCTTGGGGGAGTGCCCCGGTATCGTATCACCATCACTTTTATCTTTGATGTTTTTCTTAGTTCGATCCTTTTGGTAATATTTTGATCTAGTAGAATAAAAGTTCTTAGTATGATCTAGTCGTGAGTTTTGCTTTATTATCCTTCTATGTAATCGAGTCCTTGATCTATATAATAAAGATTAGTGTTGAGTCAAGGGCTTGCTTACTTTTGCCATGATCCCAAATAAAAGAAAAGAAAAGAGAAAGAAATAAAAAGAAACAAAGAGATCATGTGACTCTTATGGAGAGTAATGAGCTCACATAGAAAGAGTATGATGAATAAAAGTTGTTGAGGGTTGACAAACATAGTTTTGGTCATCGTTGAAATTAATAGGAAGTAATAAAGAAAGAGAGGTACTCACATATAAATATACTATCTTGGACATCTTTTATGATTGTGAGCACTCATTAAAATATGACATGCTAAAAAGTTGACATTGGACAAGGAAGACAACATAATGGGTTATGTTTTCTTACATCTGAGATAAATTATATTGTCTTAGATCCTCCAACATGTTGAGCTTTCCTTTCTCCCTCATGCTAGCCAAATTCATTGCACCAAGTAGAGATACTACTTGTGCTTCCAAATACCCTTAAACCAGTTTTGCCATGAGAGTCCACCATACCTACCTATGGATTGAGTAAGACCCATCAAGTAAGTTGTCATCGATGCAAGCAATAAAAATTGCTCTCTAAATATGTATGATTGATTGGTGTGATAGAAATAAGCTTTATACAATCGTGTGATATGGAAGTAACAAAAGCGACAGACTGCATAATAAAGGTCCATATCACAAGTGGAAATATAAAGTGATGTTCTTTCGCATTAGGATTTTGTGCATCCAACCATAAAGAGCGCATGACAACCTCTGCTTCCCTCTGCGAAGGGCATATCCTTTACTTTTATCTCCTATATTGCAAAAGAGTCACGGTGATCTTCACCCTTCCTTTTTTACATTTTATCCTTTGTCAAGCACAATATGTTGGAAAGATCTTGGTATATATAGCTAATTGGATGTGAGTTTTCATGAACTATTACTGTTGACATTACTCTTGAGGTAAAACGTTGGGAGGAAAAACCTATAAGCCCCTATCTTTCTCTGTGTCCGATTAAAACTCCATACCCATAAGTATTGCGTGAGTGTCAGCAATTGTGAAAGACTATATGATAGTTGAGTATGTGGACTTGCTGAAAAGCTCTTATACATTGAATCTTTCCTATGTTATGATAAATTGCAATTGCTTCAATGACTGAGATTATAGTTTGTTAGTTTTCAATGAAGTTTACAATTCATACTTGATATTGTGATTGAATTATTACTCTAGCATAAGATATCATATGACAAGAATTATATAAGTTGCTGCTCTAAGAATGATCATGATGCTCTCACGTCCGTATTTTATTTTTATCGACACCTTCATCTCTAAACATGTGGACATATTTTTTGATTTCGGCTTTTCGCTTGAGGACAAGCGAGGTCTAAGCTTGGGGGAGTTGATACGTCCAATTTGCATCATGCTTTTATATCAATATTTATTTCATTATGGGCTATTATTACACATTATGTCACAATACTTATGCCTATTCTCTCTTATTTTACAAGGTTTACATAAAGAGGGAGAATGGCGGCAGCTGGGATTCTGGCTGGAAAAGGAGCAAATATTAGTGACCTATTCTGCACAGCTCCAAAAGTCCTGAAACTTCACGGATGATGTTTTCCAAGTATATAAAAAACATTGATCGCAAGAACTTCACCAGGGGGGCCACACCCTGCCCACGAGGGTGGGGGCACGCCCTACCCCCTGGGCGCGCCCCCTACCTCGTGGGCCCCCTGGTGGCCCTCAGGTGACCATATTCTGCTATATGGACTCTTTCGATGGGAAAAAATCATAAGCCATCTTCTCGGACGAAACTCCGCCGCCACGAGGCGGATCCTTGGTGGAACCAATCTAGGGTTCTGGCAGGGCTTTTCTGCCGGGGAAACTTCCCTCCCGGAGGGGGAAATCATCACCATCGTCATCACCAACGCTCCTCTCATCGGGAGAGGGAAATCTCCATCAACATCTTCATCAGCACCATCTCATCTCAAAATCCTAGTTCATCTCTTGTATCCAATTCTTGTCTCCAAGTCCGGGATTGGTGCTAGTAGGTTGTTAGTAGTGTTAATTACTCCTTGTAGTTGATGCTAGTTGGTTTAATTGGTGGAAGATCATATGTTCAAATCCTATATGCATATTAATACTCCTCTGATTATGAACATGTTTATGCTTTGTGAGTAGTCACTTTTGTTCCTGAGGACATGGGAGAAGTCTTGCTATTAGTAGTCATGTGAATTTGGTATTCGTTTGATATTTTGATGAGATGTATGTTGGCTCTCCTCTAGTGGTGTTATGTGAACGTCGACTACATGACACTTCACCATTTTTTGGGCCTAGAGGAAGGCATTGGGAAGTAATAAGTAGATGATGGGTTGCTAGAGTGACAGAAGCTTAAACCATAGTTTATGCGTTGCTTCGTAAGGGGCTGATTTGGATCCATATGTTTCATGCTATGGTTAGGTTTACCTTAATACTTTTGTTGTATTTGCGGATGCTTGCAATAGAGTTTAATCATAAGTGGGATGTTTGTCCAAGTAAGGGCAGCACCCAAGCACCGGTCCACCCACATACCAAATTATCAAAGTACCGAACGCGAATCATATGAGCGTGATGAAAACTAGCTTGACGATATTCCCATGTGTCCTCGGGAGCACTTTACATCATATAAGAGTTTGTCCAGGCTTGTCCTTTGCTACAAAAAGGATTGGGCCACCTTGCTGCACCTTATTTACTTTTGTTACTTGTTGCTCGTTACAATTATCTTATCCCAAAACTATTTGTTACCACTTATTTCAGTACTTGCAGAGAATACCTTGCTGGAAACCGCTTATCATTTCCTTCTGCTCCTCGTTGGTTTCGACACTCTTACTTATCGAAAGGACTACGATAGATCCCCTATACTTGTGGGTCATCAACTATTACCTTGCCAGCTCCCTCTTTTTTCAACATATTTTTAGGCACGTACCTCGTTTTGCCAGAGGCCGTTCAGGCATACCAGAGCCTGACATCGGCTCCAGAGCCGGAGCCACTATCTGATCCTCACCATCAGTGGGATCCGGAGGAGATCGCCAACTAGTGGCAACCCGAGGACCCTCCTCAGCACGACCCCAGCTACAACTTTGATCCATGGGCATAGACCAACTTAGGCCAAAAGCCTAAGCTTGGGGGAGTACGTATTTCTCACCGACATTACATTCATGTTCACACACTCATGCCAGTTGTCGGTGCTCATACTATTTCATTGTATCATCCATGCTAGTTTATTTTCTTTTTAGCTTTCTTCTTGTGTGTTTGAAAACCTTAAGAAAAACCAAAAAATAGGTGTAGCTTTTAACTAGTTTACTTTTCATGCATGTAGTAGTAGTAATTAAAAAGAAAACCCAAAAAGATTTCTCGTTCTTCTTTTGCTTGTTGGGAGATTTCCCGTGTAAATAGTTTTATTTCCTTTCTTTTCCTTGGGGGTCGAGAGGAGAAGACCACGATGAAAATGTTGAGTGGCTCTCATATGCATTACTGTCGATCTAACAAAGAGCCCGTATTACCTTGTCTTCTCCCATGTATTGAATGCTTGCAGATTCTAGCTTAGTCCAATGCACGTGCACTATTATTATTATCCACACTATTCGGTCGTGCAAGTGAAAGCAATAATGACGATATATGATGAACTGATTGAGATGAGAAAATCTGGTATGAACTCGACCTCTCTTGTTTTTGTAAATATAATTAGTTCATCGTTCCTGATTCAGCCTATTATGAATGAAACATGTTTGCGATGACAATTAGAGATTATAGTTGCTCATGCCATGCTTAATTTTCTAGGATTTTATAATGGTTTACCTTGCGTGCCAACATGCTATTAAAATGGTTGTGATGTGGTATGATAGGGTGGTATCCTCCTTTGAACGATTCGAGTGGCTTGACTTGGCACATGTTCACGCATGTAGTTGAAACAAAATCAACATAGCCTCCACGATATTTATGTTCATGGTGAATTATATCCTACTTATACTTGCATTGAGTGTTGATTAATTTTAATGCATGTTCATGACTGTTGTCTCTCTCTAGCTGGTCGCTTCCCAGTCTCTTTCTAGCCTTCACTTGTACTAAGCGGGAATACTACTTGTGCATCCAACTCCATAAAACCCAAAAGTTATTCCATATGAGTCCACCATACCTTCCTTTATACGGTATCTACCTGCCATTCCAAGTAAATTTGTATGTGCCAAACTCTAAACCTTCGAATAAAATTTCTGTTTTGTATGCTCAAATAGCTCATGTATCAACTAGGGTTGTCTTTATCTTCCATGCTAGGCGGGTAATTCTCAAGAGGAATGGACTCCGCTCCTCACTCATGACAAAATGGCTGGTCACCGGGATGCCCAATCCCATGCTCAAATCAAATCAAAATAATTGCCAACAAAACTCCCCCGGGATTGTTGTTAGTTGGAGGCACCCGTTGTTTTGGGCAAGCCATGGATTGATGCTTGTTGGTGGTAGGGGAGTATAAACTTTACCATTCTACTTGGGAACCGCCTATAATGTGTGTAGCATTGTAGATATCGAGATCTCTTGGTTGTTATGTTGACAATGAAAGTATACCGCTTAAAATATTATTCACCCCTATTTCAAAATCAAGCTCTGGCACCTCTACAAATCCCTGCTTCCCGCTGCGAAGGGCTTACCTATTTACTTTTATGTTGAGTCATCACCCTCTTATTAAAAAGCACCAGTTGGAGAGCATTGCTGTCATTTGCATGTATTATTATTAGTTTACATTGAGTATGACTTGACTGGATCTCTTTTACCATGAATTACAATTTCTAGTCAGCCCTTGATCTTCAGGGGTGCTCTGCATTTATGTTTTGCGGTCTCAGAAAGGGCTAGCGAGATACCATCTTGTTATATCATATTATGATTGTTTTGAGAAAGTGTTGTCATCTGAGATTTATTATTATTGCTCGCTAGTTGATTATGCCATTGATATGAGTAAACATTAGACCTAAATGTTATTGTGAATATGGTTAGTGAGGGAATACTGGATTAGGGGGCCCTCGGACAGCCGGACTATATACTTTGGCTGGACTATTGGACTATGAAGATACAAGATTGAAGACTTCGTCCCGTGTCTGGATGGGACTCTCCTTTGCGTGGAAGGCAAGCTTGGCGATTCGGATATGTAGATATCCTCCCTTGTAACCGACTCTGTGTAACCCTAGCCCCTACGGTGTCTATATAAACCGGAGGGTTTTAGTCCGTAGGATAACAACAATCATACCATAGGCTAGCTTCTAGGGTTTAGCCTCACCGATCTCGAGGTAGATCAACTCTTGTAATACTGATATCATCAAGATCAATCAAGCAGGAAGTAGGGTATTACCTCCATCGAGAGGGCCCAAACTTGGGTAAACATTGTGTCATCCGCCTCCTGTTACCATCCGCCTTAGACACATAGTTCGGGACCCCCTACCGGAGATCCGCCAGTTTTGACACCAACATTGGTGCTTTCATTGAGAGTTCCACTGTGTTGTCATCATAAGGTTTGATGGTCCTTCGATCATCGGCAACGATGCGATCCAGGGTGAGGTTTTCCTCCCCGGACAGATCTTCATATTTGGCGGCTTCATAGTGCGGGCCAACTCGCTCGGCCATCTGGAGCAGATCAAGAGCTATGCCCCTGGCCATCGGGTCAGGTTTGGAAGCTTGAACTATACCGCCGACATCCGCGGAGACTTGATCTTCGACGGATTCGAACTCATGTCAGGTACGCCGCAAAGTCACGATGAGCATGATTTAGCTCTGCCATCAAACAGTGTTCGGGAGATCACACCTGTAACTACTCCGGCCCTCAATCTGGAACAGATCGCGCCATCCGAGGACGGGTGGATGGAGCCCGCCACGGAGGTCGCACACTCAGCGGCGATAGAGCCGAATACTGACTCCACCTCCTATGAGACCTGTGTTGCCAGACACTTGGATTCGTCCCCGGCCACACACTCCGAACCGCTCGCGTCCATGCCCATCCAATCTGATTGGGCACCAATCATGGCGTTCACCTCCATGGATATCTTTCAGCACTCGCCCCTAGGCGACGTGCTAAACTCATTACGGTCTCTCTCCTTGTTAGGACACCCTTGGCCGAACTATGTCCGGCTCGAGTGGGAAGCGGAGGGCGAAGAAATTCGTTCCCCACCCACCACCCACTTAGTAGTCACTGTCGATGACCTAACCGACATGCTCGACTTCGACTCCGAAGACATCAACAGTATGGACGATGATGCGGGAGACGAACAGGAACCACCGCAGACAGGGCGCTGGACTGCCACCTCATCATATGATATATACATGGTGGCCACCCCCAAAGAAAGTGATGGCAATAAGGCAATGGAGGATAATCCCCTCGAGAAGCAATCCAAGAACCGGCATCATCGGCGCTGCTCTAAGCCCCGCCATGGCAAAAACAGCGATACGGGCACAGGAGACAATAACGCTACAAATAGTGCCGAAGACGAAGACAATCCCCTCCAGCCAGGCTTTGAGCAGGAGGATGGGAAAGCCAGCCCCAAGGAACAGGCAGCAGACGGAGAATCAGAGGATGGCAATTACATGCCTCTCTCCGAAGACGAGGTGAGCCTCGGCGACGAAGAATTTATCGTGCCTGAGGATCCCGTCAAACAGGAGCGCTTCATGCACCGGCTTATTGCCACAACAAAAAGCCTGAAGAAAAAGCAACAACAGCTTCAAGCTGAGCAAGATCTGCTAGCGGATAGATGCATGGACTGAGGTCCTGGCAGCCGAGGAACACGAACTCGAGTGCCCAATCAAAAGTTTCCCAAAGCGCAGGTTGCTACCCCAACTTGAAGAGGAAGCATTAAAACCTGCACTTCCAGCATATGATGCGGCAGACCGGCCACCTCGTGGCCAAGACAAAGTGGCATATAAGCCCGAAGTCCAGCCCGCACCCCGTCGCCAGTCAAACAAGAACAACAAGACCCGGGGTAACACGTAGGACCTGCGAGACGTATTGGAAAACAAAGCAGGACACAAAAGATCGATCTTCAGATCACGAGGGCGCGCCCCAACACATGACGACGACCGTCATGCCGGATATACCAAAAGCAAATCCGGCCGGGCGAACACAGCAGACAAGACTCGTACAAACTGTGTCATGACATAGTCCGGCACAGAGGCGCCGCACACCCCCTATGCTTCACTGATGAAGTAATGGATCATGAATTCCAAGAAGGGTTTAAACCCGTGAACATTGAATCATACGATGGTACTACTGACCCCGCGGTATGGATAGAGGATTTCTTCCTCCACATTCACATGGCCCGCGGGGATGATCTACACGCCATCAAGTACCTCCTGTTAAAACTCAAAGGACCACCTCGGCATTGGCTAAATAGCTTGCTAGCAAACTCCATCGGAAGTTGGGAGAACCTGGCAAACGCATTCCTGGACAACTGCCAGGGCACTTATGTGCGACCATCGGATGTTGATGATTTAAGTCACATAACACAACAGCTCGGAGAGTCAGCCAGGAAATTTTGTACTCGGTTCCTAACCAAAAAGAACCAAATTGTGGACTGTTCGGATGCCGAAGCCCTAGCGGCCTTTAAACATAACATCCGTGACGAGTGGCTCGCCAGACATCTTGGCCAAGAGAAGCCAAAGTCCATGGCAGCCCTCACGACACTCATGACCCGCTTCTGCGCGGGCGAGGATAGCTGGTTGGCTCGTAGCAACAACACAACAAGCAACACTGGCAGATCAGAGGCCAGAGATAGCAACGGCAAACCCCGACGCAACAAACACAAACGCCACAAACATGGTGAAAGCGACGAAGACACGACTGTAGGATCGAAAGTATGTCTAGAGGGGGGGTGATTAGACTACTTGACCAAATTAAAACTTAACCTTTTCCCAATTTAAGTTCTTGGCAGATTTTAGCTATTGTAGGACAAGTCAAGCAATCATCACACAATTCAAGCAAGCATGCAAACAGTATATTGGTAGCGGAAAGTAAAGCATGCAACTTGCAAGAATGTAAAGGGAAGGGTTTGGAGAATTCAAACGCAATTGGAGACACGGATGTTTTTCCCGTGGTTCGCATAGGTGGTGCTATCCTACATCCACGTTGATGGAGACTTCAACCCACGAAGGGTAACGGTCGCGCGAGTCCATGGAGGGCTCCACCCACGAAGGGTAATGGTTGCGCGAGTCCACGGAGGGCTCCACCCACGAAGGGTCCACGAAGAAGCAACCACCCACGAAGGGTCCACGAAGAAGCAACCTTGTCTATCCCACCATGGCCATCGCCCACGAAGGACTTGCCTCACTAGCGGTAGATCTTCACGAAGTAGGCGATCTCCTTGCCCTTACAAACTCCTTGGTTCAACTCCACAATCTTGTCGGAGGCTCCCAAGTGACACCTAGCCAATCTAGGAGACACCACTCTCCAAGAAGTAACAAATGGTGTGTTGATGATGAACTCCTTGCTCTTGTGCTTCAAATGATAGTCTCCCCAACACTCAACTCTCTCTCATAGGATTTGGATTTTGTGGAAAGAAGATTTGAGTGGAAAGCAACTTGGGGAAGGCTAGAGATCAAGATTCATATGGTAGGAATGGAATATCTTGGTCTCAACACATGAGTAGGTGGTTCTCTCTCAGAACATATGAGTTGGAATTGTGTATGTGTTCTGATGGCTCTCTCCATGAATGAAGAGGAGGTGGAGGGGTATATATAGCCTCCACACAAAATCCAACCGTTACACACAGTTTTCCAATCTCGGTGGGACCGAATCAACAAACTCGGTCGGACCGAAAAGGTAAACCTAGTGACCGTTAGAGATTTTCGGTGGGACTGACATGCAACTCGGTAGGACCGATATGGTTAGGGTTTGGGCATAACGTAATCTCGGTGAGACCGATTACACAAACTCGGTGAGACCGAGTTTGGTAATAAGCTAACCAGAGAGTTGGTCAGGCAAACTCGGTGGGACCGATTTGCTCTTTCGGTGAGACCGAAAAGTTACAAAAGGGAAACAAAGAGTTTACATTGCAATCTCGGTGGGACCGATTCGCTCTTTCGGTGAGACCGAAAAGTTACGAAAGGGAAACAGAGAGTTTGCAATCCCATCTCGGTGAGACCGAGATCCCTATCGGTAGAACCGAATTGCTAGGGTTTGGCAGTGGCTTATGACAAGTGAAACTCGGTGGCGCCGGATAGAAAGAATCGGTAGGACCGAGTTTGGCTTAGGGTTTAGGTCATATGTGGATATGGGAAAGTAGTTGAGGGTTTTGGAGCATATCACTAAGCACATGAAGCAAGAGGCTCATTAAGCAACACCTCATCCCTCCTTGATAGTATTGGCTTTTCCTAAAGACTCAATGTGATCTTGGATCACTAAAATATAAAATGAAGAGTCTTGAGCTTTTGAGCTTGAGCCAATCCTTTGTCCTTAGCATTTTGAGGGTTCCACTTTCACATCCATGCCATGCCAATCATTGAGCTTTCCTGAAATAGTCATCTTGGAATAGCATTAGCTCAATGAGCTATATGTTGTTATGAATTACCAAAACCACCTAGGGATAGTTGCACTTTCAATCTCCCCCTTTTTGGTAATTGATGACAACATATAGATCAAAGCTTCGACAAATGATAATAAGCATGAAATATATCGTCGCTTTGAGAAGTATGTGACAAGTAAGAGCTCCCCCTAAATTTGTGCATATTTAAAATTTGCTTTGGACTGCAAATGCACAAAGAGTTAGAGTCATGGGTTACTCTTCCATGTCACATACATCTTGGTGGAGCGCTTAAAATGATAAGAATGAAATACATGCACTCATCACCAAGAATAGTGAATGATCACATAAGATAGATAAGATGATAATATTAAGCAAACATTAAGTGTAGCTTATGATCAAACACATGATCATCAATGTCTCACGAGCAATGACATAGTATCTCACACAAAAGCAAACAAAGTTCGAAAAACCACCAAATAAAACAAGAGAGAATAAAAGCAACACTCTCTCTCGAAGCCTATGATCTATACATTTTCTCCCCCTTTGGCAACAAGTTACCAAAAAGTTCCTAGAAAATGCATAGTGCTAAGTCGACACTCAGGCTTGATCTTCAGGTGGTGGTGGAGTCCAGAGCACTCCAAGGACGAAGCCTTCTGTAGACGTGGTCGGAGTCGAGGCTGAAGTGGACGCTGGAGCTGGTGGAATTGAGGCTGTAGCTGGTGCAGACGTGGTGGCTCTGGGGTCAGCAACTGGCACTGCAGACGACCTCGGACCTCGTGGCACTCTGGCAAAGGCATCAGTTGTAGTCTTGCCTCTCCTCTCCTGCATGTCATCCTGGAGCTGCTCCACTGCAGTCTGAATCTCTGTCGCTTTGACATCCAAGTCATAGAACTTTTGTTCCATGATCCTCTCTAACCTTGCCTGGTTCTGAGTTAGGGTGGCTAGTCCTTGCTCAATCCACAGGGTGGATGCAATCAAGTAACCAAGCTACTCTTGTTTGGTTTTCAAGAAATACTCAAATGCCTCCTCTTGAGTTGGCATCTTGGCAGCTTTCTCCTTCCTTGCCTTCTCCTTCTTTGCTTGTGCTTGTGCAGATGATGGTTCATTCTCATTCATGACAACTTGATTATCTTCAAAATCTAGACGGATGGGCAGGTCTTCCTTGTCCAATAAGTATATGCCTGTGCCCATCTTGGAGTTGATTAACTCCTGAATTTGTGGGGCATATCCACAGCTCCTCTTCTGATCAGCTGCTGTCCTCTTAATGGTCTCTACCATGAGGCTCATCACTTTGAACTTCTGTGGCACATCAAATATATGAAGCAAGTTGATCGCGTGGCCTTTGATCATCTTGTGATCACCTGACTTGGGCAACAAGGTGTGCCTAAGGATCCAGTTGATAGTTGGCAGCCCTGACAGAAGATAATGCACTGAGCCAAACTTGAAAGTATCAAGTGCTTCATTTGGAATTTCCTTGTACATGTTGGACATAGAGTTGTGGTCCATCTTCTTCTTGGCATATACATCCAAGTCATCTTCCTGCTCTTCTGGGGCATTGACCAGCTGAGCCCATTCAGCAACTGTAGATTGGTACCTCGTACCTTCAGACATCCAAGTTATCCTACCATCTGGATAGAAGTGTGTCGTGGAGTAGAATTGCATAATAAGTTCCTCGTTCCACTTTGTGAGCTTCTGCCCAACAAAGTCTGCTACTCCACAAGCATTGAAGCTGTCTTGCACTCCAGGATAGTGCTCTTCATTGTCCTTGATGTACTCCCAATCAACCCATCTCATGTCACAAACTATGGGCTTCTTATCCAACAAAACTGTCTCATAGAAGTCCTGCTGTTCCTTAGTGTGAAACCTATAATCAATAGCAGTTCTTCTCCTTGAAGCATACGGATCTGCTTCTCTCCACTTCCTCAGCCCTGAGTCTCTTCTGAGCTTCATGTCCTCAGCCACAGGATGAGCATCATTGTGGTCTGGGATCTTGGGCTTGAGCTTTCTCAGAACATGCTCTTCATCATCTTCTTCAGCAGCTTCAGGCACTGGGGCCTTGTTCTTTTCAGTTGCAGGTATGCTCCTCGTATTTCTCTTTGGAGCTGTCTTGACCTTTGATGCAGCCTTGGGTGCTTCCTTGGGCTTAGATGCAGTAGCCCCTGATTTGATAGCATCACCCATTAGCTTGGGTGCCTTAGGTGCTGGTGCAGCAACCTCTTCTTCTTCCTCTTCTTCCATGATGGAAGCCTTTCCAAGCACTCTGGCTACGGTCTTCTTGACCCTTTCCTTCCTTTTCTTTCCTTCAGCAACAACTGGCTCTATGGTTGCAGGCTTTTCAGGAATCTGAGTTGAGGCTCTGGCCTTTGGCATAGGCTGCCTACCTGCTGGCCTTTTGATTTTCAATCCTGGCTTTGTGCCTTGAGCTGAGCCATGTTCCTTCTCGAGCACTACTCTCTTTGAAGTTGCTTCCTCTTCTGCCACATAGTCCTCATCCTCTGATTCTGAGGTTCTCTTCTTCCTTTGTCTTGTGGCAGCTTTTGGCAGATTGCTAGGGGTGCTCCTGCTGCCTTCATCTAAAGAACTTGAGGGACTAGTGCCCTCACTCATCTGCACTGGTTGTTCTGACATGTTCTGGCTATCACTTTGGTCTGACATGATGAACAAGCTCACTGTTGACCTTGTGAATAGTTTATAGATGAGGTAGAGTGGATGAGCATCACAAAATGCAGAGATTTTTGCAAAAGAATGATTCAAAATCTTAGTTTTAGTTTCCCACTGAAATCATCTCGGATCTACCGATTTTTAAACTCGGTGATACCGAAGTAGTTTTGGAACCTACACTAGTGAACTCAGTCAGACCGAGTCACAGTTCGGTGGCACCGAGACTGCTAGGGATTGAATTTCCGTTGACGGCGACGGAGACCAACGACTGGAGGCGGCTGGCGGCGAGGAGACGATCCGAAGACCAAGTTGGCAGAGCAGGCTATCGTGCGGGCGAAGGGGTTCGGAGAAATTTCCAAATTTTTGCCCGTGACTATATATAGCCCGACCCTGTCGGTGTGACCAAGTGGAACAACTCGGTGGCACCGAGATGCAAAACTGTATACATTTGTTGCAACTCGGTGTGACCGAATGGTTCAAATCGGTTGCACCGAGATCGAAAACCTAGATCAACTTAATGATCTCGGTAGGACCGAAAGTAGGGTATCGGTCAGACCGAGAATCATAAAGAGGTTTTGGAAGTTTAAGTCTATGACGAATCGGGGACTCCGAGCGCTCCTCACACAGAGTGGTTCGAATCTGACTTGATCAAATTTTGTGATGTAGCATGAATAGAGTTTGAGACGTGAAAAGCATAGATAGATAGAGGAGGTTCTTAGGCATTCTTGTCCAACCACTTGGCAAAAGGAAATAAAACCGAACAATCAAAACAACAAGTGGATGTCCTCGAATGAGTAAAATATGCAACCAGCATGCTCACACAATAAGATGGCAAATGAAATATGTACAACCAATTCTAGCATCTATCAAGCAATTTGCGATGATAAGGTCATCTATATATGAGTATATTGACTTAGGAGTCAAGTGAGAACACTTGATCATAGGTCATACTCATCGTTTAAGCTCAAGTGGGGTTACCACTTTTACATAAAGCATTGTTGTGTTCACATCTTTAGAGTTGCTTTAGCTCAAGTCTTAGAGTAAAGCTCCCCCTAGATGTGATATCCCCCCTTAGAGGGATGAACTAACCTCGGGTTTTGTCGATGATGACTTCATGTAGATGTTGAAGATGTGGATGCTCAATGTTGATGTAGATCACTTGGAGCTATCCATTTGAGTGAATTGCACTTTCAATACCTACATGGGTTAGTCCCACAAGGAACAAACAAGGATATCCATAGACATAGAGTGATGCACACACAAGATGATGTCCATGAAAACTTTTAGGTTACCTTGTCCCTTGTCTTACCAACAAGAGGGTTTGTGACTCCTTGAACTAGTGCAAGATGTGGAAGTTGATTGCACTTGTTCTTGCCAAAATGATAAGAGTGAAGTATGTTGGCGGAGTCACCCTCAATTACTCTCTAGCTCTTCTTCTTTTGGATCCACACCATCTTGATGGGAATCCTTGGAGTTGTAGCCGTACTTGATGCAGTGGAACTTGAAGTAGTCTTGGGAATCCACTTGACTAAGGTCTTAGGAGCTTCTTCAAATGCATCAATTTCCTCTTGAAGCTTGTCCTTGCCTTTTTGCTTGTAGTCTTGTGGTGGAAGATCATCTTGAGCTTGTGTCCCCTTGAAAGAAGTATCATACTGCTCTTGTTGAGGAACAAACTTTGTCTTGGGATATTGATCTTCTTCCCACTCAACTCCATTAGCATTGAACTTTCGTTCAAAACCAACACCTTGATTCTTCCGGTGCTTTCCTTGCTTGCACACAATTTCCTCGAATTGCTTACTCCCGGCAAGGCTTTTGTACACTCCTTTCTCTATAATTCCCTTCAATAAGCTATTTTCTTGCTCAAGTGTAACTTGGCTAAGAGAATCATTAGTGGAATCAAGAGAACTACTAGAAGCAACAATATTGGATTTAGCATGATCATTGTTACTGCTAGAGGAAGAATCTTTCTTGTTCTTGTTACTAGACTTGACTTGAGGCATGTAAGTGGATAAGAGTAAACGCTTGGCAATGTAAGAAGAACTTTTCTTGCGGAGATCATCATTGATTGCTTTTAAGAACTCATGCTCTTGCTCAAGATTGAGCTTTTCAAAGCGTAATTTCTCATGAGCTCTTAAAAGTTCTCGATGATCTTCGAAGATAGTTTCATGAGCTAACTTAAGAGTGTTTAGTTCTTTAGTTAGAGCCTCAATCTTCTCCTTATCATTGTCATTCGTTTTATCTTGATTAGCATGATTAATTGACGTTTCATCATAGTATTCATCACTAGAGTTGTCAACAAGCAAATCATCACCTAACAAGTCATCTTCATCACTATTGAAATCAACATACTCGGGGTGTGTTACCTTAGGACCTTTGGCCATGAAGCATCTTCCAATTCCTTCATTTGGTGAGTCAAATATGTCGTAGGAGTTGGTTGACACAAGTGCTAGACCGGCAACACCTTCATCTTGAGTGTCTTCGGAGTTGGAGTGATAACTTCTCTCGGAGTGGCTGTCGGAGTCGGAGCCGGATACCCATTCACCAACATGAGCTTGATGTCTTCGTTTTGTGTAGCTCCTTGATGATTTTTCCTTCCTTTCCGAATCCTTGCTTCTCCGTGAGTATCTTCGTTCATAACGATCATCTCTACTCCTTCTCTCTCTTGGTGGTGATTCTTTGCTTCTTCTTTTTGGAGAATCTTCTCTTCTCTTGTAGGGAGCCGTACACTCATTGGAATAGTGTCCGGGTCTTCCACAACTGTAGCAGTTTCGCTCTCGACTAGAAGATCTTTTGTCATTGTAGGACCTTGACTTGAAGCTTCTATCTTTGCTTCTACTCTTGTAGAACTTGTTGAAGTTCTTCACCATTAAGCTCAATTCTTCATTGAAGTTTTGTTTCTCACTTGATGATGTAGGGGCTTCACATGAGGCTTTGTAGGCACCACTTGATTTGTTGTGAAGTTCCTCTTTATCCTTAAGTGACATCTCATGAGCAACAATTCTTCCAATCACCTCCGTTGGCTTGAGATCTTTGTAATTGGGCATCATTTGGATCAATGTGCACACGGTATCATATTTTCCATCCAAGGCTCTTAGAATCTTCTTGATGATGAATATATCGGTCATCTCTTCACTTCCTAAGCCGGCAATCTCATTTGTGATGAGAGCAAGCCTAGAGTACATTTCAGCGACACCTTCACCATCCTTCATTTTGAACTTGTCAAGTTGACTTTGAAGCACATCCAACTTGGATTCCTTGACGGAGTCGGTACCTTCATGCATATCAATCAAAGTGTCCCAAATTTCCTTTGCATTCTCAAGACGGCTGATTTTGTTGAATTCTTCGGGGCACAATCCATTGAAGAGAATATCACAAGCTTGAGCATTGTATTGCAACATCTTCAACTCATCCGCGGTAGCTTCACGGTTTGGTTCTTTCCCATCAAAGAAGTCACCTTGCAAACCAACACACACAATAGCCCAAACGGCGGGGTTATGTCCAAGAATATGCATTTTCATTTTATGCTTCCAACTAGTGAAATTAGTACCATCAAAGTAAGGACCTCTACGGTGATAATTTCCCTCGCTAGACGCCGTACTCTCCTAGGTTGTGAAACCAAGGCTATGACCACCAAAAGCTATGGAGACCAAAGCAAATGGAGACCAAAGCTCTGATACCACTTGTAGGATCGAAAGTATGTCTAGAGGGGGGTGATTAGACTACTTGACCAAATAAAAACTTAACCTTTTCCCAATTTTAGTTCTTGGCAGATTTTAGCTATTGTAGGACAAGTCAAGCAATCATCACACAATTCAAGCAAGCATGCAAACAGTATATTGGCAGCGGAAAGTAAAGCATGCAACTTGCAAGAATGTAAAGGGAAGGGTTTGGAGAATTCAAACGCAATTGGAGACACGGATGTTTTTCCCGTGGTTCGGATAGGTGGTGCTATCCTACATCCACGTTGATGGAGACTTCAACCCACGAAGGGTAACGGTTGCGCGAGTCCACGGAGGGCTCCACCCACGAAGGGTAATGGTTGCGCGAGTCCACGGAGGGATCCACCCACGAAGGGTCCACGAAGAAGCAACCACCCACGAAGGGTCCACGAAGAAGGAACCTTGTCTATCCCACCATGGCCATCGCCCACGAAGGACTTGCCTCACTAGCGGTAGATCTTCACGAAGTAGGCGATCTCCTTGCCCTTACAAACTCCTTGGTTCAACTCCACAATCTTGTCGGAGGCTCCCAAGTGACACCTAGCCAATCTAGGAGACACCACTCTCCAAGAAGTAACAAATGGTGTGTTGATGATGAACTCCTTGCTCTTGTGCTTCAAATGATAGTCTCCCCAACACTCAACTCTCTCTCATAGGATTTGGATTTTGTGGAAAGAAGATTTGAGTGGAAAGCAACTTGGGGAACGCTAGAGATCAAGATTCATATGGTAGGAATGGAATATCTTGGTCTCAACACATGAGTAGGTGGTTCTCTCTCAGAACATATGAGTTGGAATTGTGTATGTGTTCTGATGGCTCTCTTCACGAATGAAGAGGAGGTGGAGGGGTATATATAGCCTCCACACAAAATCCAACCGTTACACATAGTTTTCCAATCTCGGTGGGACCAAATCAACAAACTCGGTCGGACCGAAAAGGTAAACCTAGTGACTGTTAGAGATTCTCGGTGGGACTGACATGCAACTCGGTAGAACCGATATGGTTAGTGTTTGGGCATAACGTTATCTCGGTGAGACCGATTACACAAACTCGGTGAGACCGAGTTTGGTAATAAGCTAACCAGAGAGTTGGTCAGGCAAACTCGGTGGGACCGATTTTCTCTTTCGGTGAGACCTAAAAGTTACAAAAGGGAAACAAAGACTTTACATTGCAATCTCGGTGGGACCGATTCGCTCTTTCAGTGAGACTGAAAAGTTATGAAAGGGAAACAGAGAGTTTGCAATCCCATCTCGGTGAGACCGAGATCCCTATCGGTAGAACCGAATTGCTAGGGTTTGGCAGTGGCTTATGACAAGTGAAACTCAGTGGCGCCGGATAGAAAGAATCAGTAGGACCGAGTTTGGCTTAGGGTTTAGGTCATATGTGGATATGGGAAAGTAGCTGAGGATTTTGGAGCATATCATTAAGCACATGAAGCAAGAGGCTCATTAAGCAACACCTCACCCCTCCTTGATAGTATTGGCTTTTCCTAAAGACTCAATGTGATCTTGGATCACTAAAATATAAAATGAAGAGTCTTGAGCTTTTGAGCTTGAGCCAATCCTTTGTCCTTAGCATTTTGAGGGTTCCACTTTCACATCCATGCCATGCCAATCATTGAGCTTTCCTGAAATAGTCATCTTGGAATAGCATTAGCTCAATGAGCTATATGTTGTTATGAATTACCAAAACCACCTAGGGATAGTTGCACTTTCAACGGCAGTCAATGCCGGATTTAATAGCTCTAAGTCCGGTCAGCGGACAGGGCCACTCAAAAATGACAATTCGGGTCCGTCCAGTTTGGACCGCATACTCGACCGTCCATGCCAAATTCATGGCAAACCAGGAACACCAGCCAATCATACCAACAGGGAATGTTGGGTCTTCAAACAAGCTGGCAGGTTAGGCGCCAAAAACAAAGATAAGGGGTCTCAAAGCGATGACAGCGACGAGGATCCCAGATCACCGAATAGAGGAGGACAAAAGAAATCTCTCCAGCAAATCCAAATGGTGAATACGGTAAATGCCACCCACACTCCCAACCCAGACCGGATGCACACCCATAGGGATGTCGACCTAACGAAACCAGTCTGCCCGCAATACAAATTAGGGCCGATCACCTTCAACCAAATGGATCATACGGTCAACACCAGTCATGGCAATCCAGTCGCACTAGTCCTCGACCCAATAATTGACGGGTTCCACCTCACACGAGTCCTTATGGACGGAGGCAGCAGTCTAAATCTGCTTTACCAGGACACAGTGCACAAGATGGGCATCGATCATTTGATGATCAAACCCACTAAAGCCACCTTTAGAGGTATTATACCAGGCGTGGAGGCTAGCTGTACCGCCTCCATCGCCCTCGAGGTAGTCTTCGGATCACCAGACAATTACCGTGTCAAAGAGTTAATCTTCGACATCGTCCCCTTTCGCAGTGATTATTAGGCACTGCTCGAGCGAACTGCGTTCGCTCGATTCAACGCGGTGCCACATTATGCCTACCATAAACTCAAGATGCCCGGTCCGCACGGTGTCATCATGGTTAACAGCGAGGTCGAACTCTCCCTCGGCACCACAGAGTACGCTGCCGCTTTAACAACAGAAGCAATGGAGGGCACCTTTCAGTCAAATCTTGAGTCGACGGCTAAAACCCTGGACACATTCAAAGTAGTCCGAACTACTTCACGGCAGGATAGACCGGATCGTCCAGGGCTCAACTAAACATTCCAGCAAAGTCCAGAACATGCCACATATCGCGGCTCAACCGCTCTCCGGAACACAAATATTTCTTACATTTCCTTTGCATGCTCACCTTTGCGCAGACCGGGACCGGTGACATGGTAACAGCTCGAACGCACAAGGGAATCTTTAGATATTCCTTGCGACGTCCATCCGACTATACTCCGGATCTGCACACATCTTCTTCCTCCCCGGTCCCAGCAGGTTCCACAGTCATATTCCCCTTTTTATCACATTACATGTACTCATACTCTTCGACGTATTATTCAAATACAACATGTGGATTTATATGACGCTTATTTGCTGTTATTTCTTATTGAAACTCTTTTGTTAAGTGGCATCCATACACCGCGATATGCCTTTGCCAGGGGCTTCATTTTACCCATAATACGGCAATAAAGTCTGAACACCTTCACGGAAGTTCAGCACCCCGAATTTATAGCATTATATGCATCAGCTTCGAATCATGTCTTGGGTCAAATGTTGGGTTTGCCCGGCTCCCATGTTTTGCTGCCTTACGTTCCGCTATATCAGCTAAGGCGGCACAGGGAGAACTACTGTGATTGTGTCCTGGTTCTTCCGGACGAGCACCTCAGTAGAGAAAGCTGAAAACTGACTGTCATGATACGGCGAGAGCTGGTCAGCGGTTCGAGAGGTTGTAAAATCTTTAAGGATTTCTCCCGCATAATGCCATAACCAATGCAGCGTGCGATGGATTGGTTCTTCCTCCGATCAGGTGCCTATAGGGCCCCTCGTGCGGTCTTCCAAACACCAGGGGCTGCGCCTACCTTCCTAATGCTCCTATGGCTAAGTGAGAATGATAAAGCCCTATAGTCAGATTGCCTGGTTCGCTGTGCTGAACACCTCCTTCAAAGGACCCAACATTGGGGTAAAGAGTGATCGGGTTTATCCCGAACACCCCCGTATTTCTTACGAGGGGGCAGAAGCCGATGACTGGCCAATTCTCAGGTTTAATATATAAAACAGCCGCGCAGGAGGGTAAACTTTTATAACAAGCAATAAATAATAGAAATGACCTTGTTCACACATTACAAAGGACAACATGACTATACTCATGGAAATACAATGTCCTTGGTGCATTGCTCTGCCGCAGGGCAGGATCCTTTCAGGACACTTTCATAATACAATTCGGGCTTGTGGTGCTCCTTTCCCTCTGGCGGTCCCTCGGTCATCAGCTTTTCAGCATCCATCTTCCCCAAGTGCACCTTTGCGCGGGCAAAGGCCATTCGTGCACCTTCTATGCAGACCGACCGCTTGATGACGTCAAGTCGAGGGCAGGCACTAACAAGTCGCTTCACAAGCCCAAAGTAGCTACCTGGAATCGGCTCGGCGGGCCATAGCCAGATAATCAAATCCTTCATGGCTAGTTTGGCCGCCTTATGCAGTTCGATCAGCTGTTTTAGTTGATCGGTAAAAGGCACCGGATAATTCGGTGCCAGATACTGCGACCAGAAGAGCTTATCCACAGTATTCCCCTCTTTGGCTCGGTAGAATTGGGCGGCATCCGATATGCTGCGAGGAAGTTCCGCAAATACCCCTGGAGAAATCCGAACATAAAATTATAAAGCATAATTTTCTACCTGAAATACTTGATTTACATGGAAAAAGACCTTACCCGCCGTGATCTCCCTCGCCTCTTGGATCTCCTGCAGGGCGTCTTGGGTTTTCCCACGGGCATTGCACATGGCCTGATGAGCCCTGGTGAGTTCGGATTCTTTCTTCGTTAAACTCTGCTCCAGGGTCTCGCATTTTTTCATGGCCTCTTGGAGCTCTCGCCTAGCTTCCACAACCTTGGCCTCGTGCTTCTCACGAAGAGCCTGCTCTGCGGCTGCCTTTTCCTCAGCCTTGGCAACAGCCTTCTTCAGAGCCTCGACTTCGGTCATCACCCCTGGCACAAATCATGACACATATTCTATCATACTGAAAATTCGTTCGCACTGAACGCAAACAAGATTTGTGCATACCTTGTTGATCTTCCAACTGCCTTTTTAACTGGCCAAGCTCCGCTTCGGCCCGCTCCAGACTTTGATTCAGTCCGGAAACCTCCATGGTATGAGCGGCAGTAGCCGCTACAGACGCCTGCTTACAAAAGAAGAGATATATATGTCATCAAATGAGTCTTCCTGCGAAAAATATATTTGATCCTCTGTTCGGTTCTTTCGTTCACCGGACAATGTATCAGGGGCTACTATCCATACTATGACACTCTTCGAAACCGTATAAAACATACCTCAAAACCTCTCATAAGGTCAATACAGGCTTCATTCAGTCCATTTTCAGCGGTCTGAATCTTCTCAATCGCCGCACCGATAAGGGCACGGTGTTCATCGACGATGGATGCGCTCTTCAGCGCCGCCAATAGAGAACCCAGCGCCTCTGGTTGGACAGAGGTCGTCGGTGGAACAGGGACGCCCTCTCCAGCCGAGGACGACCGTCTACTTGATTTCGGAGCTGTATTGGTCTCCAAAACTGTGTCCGGCTGGGGGCCGAATTCAAGATGGTCCTCGCCGTCGAATCCTATGGGGATCTTCTCCCCCATGTCTCCGGCCCCTGAAGTTTGACCTCCAGGCGCCGCCTTCATGATTTTCTCCGCCCCTCCTTGGACAGAGTCCCTCTGGGACGAAGCCTTGGTGTTGATCACATGTTCGGGGGGAGGGGCCTTCGAAGGTGTCCCACTCTCCATAGCATCCGAGCTCAGCAAATCCTCAGATGAGGATTGTTCGGAACGGGACCCCGTCGGACTACAAAAAATATGGCTCAGGTTAAAATACTATGCCATGATGGGTCCAAACACATGAACATGTTCGGATTTTATATACTTACGAGTTCACTAGGGGCTGGGCCCTAGGATCCCATGCCGGTCTGCTATCGGCGACGGCAGTGGACTCTTCCGGAAGAATAGTTTTCCCCCTTTTAGGCGACTCGGCCTCCAAGTGTACGGAGGCCGTCCTCTTCTTTCTTCCCCCTACTGGGGATTCGTCTTCCTCCTCCTCGTCCTCTTCGGAGGAAGGTCGGGCACAGTGATGAAGGCTGCCCCGGGTATTTTTGGCCTCCTTTTCGGTCTTCTTCTCCGGCACCTTGTAAGGCGCCGGGTCCAACATCTTCGTTAGAAGTGGGCCGCCCGGTTCTTCGAGCAGCGGGGCCGGACATTGGATCCGCCCCGCCTTCTTCGTCCAGCCCTAGGAGAGTTGTGTAAAACACATTAAGCATTTCCCTTGAGTTATGTGAATAAAATGTATGGTAACTTACCGAGCTTGCAGGGCGGGACAGTTGGTACCTGCGGTCCTCGGCCAAGTCTGGCCATGATTTGCCGGGCTTAAAAAGAACCTTCCAGATGTCTTCGTGCGAGGAGCCAAAGAGCTCTCGCAGGGTCTGGTGCTTGGCCAAATCGAATTCCCATAGATTGCAAGTCTGGTGTTGACAAGGTAGGATCCGACGGACTAACATCACCTGGACTACATTGACAAGTTCGATATTCTTGTCTTCCATATCCTTGACACATGTCTGGAGCGCCAACAGTTCGTCGGACGAAGACCAGTCAAGGACCTTCTTGAGCCAGGACATGAGCCGCAGAGGGGCTCCGGATCGGAACTCAGGAGCAGCGGCCCACTTCGCGCCGCGCGGCTCAGTAATGTAAAACCACTCCTGTTGCCACTCCCTGACGGAATCATTTAGGGTACCTGTTGGCCATGTGACGTTGGGCATCTTGCTCACCATAGCACCCCCGCACTCAGTGTGCTCACCGCCCACTACCTTGGGCTTCACATTAAAGATCTTCAGCCATAAGCCGAAGTGTGGCGAGATGTGAAGAAAAGCCTCGCACACGACAATGAATGTCAAGATGTTCAGGAAGGAATTGGGGGATAGATCATGAAAATTGATCCCGTAATAATACATGATGCTGCGAACAAATGGGTGGAGGGGAAACCCTAGCCCGCGGATAAAATGAGGGAGGAATACGACCCTTTCGTGGGGTTTCGTGGTAGGGACGATCTGTCTCGCTGTCGGGAGATGGTGGCCGATTTTCTGGGCTAGATACCCAGCCTCCCGAAGTTTCTTGATGTCCTTCTTCCGGACGGTAGAGGCCATCCACTTGCCTCCCGCTCTGGGCATATTTGGAGTGGTTCTTCAGAGAAAATGCAAACTTGGGTGCTGGAGCTCGAGTGCGCAAGAATGGATGGGTAGGAGAGAAGAAGGCGTGGGTAAAAAGGTGGAACCCTTACCCCTTTATAAGGGCGGAAGAAACTATGCGCCTCCCCACTTGCCTGGTAAAACTCACTTATTCACCAAGCGTCGTGATTGATGGCGAGGTTGGGTTACCCTCACCCATATTGATGAGAATCCCGTGATAAGGGGACACGATCTCTGCTCGACAAGACGTGCCAAGAAAACCGCCTCACAATATGTGCAGTAGCTGGTTGAGAAAGACGGTTCGAATAATAACTGGGGCCATGGCGTGATGTCATGTTATGAAAAGTTGTCAACAGATTAGATTTGTGGAAATATTATACTCTCTGTGGTGGTATGTGGAATTTGTTTTGCAAAGCCGGACACTATCCTTGTGTTCAAAATCTTCTATGGAGTATTCGGAGGAGGAACCCGCCTTGCAATGCCGAAGACAATTTGCGCGCCGCACTCGTCGTCATTGAAGCCTGCTTCAGGGCTATCGGGAAGTGGGGTTCCGGCAAACCCTTAAGGTTCGAACACTAGGGTGCACGCGAAGTCTTTCCCTCCAACCGATCTACGCTCTAGCTCGCTAAGATCTTGCGGACGAACTCGACGAACTCTCAACACAGAAAGAAACAGGGTTTATACTGGTTTGGGCCACCGCTGTGGTGTAATACCCTACTCCAGTGTGGTGGTGGTGGATTGCCTCTTGGGCTGATGATGAACAATACAAGGGAAGAACGACCTCCTGAGGTTGAGGCGTTCTTGAGCTCGGTGAGCTTGTGCGTGTGGGTGGTCTCTCTTTCTCCCTTCTAGCTAAGATGATGTCGATCCCCTTCCACTCTGGTGGCTAGTCCTATTTATAGAGGCCCTGGTCCTCTTCCCAAATACCGAGCGGGAAGGGAGCCAACAATGGCGGGCTAATTTGAAGGGGGACAACTACTACAAGCTATCCTGACAAAAGTAGTATATGCCTGCACAAAGTTCTAGTGGTGACGCTGTTCTGGGCTCCACGATGACCTCCGTATTGAAGTCCATGGTGTTGGTCTTGTTGCACCAAAATGGCAACCTTTGCCTGAGGCCTCGGTACTCCGTGGTTGCGCCTGCCCCCTTTGCACCAAAGAGGAAACAAGGACGTTATGCGCGCTGGCGCCCGCCTGGTGTCGATCGTCACGGCTCATGTCACGAGAGCCTCGTGAGGTTCGCCTCGCCTTGATACCTCCGCTCCTTGTGAGCCTGCCGAGCTAGGCCACTCCAGAGGAGGTCTTGCGTTGTCCGCCTCGCGATGCTTGGCCCCTCGCGAGGGTCTTGGGCGCTTTGTTGGTGAAGGCGGGTCGTACGGCCTGCTGGCTCAGCCACGCCGCGGGCCGCAGGCAGGCAAGTCTGGGGACCCCCGTTCCCAGAACACCGACAGTAGCCCCCGGGCCCAAGGTGCATGCGGGCTTGGCTTCGCGGCGAAGACAATGGTCAAGTTCGGAGCACCGCGGGCCCCAAAAGCCTGTGGCCTCGGTTGACACATGGCGGTTGATTGGACGTGGGCGTCTCCGCTTCCCCACATTGTTTTGGCAACTGCTTGACCTGACAAAAGGCTGGCGCGGGCGGCACTTGCTTTCATTGCTTCTTCCTCGCCTCGCTCCAGATCCCCTTTCTTGCTCTTCGTCGCCGCTAGCTACAGATCTGCTCCGGCCTCTCTCTGCATCTGCCGCCCATGGCGCCGCGCAAGGTCAAGACTTCCTCGTCCCCGGCTTGGTATGAGCCCACTCTTGAGGCACCCACTGTCACGGAGAAGAGCCTCGCCTCCGTGCGCCTGCTGACGGCGGGAGAGAGCAACGAGTGGGGGAAGACGGAGCTCCGGCTTGCCTCCGACGAGCCGAAGCCTGAGGGGAGCACCTTCTTCCCCTTCTTTTTGAGCAGCGTTGCCGTTGGGTTGGTTCCTCCCTTCTCTGATTTCTTCTATGAAGTCCTCGACCACTATGGGCTGCAGGCGTTGCATCTCCACCCCAACTCCGTCCTCCTCCTGTCCATCTTTACCTACTACTATGAGGCGTACCTGAGCGTGATGCCTTTCGTGGCGCTCCTGCGCCACTTCTTCTTCCTTCGTGTCAGCGAGGGTCACATCTCTAGATGCGCCAACTTTGTTGCGTCCGGCAAGGCCAACTCGATCTCAAGCACCGGGAAGAGGGCCGATAACATTCGATCCAAGTGGGTCATGGTGGACGCCAAGCTCTCCCATCCGCGCCCGGCGTTGCCGGCGGAGGCGCCCCGGCAAGGCAAGGAGTGGCCCAGGGCGGAGCTTGTCGACGAGCGGGCATCGTCAGTGTTGGAGCAAATGATGACTGACCTGAAGCCGGGCAATGCGAGGGCGGCCAAAATAATGGGAGCGATGCTCCTGAGGGAGTTCTTGACGCTGCGGGTCGCCCCACTCCAGGCGCGCGCGCGCCCCTTCTAGCAGCTTGAAGGAGGGGAAAACAAGGCCCACCTGAGGCCGGGGGACCTGCCTAATGACGAACTAGATGCCGTCCTGTGCCTCATACTTGGAGACAACTAGGAGTACCCACCTAGCGCCTTCATTCCCCTGTTCCAACATAGGGACCGGGAGGAATTCGTCGCCTCTAGGCCGACTTTTGATGTGCGCGGGCTGGTGCCGCCGGTGCTTTCGGGAGCTCCTTCGGCGCAGAAGCCAGTGGAGGTGTCTTCTGGCGAGTCCCGCGAAGAGGGGGAGGAGGAGGAGGACCCTAAGGAGACCCTGGAAGAGGTGGAGGAGACCTCCCCTCCGAGCAAGGCCGAGATTCTTCGCGCCCTTCCTGATGATGTCGAGGCCGACGCCTACCAAGGAGGGAAGGAGCAACCCCTCGTCCCGACGAAGGGTAAGTCGTCACTGGTGGACCGTGGTGCCGCCTCCACCCCAACACCTCCTGGGGCTGGATCCAATTCCGCCTCTGCACCGCATGGCACCACCGGAGCCCGAGCGCCTGCTCCTCAGGTCCCGATGCTGTCGGGCCTCAAGCATCACAAGCGAAGGGTGGAGTACCTTGCGGTGGACTGGTAGGTGTTTCGAACTTCGCTTGGTCCATGCAGGTGCTTGTTTTTTCTTGATGCTCGCCTTTGGTTGATCAGGCCGACATCTTCAGCGAAGAAGAGGAAGGAGGGCAAGGCAGTTGTGCCTCCCTCCATAGAGCAAGGAGGCAACACCGCCCGTGCCTCCCCAGCCTGGTCGTCTTCGTGGGGCTAAGAGGAGCTCCGCCGCATGGAGTCAGCCCGCATGGCCCCGCTGGCTCCGGAGGTGCTGGTACTTGGCGTGGATGATGAGGTCCCAGCTGCTCTGGAACCCGTGGTCTCCCAAGCCCTAGTGATGATGTCGCTTCCTCCTACTGCTGCGCCTCCACTCCTTCGTTCTTCCACTCCCGCTGCCGTCTTGGAGCGTGCCCTTTTAGAGATGACCCAACTGCAGGCGGATCTCCTGAGCGTTGACCCACGCCTGGTGGCCGAGCGTCTGGAGCTGGCCTCTGGCTGGCTTCATTCTGACCTGGTAGTACGCGTGATGTTGGGCCAGGCTATTGCGGCTTCCGAGAGAGAGAAGCAAGGAGTCGTCAGTGCTGCAGCCGATCATGAGGCGGCGCTGAAAGAAGCCAAGGCCGCCCGTGACCGCTGCCAAGCGCTGGAGGGCGAGTTGCAGAGCCTACGCGATGAGCACGCCGAAGAGGTGCACCGCCGTGAAGCAGAGGATAAGGAGATGAAGGCCCGGGAGGAAGCCACCAAGAACCGTGATGCTGAGCTGGCGGAGCTGGGGAAGAGGCAGGTTGCCGAGCGCAACCGGTTGGAGGAGCTGGAGCAGAAGATGGGGGCGAAGGAGGCCGATCTCAACGCCAAGGCGCGGGTCCTGGCCGAAGATTGTGTGGCCTTTGCCGATCTCGAGAAGAGATCTCGAAAGGTACTGAGGACACTCGACAAGCATGGCCTAGAGAAGCTGTTGGATACTGACGAGGACGGCCCCGCCCAGCTGCTTCCTCTCATGGTGAAGGCGCTTGAGGAGGTCGTTGAGGGCCTCGGTCGAATGGCGGAGGCGGAAGCTCACGTTCTGTCTTCAGCCGCACTTACCCGCATCCTCAGCCATCTACACCTCCGCGACCCCGACGCCCAGCTTGACGAGCTGTTGGAGCCTGTGGCTGAAGATCTCTATGAAACCGCCGCCGCAACCGTTCAAGGTCAAGTGGAGGCTTTGCTAGGGAAGTTCCGCGGCTTTGTCTCCGATCCTCTGTCCGGCGATGTCGCGGATCCTACGGCTGGTGGCGAAGGTGAGGACATCGTCGCCCACAGGGGAGCTCCTTCCGCAGGCGACGATGACATCCAGGGGTGACCTGCGGCTACTCTCCTTGTTTCATTCCTACGACATACATCGGGCCTCGTGGAGGCGTTTAGACTTTTCATTTGGTATTGCAAGAACAGTATGATTGTAATATTTGCTTTGAGATTCTGCATTTTCCTTCCTTATTTGCCTTGTTCTGCGTCGGCAGAGCCCGGCCCCGCGCATACCTCAACCGCCATTGAGCCGACCGGAGACCAGGACGGACCAAGGAGTGAGGGGCTATGTGACCAGTTAGGCTCCTGAGTCGCGATGCTCAGGAGTCCCCCTTGACGTGCGAACAGCATATAGGGAGAGTTCGTGAGGAAAGATTAATGTTCTACGTCGGCAGAACCCGGCCCCGCGCATACCTCAACCACTGTTGGGCCGACCGGAGACCAGGACGCTCCAAGGAGTGAGGGGCTACATGACCAGTTACGCTCCTGAGTCGCGATGCTCAGGAGTCCCCCTTGACATTCAAATAATTTCCATACCTGCCCTCGCCGAGGCCTCGGGAGGGGCGCGCGATGCCGACGTCCGAGGGACCTAGTTGGGTGGCGTGCGCTTGGGCGTGACCCGAGCGCAGCCCCCGTGCCTAGCCCCCTTGCGCGACTCTCCTGAGGGGAGGCGTCGTGGTGAGGCTGGGCACTGAGCTTTGGGCTCCCTGAGGTTGGTACGACCATGGGGTCACCCTTAGTTGTTTATCACCAGCGCGGAGCATAGTGCTTCCGCTTGTGCACGGGCATAGCCGCTCCTCGGCAGTGTCGACAGCCAGCGCGGAGCATGGAGCTTCCACTTGGGCATGGGATGGGTCCCCCCCTCCGGGAGGAGCCCCCGGGGCATGTACAGCCCCTCCCTAACACGTGGCTTGCACGGCAGGGCTGCGAGGTGTATCTGGGCACTCGTGAGCCAGCGCGGGACTCACGAGGCCCTTTCTCAAGGCGGTTTGCGCCTGGTCTTGAGTCTTGGTGACTGTATGTCCCTGCAAGGCGGTTAGATGCAAGCACTCTACGTCCTCAGGTCCCGGCCCTCAGCGAGCTCAACCACCGCTGGTATGCCAGGTCGTGATGCCGTGGTCAAGCCCAGGGGTGAGGGCTGGAGAGCCAGTAAGAGCTCTTGAGTCACGATGCTGAGGAGCCCTATTTTTAACGTGCAAGCAAATTGCATGGGGCGAACGGACCCGTGGCGGGCGATGATCAAACAGGTGATAGCAGTTGGCAGGTTAAGCATGAAGAGCAGATTGTCTGAGATAAATGCAGGAAGGTACATGCCACTGGGCCTGCCCCGAGCGGTGTGGGGATGATGCAGCCCGAGGGGCGCCCCCAGCGAGGTAAGCTTAGGAACATAAGCAAAAGGGATACATGCCACGGGGACGGACCCACGTGGCCTGGGAATAGTGCAGCCCGAGGGGCGCTCCCAGCTTAAATGAACTTGGAAGATGTCACCTGGGTCTGTAGACGAAGTAGAGCTGGTGCAGCTGAAGACACGCGTTGAAGGAATGACTCCTC
Source organism: Triticum aestivum (assembly GCF_018294505.1). Lineage (NCBI taxonomy): Eukaryota > Viridiplantae > Streptophyta > Magnoliopsida > Poales > Poaceae > Triticum > Triticum aestivum. The sequence continues at coordinate 118,325,144 of NC_057797.1, read as the reverse complement.
ATGAGCCACCGGGACCCTGAGCCTCAGGAGGCTCTGGGAGCTCAGGAGGTTCCCTGAAGGCCGTCGCCATCTCCTCCAGAACGGCGTGGAACCTGGCCTCCTGAGCCGCCAGGACTTGCCGCACATTGCGTTGATGGGCCGACACCACGCTCGGCAAGCCGAAGGGCATGCGAACGAAGCTGTGTGGTGGACCCTCATAGCGCCCCGCGCGTGATGGCCATAAGTGTTCCTGAGATGCGGCCCCGTTGAGCCCTGGGATGTCGACGCAGGCGCGCAGCTCAGCACCCTCGCCTGGGTGGTGAGCCACACTCTGTGAGCGGTTGTCGCCACGCATGGCTCTTGCGTCTTGCAGCTATTGGGTGGTCTTGGTGATGAACTCCTGGGTGGTGGGCATTCCTTGCCCCACCCTCTCCTGAGGAACACGTGCCATGAAGCACCCTTTCAAGTGGTGCCCAAGCGCCTCCCTCGTGAGATTGGCAATGTCTAAGGCCCTCCAGAAGAGAGCCCCCGAGCCTTGCCTGAGGAGGGCGCCGGGCGCGCTTTCCTATGCGGTGGAGAGGCGCCCCTGGGCGGGCGCCGATCCTGACGAGGCTCCTGATGCGACGCCATCTTCTTGGGGTCCTGCACGGCGCGGTAGCTTCTTATTGGGGATGGTCTCCGGAGGGCCTTCGCTTCTGTTGTCAGGGTTATCGATTGCCGCGGCTTGGAAGGCGCGCTCAAGGGAGCACACTGCATCCCTTTCTTCACATGGGACCGTGATGATCCCCCCGCTTCCTGGCATCTTGCGAACGTAGTAGCCGTGGTGAGGGACTGCCATGAACTTGGCCATGGCTGGATACCCGAGAATGGCATTGTATGGCAGGCGGATGTGCGCGACGTCGAAGTCGATGAGCTCGGTGCGGTAATTCTTGCGCTCCCCGAAGGTGACAGGCAGGCGGACTTGCCCTATTGGTGTGGTGGAACCGTCAGTCACTCTTGAGAAAGGCTTGGTTGGCTGGAGCTGCTCATAGGGCACTTGGAGGTTGTCGAACGTGTCAACGGATAGGACGTTGAGCCCTGCGCCGCCGTCAATGAGAGTCTTGGTGACTTGCACATTGCTGATGACTGGGGAGCACAACATTGGGAGTGTGCCAATGGTGGCTACGCACTTGAGCTGGTCGGCCGAGCTGAAGGTGATGGCGCATTGGGACCACCGGAGCGGGTGCGTGGCCTTGGGCTTGGGGAGCGCCGCATTCACCTCGTGAGCAAACTGTTTGAAGATGCGCTGAGAGGCTGGGGCCTGAGCACCGCCCAAGATGCAAGCGACAGCGCGCGGCTCCTGGAAGCCCCTAGCCCCCTCGTCCGGGTGGTGGTCGTCATTCCTCCTTGACGGCGGCAACGGGGGAAGACCAGCGTTGCCCTGGGGGCGATCCTCACGAGGCGGGTCCCTCCAGGTGCCCTCGCGAGGTTGGTCCTGCCAACGGTCCTCGCGAGGCCGGTCACGCCACTCCTGGCGCGGGCCACGGTCGTCCCAGCGTCCGCCTCCGCATCCTCCTCCGCGGTCGTAGCCCCGGTCGCTGCGCTCGGGGCGTCGTCCGAAGCGTCCTTCCCGAATGGCTCTGAGCTCTTGACAGTCGCTAGTGTTGTGGGTGTTCAGGTTGTGGAAGGCACGGAATGGGCGGCCGTTCTTGGATGACTCGGGCTGATCTCTGCCTCGCTTGGTGTCGGGCTCTGCTGTGAGTACTACTACCTCTTTGCGCTTCACGTCCTTGGCCTTGGCCTTCTTTTCCTCCACTCCTGCAGCTGGCAGCTCAAGGAGAGAGAGGCGCCCCTCGTCAGCTCTTGCGCACCTGGTCGCCAGGTTGAACAGCTCCTGAGATGTGCAAAGCTCCTCATGGATTGCCAGCTCTTCCTTCATCTTGACGTCGTGGACGCCATCGGAAAATGCAGAGATGATGGCCTCGTCCGTGACCTTGGGGATCTTGAGGCGGGTGCTGTTGAAGCGCTGGATGTACTTCTGGAGGGTCTCTCCTGGCTGTTGCTTGATGCGGCGTAGGTCGCCCGCTACCGGTGGACGGTCACGAGTGCCCTGGAAGTTGGCGACGAAGCGGTCGCGCATCTCGTCCCGGGAGGAGATCGAGCCGTGCTGTAGGTTCAGGAGACAGGAGCAGGCCCCATCCTTGAGAGCCATGGGAAACCAGTTTGCCATGACTTTTTCGTCGCTGTTGGCCGCTTCGATGCTCAACTCATAGAGCTGCAGGAACTCTGCAGGGTCGGCGGTGTAGTCATACCGAGGAGGCAGGTCTGGCTTGAACTTGCCTGGCCAGGCAACGCTACGCAGCTCAGGGGTGAAGGTGCGGCAGCCTGCCGTGGTTGCCGGGGCCCGCTTTGGGGACGGAGCTTGGTCTTGGCGAGGTCCGCGCTGTGCCACTGCAGGCGGCGTGCGGTCTTGACGAGGTGGCACGGGGAGCGCTGGTGCAGCTTCTCGCGGCCGCGGGATTTCTTGGCAGCTCCTTTCTTCACGTGCGGGCGCCGGGCGCGGCGGATCACACCGTGGAGGCGCGCGCCTTGGCGCCAAGGCACCGTCTTGGGGTTGAGGCGGTGGAGGCATGCCACGAGCCCCGTCGCCCACGGCCTGCTGAGGGGGAGGCAAAGAGTGGGACGGCGCCAGAGAGCCCCCCGCGGCACGGACGAGCTCAGCGACGCGGTCGAGCCACTCCTCATAGACGTCATCGACGGGGCGGTAACGCAGGAGCTCGTTCGCCGCGATGAAAGTAGCTCGTGCCTCCATGGGAGCGCGGTGCGCGTGAGACGAAGAGCCAGGAGGGGTGAGTGATGGAGTAGTGGTGCGGCCGTCCTGCCGCACCAAAGGATGTTGCGAGGACGCCTGCTGCTCGTTTCCCATCGGGCCGGTGGCAGCGTTGGCGGCGGGGGACGGAGAACGACGAGGTGGCCCGCCAATGGGAGCCGTCTGAGCGATGCGGGTGGCGAGGGTGGCACGACGCTCAGATCGAGCGCGGCGAGCGTTCGACATGGAGACGACGGAGCGGCGGAGCGACAAACTGATGGAAGGGAAGCTACGGCGCACCCCTACCTGGCGCGCCAAATGTCAGGATGTGGGGTTCCGGCAAACCCTTAAGGTTCGAACACTGGGGTGCGCGTGAAGTCTTTCCCTCCAACCGATCTACGCTCTAGCTCGCTAAGATCTAGCGGACAAACTCGATGAACTCTCAAGACAGAAGGACACAGGGTCTATACTGGTTCGGGCCACCGTTGTGGTGTAATACCCTACTCCAGTGTGGTGGTGGTGGATTGCCTCTTAGGCTGATGATGAACAATACAAGGGAAGAACGGCCTCCTGAGGTTGAGGCGTTCTTGAGCTCGGTGAGCTTGTGTGTGTGGGTGGTCTCTCTTTCTCCCTTCTAGCTAAGATGATGTCGATCCCCTTCCACTGTGGTGTCTAGTCCTATTTATAGAGGCCCTGGTCCTCTTCCCAAATATCAAGCGGGAAGGGAGCCAACAATGGCGGGCTAATTTGAAGGGGGACAACTAGTACAAGCTATCCTGACAAAAGTAGTCTTCGCCTGCACAAAGTTCTGGTGGTGACGTTGTTCTGGGCTCCATGATGACCTCAGTCTCGCAGTCCATGGTCTTGGTCTTGTTGCACCGAAATTTCAACCTTTGCCTGAGGCCTCGGTACTCCGTGGTTGCGTTTGCCCGCTTTGCACCAAAGAGGAAACAAGGACGCTGTGCGCGCTGGCGCCCGCCTGGTGTCGATCGTCGCGGCTCACGTCACAAAAGCCTCGTGAGGTTCGCCTCGCCTTGATATCTCCACTCCTTGTGAGCCTGCCTAGCTAGGCCACTCCAGAGGAGGTCTTGCATCGTCCGCCTCGCGAGGGTCTTGGGCGCTTTGTTAGTGAAGACGGGTCGTATGGCCTCCTGGCTCAGCCACACCGCGGGCCGCAGGCAGGCAAGTCTGGGGACCCCCGTTACCAGAACGCCGACAAGGGGCTACTGAGGGAGTCCTGGATTAGGGGGTCCTCGGACAGCCGGACTATATACTTTGGCCGGACTGTTGGACTATGAAGATACAAGATTGAAGACCTCGTCCCGTGTCCGGATGGGACTCTCCTTTGCGTGGAAGGCAAGCTTGGTGATTCGGATATGTAGATCTCCTCCCTTGTAACCGACTCTGTGTAACCCTAGCCTCTCCGGTGTCTATATAAACCGGAGGGTTTTAGTCCGTAGGACAACAACAATCATACCATATGCTAGCTTCTAGGGTTTAGCCTCTCCGATCTCGAGGTAGATCAACTCTTGTAATACTCATATCATCAAGATCAATCAAGCAGGAAGTAGGGTATTACCTCCATCAAGAGGGCCTGAACCTGGGAAACATTGTGTCCCCCGCCTCCTGTTACCATCCGCCTTAGACGCACAGTTCGGGACCCCCTACCCGAGATCCGCCGGTTTTGACACCGACAGTTAGCTCATAATTTTTGCTGAAAACTTGAATGTCGGCTTTACATATTTACAACAACAAGATCAAACAGAGTTTGTAAAAGTTGTTCTTTATCACTTTCAGTTTGTCAACTGAATTGCTTGAGGACAAGCAAAGATTTAAGTCTGGGGGAGTTGATACGTCTCCAACGTATCTACTTTTCCAAACACTTTTGCCCTTGTTTTGGACTCTAACTTGCATGATTTGAATGGAACTAACCCGGACTCACGCTGTTTTTCAGCAGAATTGCCATGTTGTTATTTTTGTGCAGAAATAAAAGTTGTCAAAAAGACCTGAAAATCAACGGAGAATATTTTTGTAATATATAAAAAATACTGGTGAAAGAATCCATGTCAGGGGGCCCACACCCTGTCCACGAGGGTGGGGGCGCGCCTACCCCCTGGGCGTTCCCCCTGCCTCGTGGGCCCCCTGATGCTCCACCGACCTCAGCTCCAACTCCATATATTCATGTTCTGGGAGAAAAAATAAGGGAGAAGGATTCATCGCATTTTACGATACAGAGCTGCCGCCAAGCCCTAATCTCTCTTGGGAGGGCTGATCTGGAGTCCGTTCGGGGCTCCGGAGAGGGGAATCTGTCGCTATCATCATCATCAACCTTCCTCCATCATCAATTTCATGATGCTCACCGTTGTGCGTGAGTAATTCCATCGTAGGCTTGCTGGACGGTGATGGGTTGGATGAGATTTATCATGTAATCGAGTTAGTTTTGTTAGGGTTTGATCCCTAGTATCCATTATGTTCTGAGATTGATGTTGCTATGACTTTGCTATGCTTAACGCTTGTCACTAGGGCCCGAGTGCCATGATTTCAGATCTGAACCTACTATGTTTTCATGAATATATGTGAGTTCTTGATCCTATCTTGCAAGTCTATAGTCACCTATTATGTGTTATGATCCGTTAACCCCGAAGTGACAATAATCGGGATACTTACCGATGATGACCATAGTTTAAGGAGTTCATGTATTCACTAAGTGTTAATGCTTTGGTCCGGTACTCTATTAAAAGGAGGCCTTAATATCCCTTAGTTTCCAATAGGACCCCGCTGCCACGGGAGGGTAGGACAAAAGATGCCATGCAAGTTCTTTTCCATAAGCACGTATGACTATATTCGAAATACATGCCTACATTACATTGATGAATTGGAGCTACTTCTATGTCACCCTATGTTATAACCATTGCATGAGGAATCGCATCCGACATAATTATCCATCACTAATCCATTGCCTATGAGCTTTTCATATATTGTTTTTCGCTTATTTACTTTTCTATTGCTACTGTTACAATCACCATAAAACCAAAACTGCTACCGTTACTTTTGCCACCGTTACCACTACTATCATATTATTTTGCTACTAAATACTTTGCTGCAGATATTAGATATTAAGTTTCCAGGTGTGGTTGAATTGACAACTCAGCTGCTAATACTTGAGAATAATCTTTGGCTTCCCTTGTGTCGAATCAATAAATTTCGGTTGAATACTCTACCCTCGAAAACTGTTGTGATCCCCTATACTTGTGGGTAATCACGGGTCTGCAACATTCAGATCCATATGTATCTTGCAAATCTCTATGTCTCCCTCCTTGACTTGATCGCAGATGGAATTGAAGCATCTCTTGATGTGATTGGTTCTCTTGTGAAATCTCGATTCCTTTGCCAAGGCAATTGCACCAATATTGTCACAAAAGATTTTCATTGGACCCGATGCACTAGGTATGACACCTAGATCATATATGAACTCCTTCATCTAGACTCCTTCATATGCTACTTCCGAAGCAGCTATGTATTCCGCTTCACACGTAGATCCCGCCACGACGCTCTGGTTGGAACTGCACCAACTGACAGCTCCACCATTTAATAAAAACACGTATCCGGTTTGTGACTTAGAGTCATCCGGATTAGTGTCAAAGCTTGCATCGACATAACTGTTTACAACGAGCTCTTTGTCACCTCCATATATGAGAAACATATCCTTAGTCCTTTTCAGGTATTTCAGGATATTCTTGACCGTTGTTGTAAGTGCATCTAGTGCCGCCCCAGTTGGTTTTGGAGTATTGACGACAAACCTAGTTGAGGGACTAAAGTGTTTGTGAGAATTGCAGGATAACACAGGTAGAAGTCCCTCATTGATTCGGTTTTCCTACCAGAGATGACCCCTAAAGATGTATGAAGACATTGATGTCAAAGGTGGTATATGAAGATATTCACATTGAAGACTATGACAAGAGAAGACACCGCATGAAGCCTATGGAGCTCGAAGACTTAGATCTTTCGTAGTTCTTTTTCTTCTGTGTTGAGTCATAGGAACCACCGAACTGTTAAGTGGGGTCCAAGAGAACCAGTCAGAATGACTGAAGTGATGCTTAAACATAACCTATGTCTTCGAGTGAAGACTATGAGGGCGAATCTTGTCCAGAGTCGGACAAGTCAGCTTTGCTTGTAGCCCAAGTAAAGTTGCCGTGTGAGTTTGAAATCTGACCGTTGGAACACGTGTCAGTTCCTTAGTGACCCAGGGTCATTTCGGACAAATCAGGTCGGGTTGCCTAGTGGCTATAAATAGCCCACCCCCTACAACCATAAACGGTTGGCTGCTCAGATTCAGAGTACGACTTTTGTCGTTTGAGAGCAACCCACCTCTAAGCCTTTGAGAGAGAATTCCTTGCAAGGATAAAGCCCTAACCACCCAGAACCAAAGAGAATTAGGCATCACTTAGGTCTTCTTGTCTGTGTGATCTAAAGACTTATTACACTTGAGGACTGTGCATCCTCCAGCCGGTTAGGCGTCGCGTTCTGAGCATCCAAGAGACATTGTGGATCGCCGGTGAACGAAGTCTATGAAGGTTTGGGAGTCTACCTTGAAGACTTACCAGAGTGATTGGGCGAGGTCTGTGTGACCTTAGCTCAAGGGGAATACGGTGAGGACTGGGTGTCCTGAGCTGCGTGTTTAGGACTGGGTGTCCTCAGGTTTAAATACCTAGCCGCCCTAACCAGACATACAGTTGTCACAGCAACTGGAACTGGTCCAACACATCATTGTCTTCAATGAGTCACTGGTTTCATCCTTCCCTTCTCTTTACGTACTGTTACTCCTTGTGAAGTCATTGAATGATTGCACTATCTTTTATCTTCACTGAGTGACTGATTGTTCTGTTTGGCTTCATAATATCTTCCTACCTGATCCTTACTACATTGCAGCTATTTGTCATTGTGCTTTCACTCTATTGAATACTTGACTATGGCTTGCCTAGTGTAGTCTACCTTCCGCTGCAGGGTAATAGGTTTATTTCTACTGTTTGTCTTCATAACTTCCACGTTTTGAAGACTTTCATAAAAATCGCCTATTCACCCCCCCTCTAGTCGATATAACGCACTTTCAATTGGTATCAGAGCAAGGTACTCCCTTGTTCTATGTGATTTTGGTTTAACCGCCTAGAGTTCTAGTTATGTCGACAACAGGAATGAAGACTGTGTCATGCCCCATCTTCGACGGTCACGAGTATCCCAAGTGGAAGGCCATGATGAAGAAGCGCCTCATGGCGATGAACAGCGAGCTGTGGACCGTCACTGAGATTGGTCTGACCGATCTGTGCAAGATGGCGGAAGCTGATCACATTCGCAAGTACACTCTTATCAACCTCACGGCGAAGGACGTCATCTGCTCCTGTCTGTCTCAAAATCAGTTCAGGAATATCATGCATCTCGATCATGCGAAGCTTATCTGGGACCGTCTCTCTGAGGTCTATGAAGGTCATCGAACTCGTCATGATCCTTGGTTTGAGGACTTTAAGGAATCTCTCAAAGCGATGACATTCGAACCAGAATCATCATCTTCTGCATCATGCCTTATGGCAAAAGGTGCTAAGGTAACTGAATGCTATCTATCTGAATCCAGTGATGATGAATCTGATGATGAATTTGGACCCAGCTATGCAAAACTTGCTTCCCTTGCCATTAAACAACAGAAAGCTATGGAACATATTCAAAAACTGTTAGATAAAAGCGATGATCTGTTAGGCGCTGAAATGACTCGATCTGAGTCCTTAATTGAAGACATAAAAAATCTTCACGTTAAGTATGAGGAACTTGAAAGTCGTCATGAAACGCTCTCAACAACTCAAGAAAAGCTTTCCTATGATTATCTTCAAAGGAAGCACGATCTTGAGAAATTGAGAGCGGCTCATGAAGATCTTCAAAAGGAAAATGAGTCACTTCACGCCGAACAGATCAGTTCCGCTCAGGAAGGATTTGAACCACCATGTCTTAAATGCATTGAGCGTGATAATGCTACTTCTGTTGCTAAATGTTCTACTGCTGCTACTGTTGCAATATCTTCAACTGTTGATGTGGTAACTAACCCCTCTGCTGAGGATACCACTGCTATTGCTGATGAGAATGCTAGATTGAAGACATTGCTTGAAACAGGGATGTACAAAAGCCTTAAAGGGCATCAGACACTATGTGATGTCCTCAAAAGGCAGATTCTGAACCGAAACCCGAGGAAAGAGGGTGTTGGGTTCGTAAGGAAAATGAATGCTGATGGCTCTTACTGGAAACCTGAACAGTACCCCAAAACCACATGGGTTGCTGCAAAGGAACCTTCAGCAGATCCATCCAATCTGTCTGGCTTCACTTGTGCTAACCCCATTGTCATTGATGAATCCTTTGATGCAAACTATAAACTGTTTAAGAATCAGAATGGTGAAGTGTTTGCCAGGTACATTGGTACTAACTGCAGGAATGGACCGCCTATGAAGAAGATCTGGGTGCCCAAAAGGTGTTTGGAAAATCTTCCTGTGAATGTCGTCATGACACCACAGATGAAGAAGACTAACCCCAGACCACAAGCTTCATACGGCCCAAAGGCTTCATACAGACAGAGGACTCACCTGAGTCGCACTAACGCAAATGTTTTGCAGGGAAACCATACTCAGGCCTATGAATATGAGCGCGATTCATCAAACCACCTTGTTCATAAGACCAAGAACTATTCTGCTTATTCTTATGAGTACTATTGTCCGCTTGTAAGACTTTTTTCTAGAGCTCCAAAGCCAAAGTTCTCAGACGCTGCACTTAGACTTATTGCTTCCAAGCCACCCTTGAAGATGTGGATGGCTAAGAAGGCTTAACTCTCTTTTGCAGGGAAAGGTCTCCAGCAGAAAACCAAAATCGTCTGACGCTATTGCTGGGGACCTTAAACATCTTGTGGGGCGCAAGATCAAAAGGCCTAATGGTCTTACTATGTACTTCGTTCCTGAATCGCTTGCTACTCTCCCTATCGGTCCTAATCTGGATCTAAGCTTTCATAACCCACTGGTTCGTCAAATGTTTTTGCTTCACAATTCTCTTCATGAAGCCTATCCCCCTAACTGCACTGTAGGGTACGACACCAGCGTCTTCAGAATGGATTATTGATAGTGGGTGTACCAACCACATGACTGGCAAAAGAAGCCTTCTTATGGACTCAACCTTACGCCCATCCGACAAGAGCCACATCACATTTGCTGACACTGGTAAAAGTAAGGTATTGGGTCTAGGTAGAGTTGCAATCTCAAAGGATCAACACATGGATAAAGTCATGCTTGTTGAATCCCTTGGCTTCAACTTAATGTCCGTCTCAATGCTTTGCGATTTGAACATGATCGTAATATTTGGAAAATATCGTTGCCTTGTTCTAATGGAATATGACAAGTCTCTAGTGTTTGAAGGGTATCAGAAAGATGATTTGTACGTGGTAGATTTCTCAGCAGGACCACAGCTTGTCATATGTCTTCTAGCAAAAGCTTCAGAATGCTGGCTCTGGCATCGGAGGCTTGGGCATGCTGGCATGAGGAACCTCCACACCCTTGCAAAGAAGAAGCATGTCATAGGCATCGAGGGCGTCAAGTTTAGGAAAGATCACTTATGCGGTACCTGTGAAGCAGGGAAGATGACGAGGGCCAAACATCCCTCGAAGACAATCATGACAACTACTCGACCCTTTGAACTGCTCCACATGGATCTTTTCGGTCCCACTCATTACTCAACTCTCACTACTACTGCTTGTCTCTATGGCTTTGTCATTGTTGATGATTATTCTAGATATACTTGGGTGCACATAATCCTCTACAAGACTGAAGTGCAGGATGTCTTCAGACGCTTCACCAATCGAGCAATGAACAACTATGGCGCCAAGATAAAGCACATTAGAAGTGACAATGGCACTGAATTCAAGAACACTGGCCTTGATACATATCTTGATACCTTGGGCATCACACATGAATTCTCATCCCTATACACGCCACAGCAGAATGGCATCATCGAACGCAAGAACAGAACACTCATTGAGATGGCCCGAATGATGCTAGATGAATACAAGACTCCAAGAAAATTCTGGCCTGAAGCCATTGATACTGCATGCCATACAATCAATCGTGTTTATCTTCACAAGCTTCTGAACAAGACATCATATGAACTCCTTACTGGCAAGAAGCCAAATGTCAGTTACTTCAGAGTATTTGGCGCCAGGTGCTGGATCAAGGATCCACATCACTCTTCAAAATTTTCACCAAAAGCACATGAAGGTTTTATGCTTGGATATGGAAAGGATTCGCACTCCTACAGAGTCTTCAATCTCTTTCATTATAAAGTGGTTGAAACAGTGGATGTGTGATTTGATGAGACTAACGGTTCACAAAGAGAACACCTGCCGAATGTGCTAGATGAAGTTCCATCCAGCGAATCAATCAAGCTAATGGGAACTGGAGAAATCATACCCACTGAAGCTCAATCTGAAGAGGAACTTATCATCTCCGCATGTGAAGACAATGCTCAGCATAAAGACAATCCCACTAACAATGACAATGATCAGCAAGAGCAAAACCTTCGCCCTGCACATCCTCGTGTTGCCAATGAAGTGCAGATTGAGAGAATAATTGACAGCATCAATGCACCCGGTCCGCCCACTCGGTCAAGGGCAACTCAGCTGGCAAATTTCTGTGGGCACTTCGCATTCATCTCAATAACAGAACCCAAGAAAATTGAAGAAGCCTTCATGGAACCTGAATGGATTCAAGCTATGCAAGAAGAGCTTCAACAGTTTGAGCTGAATAATGTATGGGAACTGGTTAAGCGTCCTGATCCTCGGAAGCACAACATAATAGGCACCAAATGGATATACCGCAACAAGCAAGATGAGCATGGTCAAGTTGTCAGAAACAAAGCTCGTCTCGTTGCTCAAGGATATACTCAAGTGGAAGGCATTGACTTCGATGAAACATTTGCTCCTGTGGCTAGACTTGAAGCCATACGCATACTGCTGGCATATGCAAATCATCATAACATACTTCTATATCAAATGGATGTGAAGAGCGCCTTTCTCAATGGCAAGATTGAAGAAGAAGTGTATGTTGCACAACCGCCTGACTTTGAAGATCCAAAACATCCTGACATTGTATACAAGCTCAACAAGGCACTGTATGGCCTCAAACAAGCCCCTCGGGCCTGGTATGACACACTCAAATACTTCTTGAAGAGCAAAGGCTTCATACCTGGTTCCCTAGACCCCACTCTCTTCACGAAGACATATGATGGTGAACTATTTGTGTGCCAAATATATGTGGATGACATTATCTTCGGCTGCACCAATCAGAAGTACAGTGAAGAGTTTGGATATATGATGCAAGAGCAATATCAAATGTCCATGATGGGAGAGCTGAATTTCTTCCTCGGTCTTCAAATACGACAGCAACGCAACGGCATCTTCATATCTCAAGAGAAGTATCTCAAAGATTGCCTGAAGAAGTTCGGTATGCAAGACTGCAAAGGCTTCACGACGCCAATGCCAGCCAAGCATCATTTGGGTCCTGACGACAATGGTAAAGAGTTCGATCAAAAGGTATACCGCTCCATGATTGGTTCTTTGTTTTATGTATGTGCATCTAGGCCAGATATTATGCTTAGTGTTTGCATGTGTGCTCGATTTCAAGCGGCACCAAAGGAGTCGCATCACTTAGCTGTGAAGTGAATTCTTTGATATTTGGCTCACACTCCAACTCTAGGATTATGGTATCCAAAGGGCTCAGAGTTTGATCTGGTTGGATTCTCGGATGCTGATTATGCTGGTGACAAGGTGGATCGCAAGTCTACATCAGGCACATGTCACTTTCTGGGACGATCACTTGTATGTTGGTCTTCAAAGAAGTAGAACTGTGTATCTCTCTCCACTGCTGAATTTGAATACATTGCTGCTGGATCTTGCTACGCTCAGCTTCTGTGGATGAAGCAAACACTCAAGGACTATGGCATTCATCTGAAGCAAGTGCCACTCTACTGCGACAATGAAAGCGCCATCAAGATTGCCAACAACCCAGTTCAGCACTCGAAGACAAAGCACATTGAAATTCATTATCACTTTCTCAGAGATCATGTTGTGAAGGAAGATATTGATATCATACACGTCAACACTGAAGAGCAATTGGCAGATATCTTCACCAAGCCCTTGGGTGAGAAGAGATTTTGCAAGTTACGGTGTGAGCTAAATATCTTGGAATCCTCAAATGTCCTGTGATCAGGCACACATCCTAACACTTATGCATATTGATGACTTAGATGTGCAACACACGAAGTAAAGCATATCTTCAATCAATGAAGACATACATTCTAAGTGTGAATACATTAATGTGGAATTTGACTTCGGAGCGCCACGATAATTGTGCGCCGTGTCTGGGTCTAATACTTCCTATACGGTGGGTAACGCCACCACCAAATGTTCTGTTTGAAGTGTTTCACTCATGGCGTTACATTTGCTATGTCTTCACATTTGGTTTGGCTTCAATCTGAACATGTCTTCATGATTATCTTCACTATGTTGATTATATATATATATATATATATATATATATATATATACTAGTGTTTTGTCCTCTACAGCATTCACTTATAGCTATGTCTTCTTGTTGAATCTTTTGAACTAAGTGAATGTGATCGGACCCTAACCTCTCTATGCTTTCTATCTCAAACTCTATCTCTCCAAATCATATGCATTCTATTGAAACTGCCGAATGTCCTCTCTGCGTCCTTGTCAGCAGAAGATACAAAGACAAACATTAAATCCGTTTTCAATGCTCATTCCTTCACCTGAAACCCGGAGAAATGGGAACGACCACCTGACAATCCAGGCGTGCGTGGGACGTGGAACAACCCCTGATATGCTGCATGACGGCCACGTACCCCTCAGATGTGAATCGCCAGGGGCACCTGTGTAATAACGCAGTGCCGCCCCTGTACCTATAAATACACACCTCACCACAGTCATTATCTCTTCTTCCACTCTCGCACGAACCATAGCGCCACCGCTAGCCCTCGACGACACCGGCGACGAAGCGCTTCGCTGCCGCAACCTCTCCGACGCCGTCTTCACGCCGACCACGGACATCGTCCTCTCCGCCGTCGTCGTAGGTGTCCTCCGTCGCCAAGTTAGGGCATGGAAGATCGAACTGCTCGGCCTCCTCTTCCACTCCATCTAGCAGTTCTTCGTGTGGTAAATAAAACTTCCTTTTTACGGCCCCTTTGATCCTATAGCTTTACCACTTTCTACCACAAGCAGTTTCCATTCACACAAGTTGGATCTCTTTCATACTGCATCTCATAACATGCCTAGTATATTCACTTATGCTTCACAAAGTAGTTAGATTCCTCACTTGTACTGATCCATGGATTCGTACAAATCTGGAACCAACTCCTTATCTATGAGTGAATGTCTTCGCACGATGAGGTCAATGTCTTCTAAACTGATTTATCTTCAAAATCTTCTGAGAATGCATATGACCTCTTCCTCTTCCCTCGCACCTTAATGCTGTCACAGGTACATGTCCGTGGGAGAATCCCTTGGTTCTCAAGTCTGCATTCATTTGCAGAATTCTTACAGTATCACATAAATTCTCCCGAAGCCAGTTCCTGTCTGTCCAGCAAGCGAAAGCCTTTGAAGCCTTTGAACGTATTGAAGCCTTTCAGTTTAAAGTTCATGGCTTCAGAGAAATCAGCAAGGAAGGGTGGTAGAAAGCATCGTGGAGAAACATCAAGAGATCTGCCCGATGACCTCTCAGAGCTGTACAAGACAGATCCTGAAGAGAATTACAATCAGCGCAAGACGCGAATCCAATGGATTCGACTTTATTGGGCAGAATAGTGGTTCAAGTACAGATTTGTGACCAAGGAATATGCTAAAAAGAATGCCATAAAGCGACCATGGGGAGACATCCTCTACAAAAATCTTCAACCCAGGACCAGAGATCAAGCCATTAAACGAGGCTTCTATCCCTGCATGGTCCGTGGACCACAGCCTGCGGATGCTGACCCGTCGTCTCTGCTATGGTGTCGTGATGACAATCTGTTTAAGCGCAACTTCCAGTTTGCCCAGAACTCAGCGAAGCAGAACAAGAAGACTTTGGGTTTAGATTTCAACCCTGGTCCCTCTGCTCCCCGTGCCGATGGAACTCGCGAAGCTGAACCCAATCTTCTTGGGCCCTTCTACAATCTTGAAGGCCTCATCACACACATCGTGGTTCAAGGGACAGCCATGAATGAGCCTGCAGATGATGCTGAATCAGATGAAGCGCCTGCAGCGCCGAAGCCAAAGAAGCTGAAGCAACCAAAAGCTTCAAACCCGGCCTCTGCACCAAAAATCTCACGGGCGAAGCCACTGGCAACTGCACCTCCTGAAGACAGTGTGCAGTCTGAAGATTTGTCACGCATCTCCAAGCCCCAGAAGGTCAAGATGCCTCTGCCACACACCGGCCAAGAGCTGACAGCTGCTGCCATTCTACGCAATGATGCCATTGATCTGTCAAGTGATGAAGATCTTGCAGATGACACTCTTGAGCAACTCATCAAGAGCAAAGAAGAAGCAGAAATCTTCAATGATCTGCCTCTCTTTGATGTAACAATCATCCACAACTTCATTGATGAGTGGTTTGACATGCCCAACATCAGCTTCGACGATCTGCAACTTCCCATTGGCCTCAGTGTCGCCTTCCATGGCGCCATTGCTTCAGAGTTAGCTATCGCCTAGAGCATTGTTGAACTGAAGCAGAAGATTGACTTTGAAAAATCTCAGTTCAAGAAGCATATGGCCAAGCTCAGCGTGCAAGAAGTGAAGAACTTCAAGATTATGCTGCACGAGCTCAAGGAAGCCTTTCTCAAGAAACGTGCAAAAGCTCAGGGTTCTCGTGAGCGCATGAAGGTTCTGGCTGACAGATGTGTGCAAGCCTACAATGAGGCTGAGAAGCGCAAGGCCCTTGGGCGTCCTGGCATCGACCCCAGGATGGCTGCAAAGAAGAAAAGGAAGCCCGCTACGGCTGAATCCGACGCACCAAGGCAGGAAGCAGATCCCATTGTCTTCCCAACTAGCATGACTGGCCCGAAGCCAAAGGCCAGGTCAACCGCTTCAGAACTGAAGAAGACAAGGACTGCTGAGGCTGAAGCCAGGAAGAGGAAACACGTTGAAACCTCTCCTACTGCCCCCACCAAGAAGAAGAGGAAGACCAAGAAAGAACGGGCTGGTCCCACAGAGCTCTTGATTGTTGAACGCATCTCCATGGTTCACCCTGACGCTGAACCTCAAGAGCACCAACTGACTGTCCATGAGCCTGCTTTCACAGGGGCTCATGAAGCTGAAGACATTCCAGCAGCTGATCCCATCGCTGCTGAAGACATTGGTCATCATGACCATGTTGAAGATGATGCAGTTCTTCCTCAGCTCGAGCACCAACAGGTATCATCGCCTGTGCTAACGCACATCAAACTCATCAGCATTGGTCGTCCACTGACGCCAATTGCGCAGGATGCTTCATGGGATGATCGCCCACAAGAGGAAGAAGACTCTGAGGCCCAGCCAACACCAACTCCACAGGCGTCGCCGCGTTGCGCAGGCTTCACAAAGGTCCAAGGCCTCAAGTCTCTGCGTCTGAAGCTAAAACTGTTGAAGACATTCCGGCTGCATCAGCCGATGAAGAAGAAGTACCACAAGCTGCTACTCCCCTGTCCCACCAAGAAGCGGTTCTCGAGGTGAACGTGATTGTGACCGACCCTCCAGCTCGTCACGTGGAGGTTGAAAATCTTGAGGCTGCCACCACCAACACCACTGAAGCCACTGACGCTGTCATGGCTGAAGCAAATGTGGAGCCCTTACCAACAAAAGCACCAGAAGTCAGCGAAGCCACTGATCCCGCTGCTTCTATTCCTGCGTCTGCTGTCGGTCCCCATTTCGACTATCATGTTGAGCACAGGCCTCAGATACATAAGCCAATCCCAAGATTGCCCAGGTTCCCAGGTCCTGCATCAGCACCTGGATCCTTCAATATCAATGGCTTCAGAGCAGACAACACATTCTTCAATAGCTCCAGGAACCCTTACTCAAGGGAAAGAATATCATCTGATCGGTTCTGGAGCTATCCGCAGCGACGCTATTACTCCTGCATTCTTTACAATCAAGGTCGCATCTTCCCACACAAGCGTCTTGACATTGAAGCAATAGCTGGTCTGCCCTGTCTGGAAGAAGCTCTAGATTGCTTCAAAGAGGTTGGATTGCTGCCGTTCATCACTGACCAAGAGCATTGGAATGAAGAGTTGCTGCTCCAATTCTATGCCACACTTCACATCCGCGGGTATAACAGAGATCCGAAGACTTGGGTCCTGGAGTGGATGACAGGAAACGTTCATCACGAAGCCAAAGCCTTTGACATCATTGAGCTTACTGGTCTACCCACTCCTGGCGATCTCTACGAATCTGGCTGTCAACTTCACAGTGAAGCTGTAGAGAGCATCTTTCAGAAGCCTGAACCTAATATGATTCAGATGCTCAGTATGATGAAGCCATTGCCCCAAGATGCTGCATATCCCAAGGAGTTCTTTGTTGAAGACCTTGAGTATCTTCCAAGGACTATTTATCACATCATAAGGCGAACTCTCTGGCCCATCAAAGGGCACTCTCCACATGCCAAGCTGGAAGATGTAATGAAGACTTTGGTCTTCTATATTCTTCATGGAAAATGCTTCAATGCACAGGACTTCTTCATTCACCAACTTGCTGCATCAGGCTCTGATCTTTTTGGCTTGAAGTTCTACGCCCCATGGGTAATGCGGCTGATCAAACTTCACTCAGTTATCTCATATCAGCCATCTGCTCGCAATCATCGGATCTTCCTGCCTGATGTGGATATATCTATTGAAGCCATCTATCCTGAGCCTGCCAAGGAACTTCTAAGTCTTCAAAATGCAGAGCATCAAAGTTTTTCTCAAAACGTTGAAGGCGTTGAAGCAGTAACTCGTGTGTATCCTTAGGCTGGCACTACACGTGCACCGCATCCTGCTCTCACTGAAGCCATGGATAGCACCATTGCCCAACGACCCAAGAAGCGCACTCATGTTCTCAAAGACTAAGAGCTTCTGGTGGCTCTTCATCAGAAACAGGATAGGCATCATGATTGGCTGAAGCGTCAAATGCAAAGCCTCTTGGTGGATGTTAATCGCATTCGCAATCTTGCCACCAAGAATGCCTTTGTTGCTCATGAAACCTCTCGACGCACATGGAAAGGGCTGACGCTGATGTGTTCTGAAGATAATCTTCAAGAGGATGGCTTCTCTGAGCGCTTCAAGTTTGACTCCACACCTCCTCGAAGGGCAGTGCTGCGACGAACTCCATCTCTTGAAGACTCTGAGTTCTCTTCCTCTGCTGCAACTGTAAATGCCAGAGTAATCAAGGATGAAGACGATGCTACTTCACCGCTACCTCCTTCAGCACACGTCGACACTGCTCCAAGTTCTTTTGCACCGCCGAACACCACTGACGACCTCGTGGCTTCTCCTATTCTTCATGGGAACGAGTAGATGCTCTATGTCTTCGAACCTTTTTGGTCCTTACTGACAAAAGGGGGAGAAGCATATGAGTTTGATAGTCTTCAAGCGGGTCCATATGGGCGGGTGCATATTTTGCTTCGTGTTTGCAACTCTCGTTTTGATACATTTGGTTCTTTGAGTTGTAACACTTAAACTCGATGGTCGTCTGCTACTTATTTGCCACCTTGTGATGCGATGATAAATTCCGCACTTAGATCATTTTGCAGACGTCCATTTTCCATTATGCATGTCATTATCTTCACATACCTTCACATGCATAGTGGATTGTCATCATAAGTTGAAGTGGATCTCCACAAGCACAACTTGCCATGTGCATTTGCATTCCAAAAGCAAATTACTTATATGCACATCTTCAGGGGGAGCCCTTGCAACTTATGAAGACAATTCCTTATCCTTTACAAGTTCACATATTGTATTCCCCGTTGAAAACTTCAACTAGTTTGTCATCAATCACCAAAAAGGGGGAGATTGTAAGTGCATCTAGTGCCGCCCCAGTTGGTTTTGGAGTATTGACGACAAACCTAGTTGAGGGACTAAAGTGTTTGTGAGAATTGCAGGATAACACATGTAGAAGTCCCTCATTGATTCGGTTTTCCTACCAGAGATGACCCCTAAAATGTATGAAGACATTGATGTCAAAGGTGGTATATGAAGATATTCACATTGAAGACTATGACAAGAGAAGACACCGCATGAAGCCTATGGAGCTCAAAGACTTAGATCTTTCATAGTTCTTTTTCTTCTGTGTTGAGTCATAGGAACCACCGAACTGTTAAGTGGGGTCCAAGAGAACCAGTCAGAATGACTGAAGTGATGCTTAAACATAACCTATGTCTTCGAGTGAAGACTATGAGGGCGAATCTTGTCCAGAGTCGGACAAGTCAGCTTTGCTTGTAGCCCAAGTAAAGTTGCCGTGTGAGTTTGAAATCTGACCGTTGGAACACGTGTCAGTTCCTTAGTGACCCAGGGTCATTTCGGACAAATCAGGTCGGGTTGCCTAGTGGCTATAAATAGCCCACCCCCTACAACCATAAACGGTTGGCTGCTCAGATTCAGAGTACGGCTTTTGTCGTTTGAGAGCAACCCACCTCGAAGCCTTTGAGAGAGAATTCCTTGCGAGGATAAAGCCCTAACCACCCAGAGCCAAAGAGAATTAGGCATCACTTAGGTCTTCTTGTCTGTGCGATCTGAAGACTTATTACACTTGAGGATTGTGCATCCTCCAGCCGGTTAGGCGTCGCGTTCTGAGCATCCAAGAGACATTGTGGATCGCCGGTGAACGAAGTCTGTGAAGGTTTGGGAGTCTACCTTGAAGACTTACCAGAGTGATTGGGCGAGGTCTGTGTGACCTTAGCTCAAGGGGAATACGGTGAGGACTGGGTGTCCTGAGCTGCGTGTTTAGGACTGGGTGTCTGGGACTGTGTGTCCTCAGGTTTAAATACCTAGCCGCCCTAACCAGACGTACAGTTATCACAGCAACTGGAACTGGTCCAACACATCATTGTCTTCAACGAGTCACTGGTTTCATCCTTCCCTTCTCTTTACGTATTGTTACTCCTTGTGAAGTCATTGTATGATTGCACTATCTTTTATCTTCACTGAGTGACTGATTGTTCTGTTTGGCTTCATAATATCTTCCTACCTGATCCTTACTACATTGCAGCTATTTGTCATTGTGCTTTCACTCTATTGAATACTTGACTATGGCTTGCCTAGTGTAGTCTACCTTCCGCTGCAGGGTAATAGGTTTATTTCTACTGTTTGTCTTCATAACTTCCACGTTTTGAAGACTTTCATAAAAATCGCCTATTCACCCCCCTCTAGTCGATATAACGCACTTTCAGTTGTCCAGTGATCCACTCCTGGATTACTTTGGTACCTCCCTGCTAAACTGATAGCAAGGCACACATCAGGTCTGGTACATAGCATTGCATACATGATAGAGCCTATGGCTGAAGCATAGGGAACACCTTTCATTTTCTCTCTATCTTCTGCATTGGTCGGGCATTGAGTCTGACTCAACTTCACACCATGTAACACAAGCAAGAACCATTTCTTTGCTTGATCCATTTTGAACTTCTTCAAAACTTTATCAAGGTATGTGCTCTGTGAAAGTACAATTAAGCATCTTGATCTATCTTGATAGATCTTGATGCCCAATATATAAGCAGCTTCACCGAGGTCTTTCATTGAAAAACTTTTATTCAAGTATCCTTTTGTGCTATCCAGAAATTCTATATCATTTCCAATCAACAATATGTCATCCACACATAATATTAGAAATGCTATAGAGCTCCCACTCACTTTCTTGTAAATACAGGCTTCTCCAAAAGTCTGTATAAAACCATATGCTTTGATCACACTATCAAAACGTTTATTCCAACTCCGAGATGCTTGCACAAGTCCATAAATGGATCGCTAGAGTTTGCACACTTTGTTAGCATCCTTTGGATTGATAAAACCTTCAAGTTGCATTAGATACAACTTTTCTTCCAGAAATCCATTCAGGAATGCAGTCTTTACATCCATTTGCCAAATTTCATAATCATAAAATGCAGCAATTGCTAACATTATTCGAACGGACTTAAGCATCGCTACGGGTGAGAAAGTCTAATCGTATTCAACTCGTTGAACTTGTCGAAAACCTTTCGCAACAAGTTGAGCTTTGTAGACAGTAACATTACCGTCAACGTCTATCTTCTTCTTGAAGATCCATTTATTCTCGATGGCTTGCCGATCATCAGGCAAGTCAACCAAAGTCCACACTTTGTTCTCATACATGGTTCCCATCTCAGATTTCATGGCCTCAAGCCATTTTGCGGAATCTGGGCTCATTATCGCTTCCTCATAGTTTGTAGGTTCGTCATGGTCAAGTAACATGACTTCCAGAACAGGATTACTGTACCACTCTGGTGTGGATCTTACTCTGGTTTACCTACGAGGTTCAGTAGTAACTTGATCTGAAGTTACATGATCATCATCATTAGCTTCCTCACTAATTGGTGTAGGAGTCACAGGAATAGATTTCTACGATGAACTACTTTCCAACAAGGGAACATGTACAGTTACCTCATCAAGTTCTACTTTCCTCCCACTCACTTCTTTAGAGAGAAACTCCTTCTCTAGAAAGGATCCATTCTTAGCAACGAATATCTTGCCTACGGATCTATGATAGAAGGTGTACCCAACAGTCTCCTTTGGGTATCCTATGAAGACACATTTATCCAATTTGGGTTCGAGCTTATCAGGTTGAAGTTTCTTCACATAAGCATCGCAACCCCAAACTTTAAGAAACGATAACTTTGGTTTCTTGCCAAACCATAGTTCATAAGGAGTCAGCTCAACAGATTTTGATGGTGCCCTATTTAATGTGAATGCAGCTGTCTCTAAAGAATAACCCCAAAACGATAACGGTAAATTAGTAAGAGACATCATAGATCACACCATATCTAGTAAAGTACGATTATGACATTCGGACACACCATTATGTTGTGGTGTTTCGGGTGGTGTGAGTTGTGAAACTATTCCACATTGTTTCAAATGAAGACCAAACTCGTAACTCAAATATTCTCCTCCACGACCAGATCATAGAAACTTTATTTTCTTGTTACAATGATTTTCCACATCACTCTGAAATTCTTTGAACTTTTCAAATGTTTCAGACTTATGTTTCATTAAGTAGATATACCCATATCTCCTCAAATCATCTGTGAAGGTAAGAAAATAACTATACCCGCCGCGAACCTCAACATTCATTGGACCACATACATCAGTATGTATGATTTCCAAGAAATTTGTTGCTCGCTCCATTGTTCCGGAGAACGGAGTTTTAGTCATCTTGCCCATTGGGCATGGTTCGCAAGTACCAAGTGATTCATAATCAAGTGATTCCAAAAGTCCATCGGAATGGAGTTTCTTCATGCGTTTTACACCAATATGACCCAAACGGCAGTGCCACAAATAAGTTGCACTATCATTATCAACTATGCATGTTTTGGCTTCAATGTTATGAATATGTGTATCACTACTATCGAGATTTAATATAAACAGACCACTCTTCAAGGGTGCATGACCATAAAAGATATTACTCATATAAATAGAACAACCATTATTCTCTGATTTAAATGAATAACCGTCTCGCATCAAAGAAGATCCAGATATAATGTTCATGCTCAATGCTGGCACCAAATAACAATTATTCAGGTCTAAAACTAATCCCCAAGGTAGATGTAGAGGTAGTGTGCCGACTGCGATCACATCGACTTTGGAACCATTTCCCACGCGCATCATCACCTCGTCCTTAGCTAATCTTTGCTTAATCCGTAGTCATTGTTTCGAGTTGCAAATATTAGCAACAGAACCAGTATCAAATACCCAGGCACTACTGCGAGCATTAGTAAGGTACACATCAATAACATGTATATCACATATACCTTTTTTCACCTTGCCATCCTTCTTATCCACCAAATACTTGGGGCAGTTCCGCTTCCAGTGACCAGTACCTTTGCAGTAGAAGCACTCAGTCTCAGGCTTAGGTCCAGACTTGGGTTTCTTCACTTGAGCAGCAACTTGCTTGTCGTTCTTCTTGAAGTTCCCCTTCTTCCCTTTACCCTTTTTCTTGAAACTGGTGGTCTTGTTGACCATCAACACTTGATGCTCCTTCTTGATTTCTCCCTCCGCAGCCTTTAGCATTAAGAAGAGCTCGAGAATTGTCTTATCCATCCCTTGCATGTTATAGTTCATCACGAAGCTTTTGTAGCTTGGTGGCAGTGATTGAAGAATTCTGTCAACGACACTATCATCCGGAAGATTAACTCCCAGTTGAATCAAGTGATTGTTATACCCAGAAAATTTGAGTATATGTTCACTGACAGAACTATTCTCCTCCATCTTGTAGCTATAGAACTTATTGGAGACTTCATATCTCTCAATCCGGGCATTTGCTTGAAATATTAACTTCAACTCCTGGAACATCTCATATGCTCCATGACGTTCAAAACATCGTTGAAGTCCCGGTTCTAAGCCGTAAAGCATGGCACATTGAACTATCGAGTAGTCATCAGCTTTGCTCTGCCAGACGTTCATAACATCTGGCGTTGCTCCTGCAGCAGGTTTGGCACCTAGTGGTGCTTCCAGGACGTAATTCCTCTATGCAGCAATGAGGATAATCCTTAAGTTACGGACCCATCCCATGTAGTTGCTACTATCATCTTTCAACTTAGCTTTCTCTAGGAACGCATTAAAATTCAATGGAACAACAGCACGGGCCATCTATCTACAACAACATAGACATGCAAAATACTATCAGGTACTAAGTTCATGATAAATTAAAGTTCAATTAATCAAATTACTTAAGAACTCCCACTTAGATAGACATCCCTCTAATCATCTAAGTAATCACGTGATCCATATCAACTAAACCATGTACGATCATCACGTGAGATGGAGTAGTTTTCAATGGTGAACATCACTATGTTGATCATATCTACTATATGATTCACGCTCGACCTTTCGGTCTCAGTGTTCCGAGGCCATATCTGCATATGCTAGGCTCGTCAAGTTTAACCCGAGTATTCTGCATGTGCAAAACTGTCTTGCACCCGTTGTATGTGAACGTAGAGCTTATCACACCCGTTCATCACGTGGTGTCTCGGCACGACGAACTTTCGCAATGGTGCATACTCAGGGAGAACACTTGTACCTTGAAATTTAGTGAGAGATCATCTTATAATGCTACCATCGATCTAAGCAAAATAAGATGCATAAAGGATAAACATCACATGCAATCAATATATAAGTGATATGATATGGCCATCATCATCTTGTGCCTTTGATCTCCATCTCCAAAGCACCGTCATGATCACCATCGTCACCGGCGCGACACCTTGATCTCCATCGTAGCATCGCTGTCGTCTCGCCAACTATTGCTTCTACGACTATCGCTACCGCTTAGTGATAAAGTAAAGTAATTACATGGCGATTGCATTTCATACAGTAAAGCGACAACCATATGGCTCCTGCCAGTTGCCGATAACTCTGTTACAAAACATGATCATCTCATACAATAAAATTTAGCATCATGTCTTGACCATATCACATCACAACATGCCCTGCAAAAACAAGTTAGACGTCCTCTACTTTGTTGTTGCAAGTTTTACGTGGCAGCTGCGGGTTGAGCAAGAACCGTTCTTACCTACGCATCAAAAACCACAACGCGGTATAGTGATTGCTTTTTGATCTTCAGAAAGAACCATGTTCATTGAATCTGATTCAACTAAAGTTGGAGAAACTGACACCCACCAGTCACCTGTGTGCAAAGCACGTCGGTAGAACCAGTCTCGCGTAAGCGTATGTGTAATGTCGGTCTGGGCCGCTTCATCCAACAATACCACTGAATCAAGAATCAACTAGTGACGGCAAGCAATATGTATATACCCACGCCCACAACTCATTTGTGTTCTACTCGTGCATATAACATGTACGCATAAACCTAGTTGTACCACTATTGGGAAACATAGTAATTTCAAAAAAAATCCTACGCATACACAAGATCATGGTGATGCATAGCAATGAGAGGGGAGAGTGTTGTCCACATACCCTCGTAAACCGTAAGCGGAAGCGTTATGACAACGCGGTTGATGTAGTTGTACGTCTTCATGGTCGACCGATCCTAGTACCGGACGTACGACACCTCCGTGATCTGCACACGTTCGGCTCGGTGACGTCCCATGAACTCACGATCCAGTAGAGCCTCGAGGGAGAGCTTCATTAGCATGACGGCATGATGACGGTGATGATGAAGTTACCGGCACAGGGTTCCGTCTAAACACTGCAACGATATGACTGAGGTGGAATATGGTGGAGGGGGCACCGCACACAACTTGGAACAATCAACTTGTGTGTTCTAGGGTCCCCCCTGCCCCCGTATATAAAGGAGCAAGGGGGGCGGCCGGCCCTAGTGGCGCCCAAGGAGAGGAGGAATCCTCCTCCTAGTAGGAGTAGGATTCATCCTTTCCTAGTCCTACTAGGAAGGGGGAAGGGGGAAGGAAAGAGAGGGAGAGGGAAAGAGGGGCCGCGCCCCCTGTCGGTGTCAAAACCGGCGGATCTCGGGTAGGGGGTCCCGAACTGTGCGTCTAAGGTTGATGGTAACAGGAGACAGGGGACACGAAGTTTTACCCAGGTTCGGGCCCTCTTGATGGAGGTAATACCCTATGTCCTGCTTGATTGATACTGATGAATATGAGTATTACAAGAGTTGATCTACCACGAGATTGTAATGGCTAAACCCTAGAAGTCTAGCCTGTATGACTAAGGTATTGAGTATATCCTTTCCGGACTACACCCTCCGGTTTATATAGACACCGGGGGGGATCTAGGGTTACATAGAGTCTGTTACATAAGATGGAATCTTCATTGTTGTTCACCAAGCTTGCCTTCCACGCCAAGGAGAGTCCTATCCGGACACGGGTACAGTATTCGGTCTTCATATCTTCACAGCCCATCAGTCCGGCCCATAGACAACAGGCCAGACGTCCGAGGACCCCTTAGTCCAGGACTCCCTCAGTAGGCCCTGAACCTGGCTTCAATGACAAGGTATCCGGCGCGTAGTGATGTCCGAACTCCTGAATAGTCTCCAGAGGAATTGATCGTGTCCAGACCTGTAACACACACCGCACACAACCGCAAAGAGAATATAATAACACACAAGTCCAATCTGCTGACAACTTTAGTAATGCGACGTCACGCTTGTTTGGTCATAATTTCGAACTGTTTTTTGCTCCACGTTTCAAGACGTGGTTGTCATTGGCATGTCTTGTCAAAGCAGAGATCGTGTCCCCGTATTACGAGATTCTCATCAATACGGGTGTGGGTAACCCAACCGCGCCGTTTACACAGCCCTTGGGAGCAGGCGAATGGGGGGGCGTTCGATATTCACCGCCCTTATGAGGAGATAAGATTCCCCTTTCTTCTCCCACGCTTTCTTCCTGCCTCTCCGTTCTTGAGCTCCAATGCCCAAGCTCTCATTTCCCTGTCTCGAGAAAGCACTCAACCATGTTCGGATCCGGAGGTCAAGGCAAATGGATGGCCTCCTCTATTAAGGAGGAGGACATTGTCGAGCTTTAGGCGGCCGGGTACCTGGCGAAGGAAATTACCCACTGTCTCCCAGCCTAGGGACAAATCATCCCCACACCGAAGCCCAACGAGAGGGTAGTGTTCATCCCTCATTTCCTCTGCGGGCTAGGGTTTCCACTCCACCCATTCGTCCGCGGGATAATGTTCTACTACGGGATAGATTTCCACGATCTATCCCCGAACTCCTTCCTCAATATCTCAGCGTTTATCATCGTGTGCGAGGCCTTCCTCCGCATCCACCCCCACTTCGGGTTGTGGCTCAAAACCTTTAACATGAAGCCCAAGGTGGTGGACGGACAACACGTAGAGTACGGGGGCGCTATGGTGAGCAAGCTCACCAATGTCTCCTGGCCAAAAGGCACATTTGTGGAATCTGTCAAGGAATGGCAGAAGCCATGGTTCTACATCACCGAACCCCGTGATGCCACCTGGGCCACGGCTGCTGAATTCAATTCTGGCGCCCCCGTGCGGCTCACCTCCTGGGTCAAGAAGAGCCCAAACTGGTGTTCGTCGGATGAGCTGATTGCACTGTAAACGTGTATCCAAAGTATGATCGATAAGGACATCAAGCTTGTCGACATAATCCAAGTGATGTTGGTGCGCCTAATCCTTCCCTGCCAGAGCCGAAGCCGTCCTCTATGGGATTTCAACCCGAAGAAACACCATACACTGGTGAGGCTTTTCGAAACGACTCACGAAGATGCCTGGAAGTTGCTTTTCAAGGGCAACGATATACCGCCGGCCACTGGCTTGGACCGGGGTCACGACATAAATCATCCTCACAACGAGGTATGTTGTTTTCAACACATCCCTTACTTGCTTGTTTCAAGGATGATGTCTAAGCTTCCATTACCATTGCCTTTTCAGTACTGGTTGAAGAAGGCGAAGCAGATCCGGTGTCCGGCTCCCTTGCCCGAGGAGCCAGTCATCCCGCGCTTAGCAAAGATGCTGGAGCCGGCACCTTATAAGGCACTAGAGAAGAAGGCCAGGGGGAAGGCCAAGGGGGCCCGGAGCGGCCTCCACCGCAAGGGAACCTCGGACGTGACGTCCGAAGACAAGGCCCATTCCCCTGCCGCCGAAGACAACACAGATGAGGAGGAGGAGGAGAGCGACTCTCCCCTTGATGGGGGGAGGAAGAAGAGGGTGGCCTCCGCAACTCTGGAGGCGGAGGCGCCCAAAAGGGGGAAGGGCTCCCTCACGGATAACTTCGCATGGGACGTCGAGGACAGTCCGGAGAGACGCCCCCGCGCTAAGTCTCGGGCCGCATCGTAAGTACTAACACCTTATCTGCCCATGAAGTTTCCCTTCTTTATTGTGCTGAGACGATTGATTATGTTATTGTAGTCCGGCCCACAACATCCCTCTGTAATCCTCGTCAGGAGGCTCACTGGATTCCAAGGCGATGGCTAGCGACTCCCCTCCAGCCGCACACTCCCCCAAGAACTGGATGATGCGGAGGTGTTGTTCCAAAGGACTGTTCCCGGTGAGGGAGAGGCTCAGGAGGCGCCCGAAGGCGTAACCCCCGTCGCCGGACACCAAGGGTAACCAATCCCCCCGGAGACTGGCGAGGAGGGCTGTATACAATTCGGCCCTCAACCGGACTCAATTTCGGAGACCGAGGTGGCTCCGGAATCCAGCACACACCCTCCTTCGAAAGAAGGGGGATGCCTGTTCCGCCGGTGGCCCCTGTCCAACCAGGGGCACCGGATAGTCTGCTGGAAGCGCTGCAAGGCGCTTCTATTATGGATGAGCACTGTGTCCTTATGGGCACGGTGATTGAAAGGGTTCAGTCCGCCAAGAGCGGACTAACTGAGGCCTGCGGCAACCTGTTGACAGGTTTTGAGGTAAGTGACGCCTAAAGGAAAGAATCCCAATGTAGACAGTAGCCCCTAAGACACTGTCCGGTGTTCGGAAATAAAAAAACCGGACAGAGGATCAATCTCCTATGCCAGGAAACTAACTAATTTTTTTCTTAAATACAGGCGTCATTGCTGGCCGCGGCCTCGCATAGGGCCGAAGTCTCCGGACTGAAGTCTCCGCTAGTTTTTCAGGTAAGTGACGCCTAAAGGAAAGAATCCCAATGTAGACAGTTGGCCCTGAGACACTGTCCGATGTTCGGAAAGAAAAAACCAGATAGAGGATCAATCTCCTATGCCAGGAAACTAACTAATTTTTTTCTTAAATCCAGGCGTCGTGGCTGGCCGCGGCCTCGCATACGACCGAAGTCTCCGGACTGAAGCAGAAACTGACGGAGGCCGAGGGATTTTTTTCTTAAATACAGGAGGACTTCATGCAGAGAAATATAGGTGGACTTCATGTAGAGAACTACAGGCGTCGTTGCTGGCCGCGGCCTCGCATACGGCCGAAGTCTCCGGACATGATATCCTGCTATTTTTTTCTTAAATACAGGCGTCGTTGTTGGCCGCGGCCTCGCATACGGCCGAAGTCTCCGGACTAAAGTAGAAACTGGCGAAGCCACGTAGGTAGTACGGAGGTGTTCGGGATGGTATCTAAACAATCTTGATCCAATTATATGGTCCTTGAAGGAGTTGTTTAGCGCAACGAACCAGGCAACTATACTATACGGCTTGAACACCCTCACTTAGCCATAAGAGTTTTATAATAAAACATAGGCGCAACCCCTGGTATACGAACCAGGGTGCTGTCAGCGTCTGATCGGGAAGTACCGATCCTTCACGTAATGCGGAAAAATCTCCAACGATTTGAGACCTCCAAACAGCTGACCGGCTCTCGCCGCATCATGACAGTCAGTTTTCGGCTTTCTCTACTGAGGTGCTCATCCGATTTAGACTAGGGCACAATCGCAGTAGTTCTCCCTTTACTACCCTAGCCGATGTAGCGGAACGTAGGATAGCAAGCACAGGAGCCGGGAACCCAACTATTGACCAAAGACATGATCCGGAGCCAATGCATATAATGCTAAATTCGAGGTGCCGAACTATACTTACAAGAAGTGTTCGGACTTTTGTTGCCGTAATGTGGGGTGCTATAAAGCCCCTGGCAAACATCAAAATGTACCAAAGTGTACGGGTGCTACCTGATGGGGTTATCCACAGGGAAACTGAGAAAATAAAGAAAAGAGAGAAAGAAAACAGAAAAGATGTAAAGGTAAAAAGTTGGGGTCCTACAGCTCCAGCTACAAACTGTTTTCACTGTAATGTGATTAGTACGTCAAGGCGCATTGATACAAGTAGTGCAATAAGCAACAGGCTATTTAACATGCCGAAACCAGGGAAGAGCTGCATGTGGGTCCTGGAAGACAGGTAGAGTTATCATTAACGGAATCACCTAAAAGTCCCCGCATGTTTGCGCTCCTCGCCATCTTGGTGTGTTTATCCCCAAGAGGACCGATAACCAGACCACCCGATGGGGTCTGTGGGATTAAAACCTAAAATGAAACAAGCAAAAGTGAAATTATGTGTGTATCCGATGTCGGTTGAGCCGTGTCATGGATCACAAGCTAGCTATGCCTCCATCAATGCCCATGGAATTTTGAGTGCGTAGTTATGTATGCGCGGCACGCAGGCCGCCGCTTGATCGGGACTGAGATGGAGGCCGGATTGCTAGTCGAGCTCCTGACGAGCTGAGCTCTCCTGCTGCAGAGTAGTCCGGACCCTCTTAAGGGTGTCCGAGGGCTCGGTGGCCGAAAGAAGGTTCTGATTGAGAAGGTCGCTTTGTACTTCTGCTGCTAGGGCAGCTGTGTGCTCTTCTGTACAGAGAGAGCGTTCCATATTGCCATTGACTGTTATGACGCCACGTGGGCCGGGCATCTTGAGCTTGAGATAAGCATAGTGTGGCACTGCGTTGAATCGAGCAAACACAGTTCATCTGAGCAGTGCGTGATAGTTGATACGGAATGGGACGATATCGAAGACTAACTCCTCGCTTCGGAAGTTGTCCGGAGATCCGAAGACAACCTCTAATGTGATTGAGCCCGTACAACGGGCCTCTACGCCTAGAATGACTCCTTTAAAGGTGGTCTTTGTAGGCTTGATCCTTGATGGGTTAATGCCCATTTTTCGCACTGTATCTTGATAGAGCAGATTGAGGTTGCTACCGCCGTCCATGAGGACACGAGTCAGGTGAAACCCGTCAATTATTAGGTCTAAGACCAGTGTAGCTGAGCCTCCGTGACGGATGCTGGTCGGGTGATCTCGGTGATTAAAGGTGATCGGACATGACGACCATGGATTGAATTTTGGGGCGACTAGCTCTATCGCGTAGACGTCCCTGAGCGCATGCTTGTGCTCCCTCTTGGGGATGTGGGTAGCATATATCATGTTCACCGTTTTGACCTGAGGGGGGAACTTCTTTTGTTCCCTGTGTTCGGTTGTCGTGGCTCTTCGTCATTGTCCTCGCTTTGCGATCCCTTTTCCCTGTTCTCGGCGTTTATTTTGCCGGCCTGTTTGAAAACCCAGCACTCTCTATTTGTATGATTAGGAGGCTTGTCGGGGGTGCCGTGAATCTGGCACGGATGATCAAGTATGCAGTCCAAGCTAGATGGGCCCGAATTGTTCTTTTGGAATGGCTGCTTCCGCTGACCGGACTTAGAGCCACTGAATCCGATGTTGACCGCCGTATCATTGGTGTTGTCACTGTTGTTTTGGCGCTTGTACCTATTGCGTAGAGACTTGTCTTTGTTGCTTTTAACTTCAGGGGTGCCGGCGTCGGTTGCATTGTTTTTGCTACTGGCCAACCAACTGTCCTCGCCCGCACAAAAGCAGGTCATGAGTGTCGTGAGGGCTGCCATGGATTTTGGCTTTTCTTGGCCAAGGTGGCGAGCGAGCCATTCGTCGCGGATGCTATGCTTAAAAGCTGCTAGAGCTTCGGCATCCGGACAGTCAACAATTTGGTTCTTTTTAGTTAAGAACCTTGTCCAGAATTTCCTGGCGGACCTCTGGGTTGTTGAACTATATGACTTAAGTCATCAACGTCCGGAGGTAGAACATATGTACCTTAGAAGTTATCGAGGAAAGCCTCTTCCAAGTCCTCCCAGCTGACGATGGAATTTTTAGGCAGACTGTTTAGCCAATGCGAGCTGGCCCTTTGAGTTTTAGAGGAAGGTATTTTATGGCGTGGAGGTCATCTCCGCGGGCCATATGGATGTGGGGAATGAAGTCCTCGATCCACACCGCGGGGTCAGTGGTTTCATCGTATGATTCTATGTTCACGGGCTTGAATCCTTTGGGGAATTCGTGATCCAGGACCTCATCAGTGAAGCAATGAGGGTGTGCGGGGCCTCTATATCAAGCCGTATCGTGACGCAGCTCTGATAGAGTCCGTCTGCGGTGTTCGGCCCCCACATGACTGGGTTTGTCACGTCCGAATAGGTGGCCGTGGTCGTGTGTCGAGGCACGTCCTCGCGATCCGTAGATTGATCTTGTATGTCCTGTTTTATTGTTCAGGTTCTGCCGTAGGTCATCTGTATGGTCGTGGGCTAATTTACCTCTGCCTGAGTGATGAGGCGGGGCGGGCTGGTGTTCGGCATGAGTTGTCGTTTTGTCCCGACCACGTGGTGGTCGGTCGGCCATATTGTGCGATGGTGGCATGTACTCTGGCACCTCCTCGTCAAACTGAGGTAGCAGTTTGTGTTTTGGGTAGCTTTTGGTTGGGCGCTTGAGGTCGTATTATTCGGCTACTAGGACATCAGTCCATTTATCATTGAGCAGGTCTTGGTCAGCTTGAAGCTGCTGCTGCTTCTTTTTCAGGCTCCTTGTCGTGGCTATTAGCTGGCTCTTGAAGCGCTCCTGCTTGAGAGGTTCCTCGGGCACGATGAAATCTTCGGTGCCGAGGCTCGCCTCATCTTCGGAGAGCGGAAGGTAATTATCATCCTCCGAATCTTCATGCGTGGCTTGTTTAACAGGGTTAACCTGCTCATCTTCTCGTTCATCTTGTTCGTTTGCTTTATCGACGAGGTCTTCGTTGTATTCGGCACCTTCCGGAGTGTCATCTTCTCATGTGCCGGTGTTGTTGTCTTTACTGCGGCGTGACTTAGAGCGGCGCTGTCGGTGTCAAAACCGGCGGATCTCGGGTAGGGGGTCCCGAACTGTGCGTCTAGGCCGGATGGTAACAGGAGGCAAGGGACACGAAGTTTTACCCAGGTTCGGGCCCTCTCGATGGAGGTAAAACCCTACGTCCCGCTTGATTAATATTGATGATATGGGTAGTACAAGAGTAGATCTACCACGAGATCAGAGAGACTAAACCCTAGAAGCTAGCCTATGGTATGATTGTTGTTGTCTATGTTGTCCTACGGACTAAAACCCTCTGGTTTATATAGACACCGGAGAGGGTTAGGGTTACACAAAGTCGGTTACAATCGTAGGAGATCTGAATATCCGTATCGCCAAGCTTCATGTCAAGGAAAGTCCCTTCCGGACACAGGACGAAGTCTTCAATCTTGTATCTTCATAGTCCAGGAGTCCGGCTGAAGGTATAGTCCGGCCATCCGGACACCCCCTAATCCAGGACTCCCTCAGTAGCCCCTGAACCAGGCTTCAATAACGACGAGTTCAGCGCGCAGATTGTCTTCGGCATTGCAAGGCGGGTTCCTCCTCCAAGTACTTCATAGAATATTTTGAACACAAAGATAGTGTCCGGCTCTGCAAAATAAGTTTCCACATATTGCCATAGAGAGAATAATATTTACACAAATCTAAGCTGCTGACGTATGCCGTAGCGTCACACACCACGGCCAAGCCTTTATCCGAGTCATTTCATTATCCCACCTCAGTGTGTTATGCAAGGCGGTTTCCTTGGCACGTCTTGTCAAAGCAGAGATCGTGTCCCCTTATTCCGAGATTCTCATCAATACGGGCGTGGGTAACCCAACTGCGCCATTGATTACGGCGCTTGGAGATAAGCGATTTTTACCAGGCTGGTGGGGACACGTAGTTGCGTCCACCCATATAAGGGGATAAGGATCCACCTTTTCACCTACGCCTTCTTCCTCCTTTGCCTATCCATTCTCACGCACTCGAGCTCCAGCGCCCAAGTCCGCACTCCCACCTCAACCCTCTCCAGTCATGTCCGGAGCGGGAGGCAAGTGGATGGTCTCCTCTGTCACGGAGGGACACATCAAGAAGCTGAGGAAGGCCAGATACTTGTCTAACGACATTGCGTACCGGCTTCCCGAAAAGGGGCAGCTCATCCCCACCCCTAGGCCCCATGAGAGGGTAGTATTCCTCCCCCATTTCCTCTGCAGACTAGGCTTCCCTCTTCACCCATTTGTCCGGGGGCTCATGTTCTACTATGGCCTGTATTTCCACGATCTGGCCCCGAACTTCGTCCTCAACATCTCGGCATTTATCATCGTGTGCGAGGCTTTCCTCCGCATCCGCCCCCATTTCGGCCTATGGCTCAAGACTTTCAACGTCGAGCTGAAGGTGGTGCGTGGCAACTAGGCGGAGTGCGGAGGCGCCATGGTGGGCAAGATGGCCAACATCCTATGGCTCGAGGGCTCCTTTGTGGATACCCTGAAGGGGTGGCAATCGTGGTGGTTTTATATCACCGAGCCGTGCGACCCCACATGGGTCGCAGCCCCCGAGTTTCGATCCGGACCCCCTACACGGCTCACCTC
Source organism: Triticum aestivum (assembly GCF_018294505.1). NCBI lineage: Eukaryota > Viridiplantae > Streptophyta > Magnoliopsida > Poales > Poaceae > Triticum > Triticum aestivum. Next base: position 118,291,017 of record NC_057797.1, on the reverse strand, counting down.
CTGGAAGGAGACGGGCCTATCATGGGGTAAAAAAGGAGAGCTGACCGGACTCCAAACATGCATCCAAACCCTGGTGGACAAGGAGCTCAAACTTGTCAACGTAGTCCAGGTTATGCTCATCCGCCTGATCCTCCCGTGTCAACAACGGGCTTTCAACCTGTGGGAGTTCGACCTGGCGCGGCACCAAACTCTGAGCAGGCTCTTCGACACGACATACGAAGATGCTTGAAGGGTGCTTTTCAAGGGTGCCGAGGCCCCCGCATCCGCTACCGAGGATCGCGGATTCAGTACGTGGCATCACGCTCACGCGGTAAGCTGTTTTTTCCTTTTACAGGATATTAGTTTTTCATAGTTTGACTCCATGGTGGATCTAAGCTCCCTTACCTTTGACAGGATTGGCAGGTGACGTCCGGACAGATCAACTGTCCGGCTCCTTTGCCTGAAGGCCCAGCGGACGCTCGCTTGGCGAAGCTGCTGGTTCCGGCACCCTATGTGGTGCCGGAGAAGAAGGCCACAAGAAGGGCCACGGGAACTCGAAAGAGTGCCCGGCGCCCGGAGGTGTCGGATTCACCATCCGACGGTTCCGAAGCGCATTCCTCCCGTGAAGACGAGGAGGAAGAAGAAGAAACCTCTCCCCCTCCAGCGGGAGGAGAGAAGAAAAGGAAGGCCGCCCTCTCTGGGGAGGCCGGAGGGTCCAAGAAGGGGAAAACCCTTCCTCCGGACTACTCCACCAACACCGACGACGGCGGGGAGGAGTGGCAGCCCAGGGCCAAGCCCCTGGCAAAATTGTGAGTATCCGGATACCGTAGTAATTCATAGTGTTTGTTTATTGCACAACTTTCCCTTATGTCGAGTATGTTTATGCAGCCCACCCAAAGACCGGCTCGACGCGTCGTCGAGCGGCTCACTGGACTCGTCGGATGTGAACTCGCTTTC